>NC_056735.1:1318459700-1318697200 GCF_019279795.1 Protopterus annectens
AATCCATCAGTATTGGGCAGAGGATGGTTGTATGCCAGATAGGTCATCTCTTAGCAGTCTGTTGGATAAGGAATAGTAACAGGGCTGTGAGTCAATCCATGTAGTACATGTTATTTATAACTTGAACCTTTTAGTAAGGTATCTCTGTGGGTGTTCCAGTTGTTGCATGTGTCTGGATAGATACATGCCAAAGGGGGCATTTATATTCAATGACTGGCCTAATCAGAGCTGAGTAAAGGGGGACAATGACATCCCTAGATCTGGACACAATCCCTTTGTTTATAAACTGTGCAATATAGATAAACATATATACAAATGTCATTTAAAATATAAATATATAAACATAAATATAAATATGGAAACAATGCCATTAAAACTGGAAAATATAATAGAAGAATTTGCATATCATAGTCATTGGCTAAACAGAAGTCTCTCAGTTAAGTAAATATAAAGTAAAAGAAGAGACAATGTATCTGGAGGGAAAATATAAAGGAAAATAAATGTGAAAACATGCTTTTCTGTCTTCTTTTTTATTGAATGACATTATAGTATCAATTCATGACAATGTTTATATCATAGTAAACCTACTGTAAGTACAGCCAGTGTTACTTTCAGTTAGAATATTCCCAACCAATGTTTTTGTGTAACATAGTATAACAAATTATAAATATGTACAATATTTATACTGTGTGTCTATACCACATAACTTATTAATATAACTGACTTTTAGAAACAGTCCCTGTATCTAAGTCAACAAAACAAAATTGAAGTATCAGGAATAGTTATACCAGTTCATTATACATTTTCTCTAGTATTGCTAATGGTTTGGGCCAAAATATATAATTAATTGGCTTTGTAGTAGATCTTTCCTGGGGATTCAATAAACTCCATGTAGGCTTCACACAAAGCCTGTATGGAATTTACATGTTAGCGCAATGATTAGCAGTGCTAATTGTGTATTCAAACTACTTATTGCGCTTACATGAATACAAGCATGGTTTCATGGCCAGCGACAGTGTCCCCAGCCAGGAAACCATGCAGAGCAACATGGGCATAGAAGGAAGATAAATTCAAGTTTGCCTACGAGTAAACCTGCTTGGTGAGATTGCATGGACAGCCACAATGACTACCAGGAGTTAAAATATTGCACTATCAGCAGTAATAACACAATAAAGAAAAGTATACTCGGTGCAATGTACACATAAAAAATTATTTGAAGAATGAAATAATGGGGGTGAGGGTTAAACAGGAAGGGCAAATAGAAGGAAATGTACACTGGGCAGGGAAAGTGTGCTGATGAAAATGGGCCCAGACATGAATAATAGGAATGAATAAAGAGGAAGTCCAATGTATCACTGAGCTAGACAACACAGCAATAGTTTGGGACATTGAGAAATATAGCAGTGCACTTTCTTAGACATTGTGTAGAGAGCCTGCATACAGAAACAGAAACAAGCACAATAGTGGTCACTTTTACAATATTATGAGTGTTAATTTGTGGCATTGACAGAATATGTGAGCGTAACATATTATACATATTCTTCAGGAACCGATATCTACAACTGTAATGATTGTCAGAATTATAAAAGTGGAATTCACCACCCCTTCCCCAAAAATGACTAATTTTGGAGGGTTTAAGAGGGACTGTGTTAAAAGTGGAGTTGAAATTGGAGCAGTCATAGCCAGTTGATAGGTTTGCATGACACATAAACCACAATCACCACCTGCAAGAATCAAACCCATGCCATTAATATTATCACTGAGCTGTGTATTTACTGGGTGAAACACAGAAAGACATATTGCAATCATCTAGTAGAACAACTTGAAGGAAAATCTGCACTGTCAAAATGTAATTAGTATACATCTCAAAGAAAGTTATGTATGGCTGACCAGATGTCTAAGAGCTCACTGTGCCAAATGTGATGCACTTGACTAAAGTAACCCTGGCTGATGTAGGTATCAGCCATATGGATAAAAACAGATACAAGCACCACATTATAAGTGGATTCTCTACACACAGCTGTGTATTCTGTGCATCTGACACATGCAATGCCAATAGATATTGACTGAAGCATCAGCAATTGATGTGAGATTTAAGAAGTGATTCATTATAATGAATGGTACAGCAGTATGTGAGACTGATGGCAATGCATTAACTATGTCCATGCACACAGAAAGTACAGTGGTGCAAAATCAAGGGTCAATGATCAAGGAAGCTGTTACTGTAATATTGTACACATACCAAGCAATAAATGGAGCAACGTCTATAAGCAAGTGAAACCACAAGACATGTTCTTCCCGATCACTGTCCCCCTGACATTCCCAGTCAAAGTGTTATACTGCCATAAAATCCTGATATACTTCCATATGTGTTTATGCAAACTATCAATTGGTAATATTGATGTGATGTACTGGTACGTCCGTGACTCAGTACAGTCACACTGTAGCTGTACCGAGGCTACAATTGCACTTCATAGGTTCACAAGTTCATAGGAGAGTACTAGGTTAAATGCCCAGGAGCCCATACAAGCCTAGACAGAATTAACATGAATATAACAGTTTTCAATAGGTAGGTGAACAAAGTTCACAGACGTATGGTGCTGTGCTATGATATGTGATACCAACTTCCTCTGTTAATGAGGGCCATGAGCACCACCCCAGGAGTAAATTTACGATTACACATCCATTCATCTATGTTGTGTTTGAAAAGTGTCAGGGAAGAGCTTTGATTTACATGAATGGGAAATTTATTCCAGAAAAGGGGTAGTCTCTGAGAGACATATCTCTCTCAAACATGATTTATTTATGCCAGGGGCTAGGTTATGATCCTTGGAATGAGTGACCCTTGTGAAGTTTGTTTTATAAATGTGTAACATTTCCAGCTGGGCCTGATCAGACACTGCCCTGTAGGCCAGACACAGAGCACCCATTAGTAGTCTGTAAGAGACAGAATGCAGTGATAGGGCTTTCAATCTTTCCACGTAGGACATATTTTTTATAACCTGTATCTTTCTGGTGAGAAAAGTCTGGGTTCACTCCAGCTGTTGCAGATGCCTGGTGATGTGCATTCAAAGGGGTGCATTATACTCAATTACTGGTGTGATGAAGGCTGAGTACAATGGAATTATAATGTCCTTTGATCTGGATGCCATGCCCTTGCTTATGAGTTGTGCCACATAGAAGAAATTTCTCATCACTGTGGACACAGGGTACTCAAAGGTCAGATTAATATCAACCTGAGTAATTACATCACGTACCACTGGGACTACTCTTATAGGAGTGGTGACAACATTGTAATTAGGTGGAGTATTTGCTTTACAAAAGGGAATAATTATGATTTTTTTTAATTATTTTTTTCTCCATGGCTCTGACAATCATTTTTTTGTATTAATCCTTTCTGCAGTATATCAGTGCTGTTTGTGGCTTACATGATTGACCCCAATTTGTAGTCACCTGCAAACTTGGTCAGACAAAGACAGTCTATGTTTGCATTGACTTTTGAGAAATAAATACCAAACAAGAATGGGCCTAGTACAGAAATCTGTGGTATGCCCCTGGTGACTGGACTCTTGCTAGAGATGAATTCACCCACTTTGACAGTATGTGTCCTGTCTGTGATCCATTTGGCTACCCACCTGGTGACATAGGGGTTTATGCCCAGTTGCAAAATAGATTCTATAATACCTGAGTGGGTAATTGTGCCAAATGCCTTGGCCAAGTCAGGCAGGATGCACAGTCTTTTAATCATCCATGGCCTTGGTGACCCTCTCAAAGAAGTCAGCCAGATTTAGCAGACATGATATGCCCTTAATGGATCCAACCTCCAAACTGGTTTGGTTCCTGAGTTGTGAGACTACCTATGTCCTTGTTGATAAGATCCATGATGATTATTTCCATGGCTTTATTGGGGAGGCTATTCAGGCTTATGTTTATATAATGTCCTAGTTATGTTGATGGTCTCCCTTATGCAGAGGAATGACTGTTGTTGCCCACTGTTCTACCAGAACATAGCCTGTCTGCAGGCTGTTGTTAAATAGGATCCAGGTAAGTCTACTAAGTCATATTTGAATTTATTTAGAAGGCAACCTGGGATGTTGTCAGGGACCACTGATGCCATGTTTTTAGCCTTAGAAAGGTCAGAGATGACCTGCTCTTGTGAGATAATAGGCTGTGGAATGGCAGCAGTTATACTTTGGGTAATGACTGGTGGGGATAGGAGGTTGAAGTTTGGTCCAAATATGGCAGCTAGCAGGTTGTCTATTTCCTGTGGTTAAATATGAGTGTTCCCATCCACAACCAGCTCTGCTTGCTGCTGAGTATTCCCCTTAAGATTTTAGAAGTAGTTACAAAATCATTTGTGATATCGCATCCAAGTACAACATTTTGTATGAATCACAGCAATACAGTGGAACTGTTAGCACAGTCATACAACTTAACCTATTTCATGTCATTACATCATATGTACATTATATGCCTATATGTTTATCAGTGGAAATGTGTGGGTAATGGCCCTGACACCATATATGGACACATTACAACTGACGTGGATGCGGTGCATGCAGGACAGTTAATGACACAAATGCTAACAGTCAGTGCGGCTGTGGTACATCTGAATAATCCTTGTGAATAGCAACACAGTTTTGCATACAATGAATTTCCCAAGGTTGCAAGTGAATCTGGACATGTCATATGTTTTTATACATAACGTGGATGAACTAAGGTGTATATGCTCATGTAATTAGTATGACGTAATATTTGTTTATATGTCAGATAACATTTCGAGATGATAGGTAGACACATGCACAACTGTGCCATACTGCAGCTGTCACTGTGATGACTGAATGAAAACTGTGTAGAATGTGGATATATTTCACTATCAGAACACATGCCTTAGTAAGGCAACAATATACATAGCATTATCCTATGTCAACAGTTCTCAGAAGGCATATTACTACATCTGTTTTGACAATAACATGCAACCTAATGGCAGCACTAGGCACGAGTACAGTAGCTCAAATCCCAGACTGGAATGCACTGTTGTAGGGCTACCATACATCCACACTTCAACACAGCACATGTAGATGACAACAACACTGATATGTGCAATCTTCATAGGGTCATAAGGCATTACTAGACTAATGGTCAAGAGCACATAAAATCCTAGCCATTAATATGCCATTTAAAACAACATCACTACATTTATGTGAGGGATGATAGAGGTTTTATGCATGTATATGTTGGATTTTATTACATACTGCCTCTGTCTGTATTTGACAAAAATGCCACCCCATGAACGAATTAGCAATCCAGTGGTCTGCAGATGGCTTGCATAGGGTATTGTAGTGGCTCTGAGATGATGACATCCTCAGTGTTCCATAGAAAGGATGTTATGTGGACAGAGGGAACAGGGGATGTTGGATTCATGGGGCTATGTAAAATGTATTCCTGAGTGCGAGAAATGAAAAGAGATTTAAAATGTCATACAATGACTATAATATACCACCAACCACACAAACAAATGTTGATTGAGGTCAGATTTGAACACACCAGTGTAGCTATACAAGCTGGATTCCATACAACGTAACACTAGCACCACTACAGAGGTCTGACTTTAAGACTCTCAGAATGCACTTTATAGAGGATGACATCATCAGTGTATGCTCAGAAGAGAATGTTGGGAGGATCAGAGGTGGATTCACATCCCAGTGTAAACTTGTCTACAGACTGATAGCTGAATGAGCACACACACACACACACACACACACACACACACACACACACACACACACACACACTCAAGTTGACTGCTGTGAGATTAGAACCCCTACTTATCTAGTTACATAAGCTACAGAACACAGTACTTAATGCTCAATCCAGCACAGATGTCTGAGTTTAATTCTGTCAGAGTGCACTTTATAGGGGAGGACATCATCAGTATATGCTCAGAAGATGTTAGGGAGATAATGTGACATAGATATCAACTCACATTCCAGTATAAAATTGTCTCAAGACTGATAGTTGAATGAACACACACACACACACACACACACACACACACACACACACACACACACACACACACACACACACACACACACACACACACACACACTCACACTCATTCATGCTGACTGCTGTGAGATTAAACCCCCTACCTATCTAGTAACAGAAGCTAGAGAACACAGTAGTCAGTGGCAGCCCATGGCAAAAGTCTGACTTCAACAGTGTGAAAGTGCACTTTATAGAGGATGACATCATAAGTTTATGCTGAGAAGATGATGTTGGGAGGTCTGGATAAAACGTTTGTGGAGTCATGTACCAGTGTAAAAGTATTTTCTGAATGATACTTGAGAGATGGCAGCAGGACCTGGAGTCATGCTCTTCTGACTACACACACAAGTTGACTGTTGTGAAATTCGATGCCCTACCTAACTAGTTACACAAGCTAGAGAACAGAGTACTTAAAGCTAGCACCATAGGATAGGTCTGACTTTAAAAGTGTCAGAGTGCACTTTATAGAGGATGACATCATCAGTGTATGGTGAGAAGATGATGTTGGGAGGACTGTATGAAATTACTTTGGCGTCATGTACCACTGTAAAAGTATGTTCTGAATGATACTTGAACTTGAGTGAGGTCAGAAGGACCTGAAGTCAAGATCTTCTGACTACACACAAATGCAGACACTCAAACATACAGACACACACAAAAGTTGACTGTTGTGCAATTCAGTTCCCTACCTAATGAGTTACAGAACCTGGACAACAAAGTACTTAACACACACCATTGTAGATATCTGATTTTATCATTGTCACAGTGCTCTTTATAGAGGATGACATGATCATAGTGTCACAGGTAATATATACTTATGAGACTTGGGTGCAAAGGCAGGACTTGAGATATGATTGTGGGATTGCAGTTTGCAAAAATACATTTAAATACATCATGGTAACATAGGTGAAATAAGCTGTCATGAATGCATGTTGCAATACATGTACCTGTTTCTCAGTATGTTGTTTAGATAACACACACACACACACACACACACACACACACACACACACACACACACACACACACACACACACACACACACACACACGCACACTTTGAAAACACCAGTATTGCAGGGGTGGAAGTATGTGTCTTCATTTGCAGATGAAGTGATGTCCACATTAATAGAATTTTCTGACATCAGTGTGATATGATCATGGATGACCAGTATACAGTATCAGTATAAACCCATATCTAATAAAACAATGCAGTTATGCTTTGCATTTCTGTAGTCTGCTTGACAATTTCCCCAAGTACTGATATATCATTTGCAAGTGCATTGCTGCAAGTCACACTTGAATATCAGAAAGTATGTGTTCAGTCACGCACACATTACTACCTTTCTCTTGTGTTTATGAATGCCTTTCCATATCATGGAAGATAACAGCCCAGTAACTTGAGTAAGGCATGCTAAATGCCTCTTTACCTACCACATTTCCAAGAAACTGATTTGTGCGGATGATAGCAAAGTGTTAGTGCATGTGTGATTTGCATTTCATGAATTCAGATGAACTTGTGAAGTAGTTTGCAAGATAGGTTATGGGAGAAATTGCTGACAGATACTCTGATGTTCGTGCTGTAGTCTATATTTGAAATGGTGTGGCCAAAGTCTTATTATATAAATAACTGTTGCCATTGCCTTCCCCATTTCCCCAACTATAAGTACTGAGCAAATGCGGTTTTCTGCATAATGAAAGCATTTGTAATATTTTATTTGGTTTGCCTTCCTTCATGCAAACAGGACAGTACTGAGTGTGGAAAATACACCTGCTGCCTAGCTTTTTCTGTGGCATAGTGTTTAAGAGCAGTGAACTCCTGGTCAGACCACATGTTAGCCAAAGTTCAAATCCAACTCATTCTCTTTTTTAATGATGTCAGGATGGCAGTAGCTAAGTAATGTGATCGGGACTGAAAATGTGACTATCAATGACTATACTAAAATATTTGCCTTCCCCAAATGTTATCAGTAATGCCTACCTGAATGGGTCTACCTTGTTTTATCGAAGTTTCAAAACTTTGAAACCCATATGGCTGAGACCATATGACTGAAGTTTTGAAACTTCAAACACTTTGAACTGAGATTGCTGTACAGTGCTGACTGGAAGATTTACCATTTTCCTCGCTGTAGTGTGATCTGGGAGTTAGTATATTTAAGTAGCAAGGGGTGTGGGGGGTGTAGGGGGGCTTGCCCCCCTGCAAAAACACAAAGGTGAAACTTTTTGTTTAGGTTTAGTGTTTTTGTTGTAGATTTGAAGTTTCAAAACTTCGATCATATGGTCTTGGCCATATGGGTTTAGAAGTTTTGAAATTTCGATAAAACAACATAGACCCACCTCACTGCAGTTGTACAAGTAGTAGCTGTTTTGCAGGGTCACTATAAATCACAAGTTAATTGTGTGTACATCTTTCTAGAAGTGATAAGAGGTGGTACATCTTTTGAAGTGATTATTATGACTCAGCAGATATGCTATTTGTGTAGGGCTGGATACCCTGAAAAAATCACAGTAAGGACAGTTTCCAAATCACATTAGATGAACATTTCATCCATCAACACCTGAACATGACAGAAAGGGAATCCTACAGTAGATTTTTAAACTTTTCACACTATAGGAGTGCTGATAAAATATTGAATCAAGGTAACACCTTTGTATTATCCCTCAGCAGAGTCATATCAATAAGCAGAAACCATGAGATGACCTTTACATCCATCAGCCTAATAGATACATAGATGTACAGCGGGGTGGGAGTGAAGAGATGAATGCAAGGAGGGATGAACGTACAGATAATGTTTTGTGTAATGGAACATTCATGTATATGTTTTTGGTTTGTTCTCTATTAAACTGCCATGCTCTGGTGCATGAAATGACTGACATAGGGGTAAAGAAGGGTTGGCAGAGGGACAACAGGCTTATGAAAAACAGAACAAGGTTGGACAAATATGTCATAGTTGTGGGATGGATTTCACTTCACATACTCATTTTTGACTAGTATTCAATATATCTCCATGAGAACTCATAACAGTGACAAATGTTAAGATGTGGGTGATTAAACATATCATAAATATATAACATCACACTAAGAAATTATGTTAGATGCATCTGGAATCAAACCCTTGATGCTATGGGCAAAAATAATTAACTCAATTGATTTATGTCAACACCATATCGAAAGTCAGAGTAACCATTTCAAAGTAGTTCCTTTGCTCTGCTTTAACTCTGCGTTCCTCTTATTCAGCGAGTTTAAGCAGCATTGCTTGGATATAACCAGACTAGTGCTGCTGATGGCAAAAACTCACCAGGTTTTGCCATAGGACATATAGAGCCATTCATCCCTGCTTGGCATTGGTGCATGATGTCAATCTCCACGCAAATCCAGATGACAAAAAGTGAAGGCTTTTATATAGGCCATTACTGGCCATATGTATGGGGTATGATTCTATTTTTTGATCTTATTAAAGGTGTGAAAATGGGGTTGATACAGATGTGGTGAAATGGGGGTAGGGAGGCAAGCAGAGGATAGAACAAAGTTGAAGCAATAAAGAAATTTGCAGGGGGGGATTATGAATGACTCCTAGATTTCTACTTCTTCAACACTGTAATTTGAGCATGTATAGAAAATTGTATGAATTTGGACTGTTACCACAATACAGATTGGTGACAACAATGCAATAATGCCCATTTATTTATTTATTTTTTTAATTTCAAGACGAGTGGAATGCTGGGGAAGCGATATAGGAATGTGAGGGTCAGGTAGGTAGGGTAGGTGTAGAAGCAGGTGCAGACAAACAGGCAAACAAGACGTACATAGGAATGGCAATGGACTCAAAAGGTTGGAGGATGCCATTATTGCGATAGGTAGGGGACACTGGATAAATCTAGTCCTTACCCTCAGAACTATCAGGACTGTCCCCTTCCTCAGTTCCTTGTGAGACTGCTTGAGTCTCTTTTCTGTTTTGCCGAGCAATCTCTCCAGGTGACTGATGCAGGCATCAAGGCCAATTTCTATGACATCATGCACTGTCCCTGGTAGCTCCTGGTGGATGATGTAATCACTGCCCCCACCAATAGTCATGGAGGGTACCAGTGCACCAATGGCTAGAGCAATGCTACCTGATATGGATGAGCCAGGTAGTGCAGGGCAGTTCAGAGGCATTACTGCCAGGTTGCAGCCCAGAGGTGGTGGGTGTTGGTTTGGCAGCTGGTGGAGGTTTGGCAGGCTGAGCTATAGCGGTTGGCCGACTGCCTTGTGCTGAAATGCATTTGATTTTTTGGTGGAAAGGTATGACAACAGAATGGTGTGATTTCTGCTAACCCACAAAAAAAAAAAAAATGGAGAGAGATAAGAGGTGGTGTGAGTCAAAAAAGAAAAGAGATTATTAGAACCATTTTTATTATATTAACTGTACAGTTTTCCCAATACCAAAAGTGATTATGAATTATTACAAGTAAGGCTTGGAATATGCAGATATTCCATATATGCTTTCAAAGATACTACAGATCAACTTAACAACATGGCATTAAAGCCAATATTGCAGCAATTCTAATTTAAAAATGATATTTGTTGAATGTGAATCCACCCGCGGTAGTGGTGCTGCGGTAGCGTTGTCACCTCACAGCAAGACGTTGTCCTGTTCGATTCTCAGCTAGAGCATCTTCTGTGTGGAGGCATGCGTGAATGGCTGTGCCTTCATTGAAGGTTGTGCATCAGGGCTGGTAACTCGGCACGTAAAAATCCACTACCAAAACATTAGAGGACCGGAGTTCCGCTGTGGCGACCCCTAACCGGGATAAGCCGAAAGACACATATTTGTTGAATGTGAATGTATATTTTACTTGTGGGAACTGAGCCCACCAAATCTGAATATGGTACTTCCCTAATACATTTACCAACAGCTACAGAAGAAAGCATGAATGCTTACTGTTATAGTTAAGATCTGCATGCTTAAGTTGCTACCGATCTATATAATTTCAATATATTTAATACAATCATGCTCATTTGTGATGCATATATACCCTTTGCCTCACTTGAGTCTCTCCAATCTCTCAGCATGTGCCTTCCTGTTTAGTGAGATTTCCTGTGCAGCTGTAAAATAAAGGAGAGAAAAAGAGACAAGGAAGCATTATATATACCAGTCTTGCCTATGTACACCATTCCATATAATTTTTAGTTTCTTGATCTATATATTTATACAGCTGGTTGTGTTAGCAGTTCGAAACTCATCCAACCACTGCTCAAGTTGCGCCTGCTTGCATCACTTAAGTTCATTTTAATGGTACCTACAGTGCTTCCCAGAGTGTGCTATGTTGTTTATACTGGAGACAGCCTTGGCTAGGCTGTTCCAAGCCTCAGCCTTGTACTGAGCCTCAGTATAGTCCCATTGCAACATCGTATGGCTGTAGGGCTTCACAAGGAGTGCAACAAATATTTTTGACTCCTCCACAACCCACCTCTGTGCCCAGAATTTGGCACATCCTACCCATTTCCTGTGATGTCTGCAAAGGTCCTCCAACAACAGTACAAGTCTTTTCCTGCCAATATGTGATCACATTTTACGACAAGTGCACAAACACACACAGCTATACCACCTGCATCTGAATGATGGTAAGCAAACAGAAACATTGCCAAACAAGGAAGAAGGGAGTTTATGAAACAATAAGCATAATGTGACATTTGACATTAATTTATGGCATATGTGCTGCTACATCTGGTCACATTTTGTCCAGTGGTCAACAGTGAAATGCTAAATGACTTGCCTTTTAAGCCATGACTTCAGAGATCAATGGGATAATTGACATACATCTTGTGGGGACATACGCACTGTTAAAAGTAATTTGTACAATGTGAGATTTAAACCTGTATGAAAAATAATATGCATACATTTCCACATAGGGGATTTTTCTCATTGCCAGAGAAGAAGCGTTTGGCAGTCATGGTCATCACAGATATATACTTTAAATTGTGACTGGTGCTATACTTCCATTAAGACTGTATGTGTATGATATTACAAGGTCCTCCTGGCTTATACATGCTGATCTGTAATGCAGGACTAAAGTCTGACAATATACTGGAAATGGATAGCCTTGCATTAGTTCAATAATAGTTTTGTGATTTGTGGTACATACCTCACATAACATTCTGTTCCATAGCTGTACCTGTGTTATGGGGCGGTTTTAGATGATTGTCAGTAAACTGTTGTGTCTATCACAAATATGCAACTGCATTTCTTACACAATCATCATTGTCATGATAAAAAAGTGAAATAAAGGGTAAGCAATTAGACAGCTCTGGATTTGAACCATCAGACTATTGCACTTACAAAACACAGTTGGAGTGGTTTCTCTTTCTTTGCCACAGACACAGTTTTGCAACACCAATCAAATCATGTACATACAAGCAATTCACTTTTCATATTCAGTATTAACAGTGCATACAGTTGGACATTCTCATTTGGTTGTACATGTGTGGCTAACATATTTAATGCAATGAGTGATTGCACAAGCAGTTAATGAATATGTTTGCAGAAATGTAGATTTGTCTTCTCTTTGTATTCTAGTCATTCTTCCCTTTTCTCTGCTTTAATTTCAGATATGCAGTCTGTAGTGCATTTTCTATCATTTTGCTTTCAAGCTGATATAAAATACATAACAGTAAACAACAGTTTTCTTCAAGGACCGGGGACTTGTGTTATCATAGCAAAACATTCTACATATATGGTGTTTTGCTTTAGTTCCACACTGTGTAAGTGTATCCTCGCTGACATACCCACTGCAAGGAAGGGTCTGAATTGCTATTGTGCTTTCCTTCACTCCCACTAATCATTCACAGTTGCAAGCTATTATTACCCAACAATGGTGTAGATGTTGCATTATATTTACATCTGTTACACAAATTCAAATGTTTGGTATTCAGCAATTCTAGTGAGTTCACATCTCATTTGCATCTTCACAATGCTTAGAGTGCTGAATCTACACTATAAAAAAGGTAATCATGTCACTGGGAAACTTGAAGGTGAGGAGACTTGTGTATTCAGACAAAACAGAATAGCGGTATTTCTTTGAAGGTGATTTCTCTGCAGAGAAGCCCTTATTTTGCTAAGTTATGCTTCTATTGTTCAAGGGCATTTTAGATTTTGTAAACATTTGCAAATGTATTTATATAGCCAGGAGAAAAATGAGGTTTTATCTGTATGCACTTTTTATACTTCACTATTGACAAAGGCAGTTTTGGCAGGCATTTACATTTGTGAGATAGACAAGTTATAGTTTCAGCATAACTATAGCTTTTGCAATTCCACATGGGACTGGAGAGAAATGTAATGTACATGTCACTGGTGTTACAGTTCTCAGATGGCCCAGGAGTGGTAGGCACACTGAAAGTTGTCTGGCATTCATAAATTGACTTCTTTACTATTTAGGAGTGACATAACTTTTCAGTCTTCACTATATGAATGTTGACAGAATGGATGCTTCTGCAGACCCTTACATTTTTCTTGGAGTGTGTGGTTGTGCAACCTAACATTATTCTGTTGTCCTAAATGAGAAGTGTTTTTCAAGTTCTTTTATGTTGAAAATGTGTAGACAGCCTGATAATTGTTTTGGAAAACATATACAACTTATGTGATATTCCTTGGTTTGTACAAACCTTCATTTGTGTCGGACGGAGAGGTGGGGAAGCCACCTACCATCCTGTTGTACTAAATGAGAAGCGTATTTCAAATGCTTTATGTTGACAAAGTGTACACAGACTGATTATTTTTGTAATGCACTTTTGTAATATCAATGTGTTTTATCCTTCTCTGTTATAGATACATAGGATTATAGCACCCAAGCCTACAATTTTACAAAAATTCCCTTTCAGTGATGCTAAGACTGAGGTCATCATCCAAGCTCTGAGGCAGCATGGAAGCTTCCTTTTTGAGAGAGACTGGGGAGGGGGGGTATGGCTGCCAGAAAGGAGATTTAGAACCATTTAGTCATCAATGTAAATGCAGTTGGTGGTTGTGGACACAATTATAATCAGGTCGGGCATCAGGCTACTGATATGATTTCATCAGTACAGAGGAGAAAAGCTATAGTTGCTCAAAAACAACTGGCTACAGGAGGTGGTCATGCTACAGAGCCACCACTGACACCAAACGAGGAGCTCTTGTCCACTGTCAGAGATGCCAACAGCTCAAGGGAGGCTGCACACCATGTGAATGATGTTGGTGCTGATGTGGCTGGGAGGCCAAGTGTGTCCCAGAAGCAGCTTACATTTGGCAACATTATACTGGCTTATAGAATAAAATATTATTTGGCTGCTGCTACTTTGCATTACAAGTTTTTTCTATCTGTATTTATTGCTAAGTCATATAGTTATACAAGAGAGTTATTCAGTAGACATGGGTGTGGGTGGATGGCTCAGAAAAGTTTCATTTAGTGTTATTTCTTACAGGCATATAGCCCATTGTGCATTCACTGTTCCTGTGTTATTCCCATTGTGATGCTTAATTGCTGTACTTTCATTGCTTCATATCTTCTAGGCCCATCCTCCCTGTTTTTGTTCTTACTAAGCATTATTTACATATGTATTATCTGTGTGTGTGAAAACGCTGTAATGAGTGTCTGCATTGCGGTTGCATCTACAATTGTGCGAACGGTATTACTTTTGTTCAGATATTTTGGATTAATATTTTGGGAAGTAGTAATTTCATTTCTCTGTGTATTGCTTATTTTCACAGGTGATCCTGACCGTGGAAGTGTAGGAGTCCTATGACTTGATGCTGGATTATTATCAGTACGGTCTGATGATGATGGCTAAATGGAGGCAGTTTTGTGGGGTGCAGAGACTGGATTTGACACTGAAGATGTAACTCACATGTCCCCTGTATTTCCTTCACACATAGTATGCCTATGCATATCCATTTAACTGAGCCCTCACATAGTGTACAGGTTGAGGATGACACAGTTGATCAGGGTAGTGTGGTTACTGCAGTCTAAGTGCTGGTTGACTCTGGCCATAGCCAAAGTGTGGGTGAGGTGCCACACAGGAGGCTTGTTAGGGGTGATTGGAGGATGCTTGTTGTCTGTCCTCCACCTGATGCTGGTGTGTCATTATATGCCACTCAAAGTATTTTTAGGGGAATCGTGGAGGTGCAGGCATGTTCCACTATGGCCTCCTAGGGCATGCTTAAGGTTCTAGATGTGACACAAGCTGACGTGTGATTGCCTCCACAGTGTGGCTGATTCAATTTATCAGATAAATACCACAATGGCATGGGAAGTGTCTGTGATGGAATGTCTGCTGGGAGGAGGACATCATCAAATCAAGAAAACACTAAGCCTGCAATACACTTGCTGTTCAAAATCAGTCCAAATCAAACAAAATAAAATGGCCAAGTTACGTCCAAACAGTTTATTTTAAAACAGATAAAAATGATAGATAGCAGCAAAGTTACAAATCACAAAGCTTTCAAATTACTCCTTCCTCAATGTGATACAAGTCTGCTAAACACATCTTTATTTAATTAAAATACAAAATACATAATAAATGAAGCAGCCAACCAGATAACTAGAATATAATTCAATTACCGCTTTCACCTTTACCATAAATTCAAATGATGGCACAATAATCTCCCCTGACCCCTCTACAAAACTATTAGGTGTCATCATAGACAATAATCTAAAATTCGAATATAGGAATATAGTTGGATAGTTAAATTGCAAGCTGATAAATATCCTGGCATAAATTCTACAATATCTATTAAACCTATTTTAAAGCGCAAACAGTTGTGCTTCAAGAAATAATGCATATACAAAGACATGAAGTTAGAATATACATTTTTTGCATTAGCCCTTTAAGTAAATTGTCTTCTAAGTAAATTGTGCTTTTAATTGAATTATATTCTAGTTATCCGGTTGGCTGCTTCATTTATTGTGTATTTTGTGTTTTAATTAAATAAGGATGTGTTTAGCAGACTTTTATCACACTAAGGAAGGAGTAATCTGAAAGATTTGTGGTTTGTAACTTTACTATAATTTTTATCTGTTTTAAAATAAACTAGAAGGACAGCATCCACATGGTCATAGGGCTACAACATCATCTGGTGTTAGTCAATGTGGCTGTGCTTGCTCCTGCTTCCATAGTGGCACATCCAAATGAGGTAGGCCACAAGGTCATGGAACTACGCATAGTTGTGAAGACAGCTCATGCAGCAGACATCGCTCACATTCAGGTAGCAGCACCACATCTGACTGTGGGTATGGACATACCAGTACAACTCCTGACAGAGCCGGTTGTCATGGTCGGGGATGACAATGATGAACTGATACTGTTGCCATGCATGTCTCACACCTGCCTGACATGCAAGGATGTAGTGCTAGCGCAGAGCTTGAATGTGTTCATGTAGACATTCACTCACATTTCACACAGAGTGCCCATACAGACCCCCACACATAACAGCTACATGAGGCATTAATGAGGCTTGCACTTGACTTTCAAAAAATACAAATACAAAGATGGCCTTAATGAAAATAGTTCCATCACTCCCATTCTTAAGTTAAAGAGTCTTGAGGGGTTATTATTACAGATACGATGTGGTTTAAATGTTCTGGAGTTTACACATAATTTGTTTTAATTTGCATTCCTGAGTTTAACATATATTTGTATTTGTATAATGCTGTTATTCATTAGTGAATTCTACTGGTATTGTATGCATGTATTATCATGCTTGTATCTTGGATTTTAACATAGTTTATCACACAATTTTTTGAAAGTAGACACTGGTCAGTTTGATCACGTGTTGATTTTGAGTATTTCAGTAAAATAGTGGATGTACTAGCATTTTTGAAGAAGTCTTTACCTAGACGAAAGCGCTAAACTGCTATCACTTGCTATTTTTGCTGCTTGTTGATTTTAATACATGAATTGTTTAATGATATTTCTCGGCTGTTGGTACTGGTCTTTTTGGGCACCTGGATCTCCACTCAAGTTTCTTATTTGTTTGGTTTGGTTATTGGTTTGTCAGTACAATGGTTTATTGCATCTGGTGGAGTATCTGGGTCTCCTTCTTTGGACCTGGTTACACAATTTCAAGCTGGGATTGGTAATCTTTCATCCCTTTTGGAAAAAAAATCAACCAACAATTATATGGAAACAGCAGCTCTCCCAGGGTGGTTTCTTCCAAATTGGATGAATATGTAGGCGTTCTTGCCTCGTGGTCAAACCAACTTGGTGAATTAGGACATACAAATGCAAATACTAACTGACCAACAATTGATTTTGACACTTGGAAAACAGATAATTTCAAGTTCTCCTTAAATGCTTCCAACTTAAATAGTGTCAACACCAATCAGGAAGTTATGGGTGAGCGTTGTTTCATTGACCAGCTTAAATTATTTGAAGAGAAGCTGCTTTGTTACAAGAAATTGCAGATGGACAATGCCTACATACATGAGACTCTGAAGAGATGGCTAATACTTAAGGGTCTACGAATTTGGCGTTTCCCTAATGGAGTTCAGGAAAATTCAGAGTTTCACAAAGCATTGATTAACATCTTTAACAAAGCAGGTACTGACATTTTTCATCTTATTATACATGAAAATCATGTTAAACTAGATAAAATATCTTGAGATCTTGACATTCTGAATGGGAGCCTGATGAGTGATGTGCTGTTTGATCACTATAGCACTAACTACAGTAACTTGTTCAATAAAATTGACGATATTTGTAAAGCAATTCAATTGAGAAAACTTAAGAAATTAAAAAGAGATACTGATGCATATTCCACAGGAACAGCTTACCCTCCACCACCTAGATTCACAGAATCAAACCGACCAATCCTGAACAATTATTCGGATGATAGACAGAGGGAAGGTATAAATCAAAGTGAGGCTTGCAGTGAGGAGGTACAGGAAGTCTCTACACAGGATGAGCAAGGTGTAAGACGCTCTGAGAGGTTGCAGCAAAGGGAAAGAGGTAAAAATCAGGACAATAGTCCTCAAACAACTTTGGACTATCCTAGAAACAACTCTAAATCCAATTCCTATTTGCACGACAATCTTAACCCTAATTCTGATCAGTAAGGAGCAAGAACAAAACTTGGAAGCGCTCAAAACAACAACAGGCAGAGGAATACTTGACAAAAAAACTACAGGGGAATGAAAAACACGAGGAAAAAGTATTTTTACAGAAACAAGTAAGTATATATGGCTGTCCAAAGAAGTTTTGTGACTTCAATTTAGTTTCAAAGAGGCTTTGTGACTTTAATTTACTATCAATGATGGGTTATTTAACTGAATTGATTCACCTGGATTCTGGGTCTGTATATGAGAATGAAGCATTATCGATGTTTGACATTACAACAGACAGTAATTTGAGGCTTAATTCAAACATTGATGATTGTGTAGCATTATTGGATGCATCCTTAACAAAATTTTGTTGTAGTCTTATGAACATGGACACAGAACATGTGGCTGAAAGGGAAAGAACCTTGGCTGACAATTCTAATTCATGTAATGCAATGAACTCAAGTATTGTAAGTGAACTATATGGTGGACAATGTGTACCTGTCAACTGTGGAGCTAGCTGTCCCAATAGTAGTGTAACTTCTGAAATAAGTTTGGTAGGAGTATGTACAACTCTCACTGAGTTTGTGGAGCCTTGTATTAATAGTACAACTACAGATATTAGATGTTTTGAACAAACCGTTTGTATTGATGAGAGTAATGCAGATGTTTACTGTTTCATTTCAAGTGACTCTGAAAGTATTTTTACTAACAGTAGTTTGTATAATCAAAGCAGAAGTAATGGATTGGAGTGTTCTGGGGATGCATTATCAAACACAGGAGATGAGAATAAGAAACCCCTAGATAATGGTGGAAGAATTGTATCAGATTTTTCTATGGATACTTGTAACAACTCAATTAATCAAACTGCTAGTGATGTTAATTTGGTACATGACCCTACTTGTGAATCCTTAAGTGAGTTGGACGGTGAAGGCCAAAACATTCACTCACATTTTAGTAATATTAAATTTAATGAAATGACAGAAGATAGTAATTCACATTGTCATATTACAGCGCGTAATAACAAAGCTGGTGATGCACATTCATTACCCCTGTTGCATCTCATTAATCTGAGTCAAAATTTGGTCAATTACTCTGAAATTGAGATGAACCAAGCAATTTCCAGCCTAATGGAGGTGAATGGTGGACCTACCTGTGTTCAGAACAAGGATAGGGATTTTACTGTCTATAATTTTTCTAGCATTAATATTACAACTGACCATGCTAACCTTTTGAGCAAATGTTTAAGTTTTGTACCAGCTAAAAAATCTAGCTTGCCTGAGGCACTTATTGATTTAAAACTATTTACCCGCAAACTGAATTTCCCTCTATGGTTTAAATCAGGGAACCTCAATTCTACTGCAGGTCCTAGTAAAACACTTAGGAAAGTTAGTTCTTTCAACCCTCCCTTAAACAACTGGTTATCCCTTTTTGAAACATTATGTGAGAAAGATATTAGTAAAATTTGCTCTGGATCTTACCAGGCTATAAACAAATTAAGTCTTTCTAAAAAGGAAGAATCCCTGTTAAATGATCTTTGTAACAACAAGACTATTAAAGTAATGAAACCAGATAAGGGTGGGGGTATTGTAATAATAGACACTGAAGATTACAATAGTAGGATGTTAGATATGTTACTGTCTGACGGGTACATGTAAATCTCAAGGAATGAACTGAATATTGCTTTTTCCAAAATAGATGCTTGCCTTTATGACATGGTCATGCAGGGCCAGATAGACATGGACACTCATGATTATCTTTATAACCAATTTCCAGTGGTAGCCGGTATTTTTGGAATCCCTAAGATCCACAAGGATTTAAATAATCCACCTTTGAGACCTATAGTAGAAGCTGGAAGAAGTAAAACATTTTATATAGCTAAGTATGTGGATAGTTTACTACAACCATCTACAAGTCATGTAAAACATATATGTAAAGATTTGTGAGATTTCCTGTCTAGATTAGCACAACTTGAATTTTTGGAAGATTGCGTTTTTGTAACGATCAATGTCCAAGACCTATATTCAGTTATCCCCCATAGAGAGGGATTGGACTAGGCCCAAAGCACACACTTTGACATTGGTCTTTTGGATCAAAATAGCACAAATATTGCTTTTACAGTGATGGACCTTGTCCTGAGTAACAACTACCTATTCTTTGAAGGACATTTGTTCAGGCAAGCAAGTGGAGTAGCAATGGGAGCTTCTTGTGCTCCTAGCTTTGCCAATCTCTTTATGAAATATTGGGAGGGGTGTTTTATTCTCAATAGTTCATTTGCGAGCAACTGGTCATTTATTTATTTTATTTTACATTTGTTAACTGGGCTAGTCTAGCTGGATATATGTCCATTTTCAGTAGAGGCCTGGGGAGATAATCTCCAAGACGTAAGAAAACAACAACAAATAAAATAACAACCACAGTGATATATACAATGCATATCACAGGTTAACACAGAAATTTTCAGTGAGGGCAAAAATCATAAACAGTGCAAAATGCAGGTGCAATATAACATACAGTTAAAATGCAATATAAAGAAATAAAATAAAGAATACAGGGTATTGTATAGTACTATAAATAAAGAAAGTTCACTCTAAAATAAGTAACCACAGAGGTTGGAAATAATAAATTCAGAGGGATATGGTATTTATAGTTGATAAGGAAGGTCTAGCAGTTGATGAGAAGTATGGGGTAGGCAGAGTCAAGTTTGAAGAGATAGATGATTAGTCAGGTATAGTACAAGGGCATAACTAGTGTGTTCTGAGGAAAAGTTTTAGTCTGTTTTTGAAGTGTGATAAAGAGGCAAGTGAGGAAAGGTCAGTGGGGAGAAGATTCCAGGATTTTCCAACAGCGTTGGAGAAGAGAGAATCACCAGCCCTGTTGTTAGGTTTAGAGGTATGTACAAGAAGTTTGTGAGAAGAACGTAAGGACTTCAGATTTTTATAGAGGGTGATGAGGGTTGATAATATAGCAGTACAGGAAGGTTTATAAAGAGTCTTATTGGCAATGGTTAGTTGGTGGAATTTAATCAGGTTTTGTAGTTCTAGCCATCCTAGCTGCTTTATGTTAATGCAATGGTGGGTTCTAAATGGTTGCTCAGCGAATCTGGCAATGTTATTGTAGGACATTTCCAGTTTGCTAAGGTTATTTTTAGATAGGTTAGTAAAAATGGGTGAGGCATAGAGGAGTGTAGAGATTAGATGAGTGTGAGCTACAGTTGTTTTGGCTGTAGGTGAAAGAAAGGGTTTAATCCAATAGAGAGAGACACGTTTTTTGTTGACAGTTTTTATAGTATTGTTGATATGGGTGTCAAAGTTCAGATTGTTGTCAGTGGTGATGCCAAGTAGTTTGATGGTTGGGTCTGGTGTTATAATGGTACCACTGGTGGATATAACTGAAAAATCAAAAGGAGAGGACTTGTGAATAAGATTGAAGAGGAGGAGTTTAGTTTTATTGGGGTTCAAGAGAAGGCAACGTTGTGAGAACCATTGTTCAAGTGTGTTAAATACCGTCTGGGTAAGAGAGTGAAGGTCAGAGGTGGATGTGGCTGAGCATATCAGTGTGGAGTCATCAGCATATTGTATGCATGTGGCCTGGGGGATGTCTAGATGAAGGTCATTAATAAATATGGAGAAGAGGAGAAGTCCTAGGATGTAGCTTGAGGGACACCAAGGGTAACGGGCAGGAGGGTGGATTAAGTATTGTGCCATAGTACAGCCTGTTGTCTTTTATCTAGGTAGGACTGGAATCATTTTATGGAAAGTGTATCTAATGACAGGGATTTGAGTATTTTTGTGAGAATCTGGTGATTTACCATGTCAAATGCTTTAGACAGGTCAATAAATAGTGCAGAGGAAAGATTGTTAATGTTGCGGTTTTGTTAATGCAATCAGTAAAGGAAAGGAGGGCAGTGGTAGTGCTTTGTGAAGGTCTGAAACCATTTTGACACCTGGAAAGTAACTTATTTTGGATTAAGTGGTTGAGTAATTGCCTATGGATGCATTTCTCCATGATCTTTGCCAAAGGAGAAAGGAGGGCAATGGGGTGGTAGTTTGAGAGTTCAGTGGAGTGTCCACCTTTATGGAGGGGGATAATATGGGAGATTTTCCATATGCTGGGGATGTGACCTTCGCTAATAGTTCTGTTGATCAGAATGGAAATGGGGTAGGCGATAGCTTTGGCTGATAGTTGTAGATATTCAGCAGGTAGTTGGTCTGCTGAGGGAGAGCATGGTTTTAATTTTTGTATAAGGGTTAGGATGTATGTTGTTGGGACAGGTTGGAAATGAAAAGGAGGGGGTGTGGATGAGTTATAGGAAGGTAAAGTAAAGCTATTAGGTGATAGCTGACTAGCTAGTGTTTGGATAGCATTAGTAAAACAGGTATTAAAGGTATTGGCTGTATGCATGGAATCTTTGTGGTCTATATTCTGAGGGTATGGTGTAGATGATTGACCTGGATGGAGTAATTGGTTAATGCTAGCCCAGAATTTCTGTGGGTTGTTATGGTTAGCTTGTTGAAATTGTAGGTAGCAGTTTCTTTTATCAGAGAGTATAGCTTTCTTAGTGTCATTTCTTAACTGTCTAAAGGTTTGTTGGTCTACAGGATTTTTAGTCATTCTCCATTTGGACCAATGTTTATTTCTGAGTTGGAGTTTATGTTTGGTTTCTTTTGAGAGCCATGGAGCAGAATTGGTTTTGATTCTAATTAGTCTGGTTGGAGGATGGTGGTGAAGAATGGCAAGGAAGTTAGAGTTAAAGTATTTAATGGCTTCTTCTAAAGGGAGGTGTTTTAAGGGAGACCAATTGCATGCTCTTAGTTCCTGTTGGAATAGTTCAGGGTTAAAGTTCTTTTTGGATCTGATATTTCTGATAGAGGTTGGAATGGGAGCACTGGCTTTATGCCTGATTATGTAGGTCAGTGAGTGTTCACTTATATCATCAGGGAGGGTTCCAGAATCATAAATGTGAGGATGTTTGTTTATGAGAATCCAGTCTAATATGGTTTCTTTCTTGTTAGCTTTATTTATCCTAGAGGGGGAGGTAATGGTTTGTGCAAAACCATATAGGTTAATGTGGGTGGTAGGGAGGTTGCTACAATAGCAGTTCCAATCAATGTTTATATCACCCAGCATTATGTTTTCTTGGTGCAGGTGTTGGGATAGCCAGGAAAAGATATTTTCCATGGTGGCAATGTTATTACCAGGAGGTATATAGATACAGATAATATAGATGGATTTGGCATTGTTAAGTTGAAGTTAGGAGATGAGAATTTCTGCATTGGAATCTAGAGGTAGTTTACAGTCGTATGTGGTTAACTGTAAACCAGATTTAAATAGAATAGCAACCCCTCTACCCTTCTTGGCTATTCGGTCAAGCCTGAGGATATTATATCCAGTTGGGATGATTTCATTGTCTTTGATTACAGGTTTTAGCCATGTTTCAGTTAAGCAGAGAATATCAAAGGAGTAGACTTGTAATAGAGCATGGAGTTGAGTTACTTTGTTGTTAATGCTACGTATATTAAGATGAGCTACTAGGTGGGAGTTAGGTGGTTTAGTAAGGGAATGAATAGGAGATTGATTATGGTTATGGAGAGTGGTAGGAGTTGTTGTTGGGCCTGGGTTAGGGTGGATGTCACCATCCTTTAATGAGAGGAGTAGTCTTAGATAGCTTGGGTTAGGGAATATGCTGTATAGAAGTAGACCTTTTCTGAGATTTAGAGTGTTGTATTTAATGTGTAGTATTCTATGATACTTTGCAAGTAGGTAGATGGGTGAAGATGTTATATTTGCATGGATAGAGAGGACTGGTAGGGATGGAGAGTTGGTGTGTTTATTAGGGAAGTAAGGGTGTGAATGTAGTGGGTGTACATAGGAGGTGGGTAAGTAGGCAAAGATTAGAGGAGGTAATAGAAAAAGGGTGAATAAAAGTAGGAAATATAGTGGGGTGGGTGGTTTATACATTGGAAGGATAAACTATTGGATGTATGTATGTAGGTATGGAAGTATAAAGAGTGAGGATGGGGAAAGGAGGAGGGTGTGGTAAGAATGAAGGTAGTGGTAAGAGAAGGCAGATATGATAGAAAAAGGCCAATGTTAAAGTGTATAGAGAGTTATGGGAAGAGGAAGGGGTGTGGTTATAGAGTAGAAGAGTATGCCTCCTGGGGTGGGTGGGAATTGGGGGTAGGGAGGGAAGCTGAGTGAGCCCACAGGGCGAATGGAGCAGGTAGAGACAGATGTCAAAACAATTAGAGAGGAAACAATCAGCAGAACTGACTCCAAAAGGTAAGTTGCAAAGTCAGATGCGGGTAAAGGACAGTGAGGAGTGAGCCTAGAAAAGGTGCTTGTAGACAGTAGTAGTAAAGGGTAAAGTGAGAGGACTAAATATCAATTCTGGGACTACAGGAGAAATTAAGGTACATAGCTAGGCATAAGAGTGGATAAGAAGGAGATGTGGCTGGGATAAGGGTGCCATCTAGTGGACAGGTCTATTATTGCAGGCTGATATGAGAAGGAGTTAGTTGGAGTGCAACAATAGAGGATGGGGGAGAGAGGGTGTTATGGTACAGAAGAGGGGGGTAGAGGCTGCTGGCTGTCCTAGCTGTCCTAGCTCAGGACGTGCTTCTACATCCATTTTTGGATGATATTTTTTTTAATATGTAATGACTCAGTTAGGACATTTAATGAGTTATTGGAATATATCAGTAACACTACCCCATTTTTGAAATTCACTCATATGTTTGGCCATGACCAAATAGCCTACTTAGATGTTATGGTTAGTAAGGATTATGGTAGGGAGTGTTTTTGTTCTAACATCTATCGTAAAAAGATCTTTTCAAATTCCTATCTCCACTACTACAGTTGGCACCCCCTTTTCAAAAAAGAGCAATAGTGAAAGGCCAATTTGCACAACTGGCTTGTATGGTGTCAGATGACACCACATTTGGGCAGGAGATGGACAAGCTTCTTGACATGTTCAACGAAAGGTACCTTTGGAACTATTGGTGTCTGTCAAGGATGAAGTCCTTGGTAAAAGGAACAAAGGTTTTTACCAAACTTTACTCCCTATTCAAAAAGGTCCAGATCTTGAATCAGTTATGGATCAAAATGACAACAATAGTATTCAAACAGTTGAGGTGACTTACGAATGTTCTATGGTCATTACCTTTTCAGTGAATAGTCAGGAAATTGTTGAAGTGGTTAACAAATTCTGGCCAATTGTCACCTCTGTTAAAGAAGGTGTTGAATTATTTGGTACTAAACCAAAAATTGTTTTTAGGAAAGGTATGTGTTACAAGAATTTATTGGAGCTGAAAAGGGACAATATGGGTTCAAATAAACCAAAGGGTGTGTTTTAAGTGCAACCATTGCAACTACTGCCAACATATCCAGTGTTGTGATTCATTCTGTATTAGGCATAAGAAAATAGAAGTGAAAAGGCATTTCAGTTGCCTATCTAGGTGAGTTGTGTGTGGGGCTCTTTGCCAAAAATGTAAGGCTTTTTACATTGGGAAAACCTGTCAGATATTAAAGGAGAGAATTTATGAGCATTTAAATGACATTAGGAGAGAAATGTGTACTAATGCTCTTTACAGACACATCTCTTCTTGTGAGGGTCATTTTTTCAAGTTTGCGGTGATTGACCACATGGACAGTGATCCAAGGCATTTCTACACTGAGGATCATTTAAATAAAAAGGAACTCAAATGGATTCTTACATGTGATGCTTTATCTCCCCAGGCCTTAATGAAAGTAGTTCCATCACCCCCATTCTCAAATTAAAGAGTCTTGAGGGGTGATTATCACAGATACAATGTGGTTTAAATGTTCTGGAGTTTACACATAATTTGTTTTAATTTACATTCCTGAGTTTAACATATATTTGTATTTGTATAATGCTGTTATTCATTAGTGAATTCTGTTGGTATAGTTTGCATGTATTATCATGCTTGTATCTTGGATTTTAACATAGTTTCTCACACAATTTTTTGAAAGTCGATACTGGTGTTCCATTGGTCGGTTTGATCACGTGTTGATTTTGTGAGTATTTCAGTGAAATAATGGATGTACTAACAGTTCTGAAGAAGTCTTTACCTAAACAAATGCGCTAAACTGCTATCACTTGCTATTTTTTCTGCTTGTTGATTTTAATAAATAAATTGTTTGGTGATATGTCTCCGCTGTTGGTACTGGTCTTTTTGGGCACCTGGATCTCCACTCAAGTTTTTTATATAGACAATTATGTCCAGGTTGCTGTGTATTTTAACACTAGGTCTGGAGATGTGACCAAATCGTGTGACATAGAATTTAGAGTTAGGTCTAGCATTTGGGACTGTCTCTGCTGAATGTTCAACCTTGGCATCATCAGGAGCATCATCAGAAGTAGCAATGGAATTTAAGACATGTTCTGGAACAGGAACATCATTTGGATTGCTCTGAGATCTAGAGTCTGTATCACAGGAACAATGCTGTGATATCGGTTCTCATACAGGAAGAAGATGTCTGCAATTTTTCTTGTATTCCACACCCTCAGATTCCACAAATAGGATCTTGGCTCAGTACATAAACCTGTTTCTTGATCAATCTGGTCAAAACCTTTTGCCATTTGTATCTTCATTGTCTCTCCTTTTTTCAGTAGATGAAGAAATCTCATTTTATCATAACTGGCTTTCTGAAAAGAATGTTTGGCTTTGATTGCTCTGTTGTTTTTAGCTTTAGGCCTCAACAAACTGGAACTGATAGGCAAGGTTGCTCTGGTTTGCCTAGATAAAAATCTTTCATATCCTAGATAAAAGTCTTTGAGCAGGTGAGGCAAGTATATCATCATAGAGTATGTTTCTGAGATTGAGTAAATTAAAAAAAAACATCAGTATTGTCACACTTGGACTTTTCTAGTAATTGCTTTGCACTCTGTACTGCACATTCAGCTAGTCCATTTGACTGTGGGTATGTATAAAGTCCCATTCTCTTGCAAATTTCCAAAACAATTGACTGGTAAATTGTGTATCATTATCAGAGATAAGATTATGTGGACTACCATGGACCGAGAAATGATGTTTCAACTTGGTAAGAACAATAGTGGGCTTTAGGCTAGGCAAGAAATCGATCTCAAACCAGTTAGAATAAGAGTCGCCCGACACTAAGTAATGCTAATTGTTCTGCTCGAATATGTCAGTGGCTAAAGTTGACCAAGGTAGTTCAGGAACTTGACTTAGCTGAAGTGGCTCTTTTTTCAGATGTGGTTTAGTACTGTTGCATACTGAACAAGATAAAACTACTTAAGTCTTTCACTATAGAAGGCCAAAATACTAATCCTGTCGCCCTTCTTTTGGTTGATTCAGAATCTGGGTGACCACAATGCAAAATCAGAATATATTCATGTTGTAAGGAAGCAGGAACAACAACTTTAGGACCTTTGAAAATAATGCCATCTTCCATCAACAATTCATCTCTGTAAGGAAAATAAAGTTGTACTTCACTGGATAGCTTTGACGGTGTGTTTCAGTTTTTACAGAGACCTTTTGCTTATTTTTTGAAACCACCTTTGGCAGTCACAGGAGAGTTTTTTTTCTTACCTGGCTATAGTGGTTGAGCTTTTGCAAAACAGGGTCAGTCATTGTATGATCTTTAAGCTCATCAAGTCTCGTGAGCAAAAAATGACACACTTTCATCACATTAAAGTAAAAATTCTGTGCATCAAACTGATCCGTTGTATTTTTGAGTGATCTGGATAACGTATCAGCCAGATAAAGAAGTTTGCCTTTCGTATAGACCATTTTGAAGTTATACTTTTGTAAATTGAGCATCATTCTTTGCAATCTGGCTGGAGCAGAATGCATAGGCTTCTTTAAAATATCAATTAGAGGTTGATGATCAGTTTCAGTCTGAATATCTCGACCATAAATGTAATCATGAAACTTTGAATGAGCAAACACAATTGCCAAAATTTCTTTCTCAATCTGAGCATATTGCGTTTCAGTTTGGGTAAGAGTTCTAGATGCATACGCTACTGGTCTGCCCTCTTGAAGAATAACTACGCCAAGACCAAACTTTGAAGTGTCACAGGAAGAGTAACTGGTCTATTGACATCATAGTATCTTAATGTAGATGGAGTGGTGATTTTCTGCTTAAGATCATCAAAAGCTCTCTGTTGCTGTTCTAGCCAAGACCATGCAACATTTTTGCCCATTGTCTCTCTTAACGATGCTGTCAATTCATTGAAAACTGGTATGAATGTTCTGAAATAGTTAATCCTACCAAGAAAATGCTGTAGAGCTTGAACATTATCTGGTGTGGCATCTCAAGAATAGCTGTTTGCTTAGACGGGTCTGGTCGTAAACCTATACTGGTAAATAAATGACCTACATATGTGACTACTGGTAATCTGAATTTGCACTTCAGAGGATTGAGCTTTAAATTCATTTTGTGTGCTCTGTCTAAAACTTTCTTGAGGTTTTTGTCATGCTGTACTTCACCATTGCCTTCGACCAACAAATCATCTACTATTATGGCACAGGGATATCCTGATTTGTTTCATTGCATGCTGGAAGACTTCACTTGCAGAATTTATTCCAAATGGCATCCTGAGAAATCTGTATCTTCCAAATGGGGTACTGAATGTAGTCAGTAATGAAGATTTGTGATCAAGCATTACTTGCCAAAATGAACTCTTTGCATCCAAGACAGAAAATACAGTGGCATTAGGTATCAGGGCTGCGACTTCTTCGACTGCTTGCATAGGATGAGGACATCTATTTAATGCCTTATTCAAGTCTCTTGGGTCAATGCATATTCTGATTTCATTTGAGCCTTTTTTATGATTTGCTACCATAGATGACACCCATTCAGTTTGATCTGTGACTGGACAAATTACACCTTGTTGCACCTTTTTATTCAACTGAGCTTTAAATAGCTTCACTGATGCTAGAACTGGAACTGGGACATGTGCTTACATGATGAACTTCTTTAGTAAAGGAAAGTAAATTCATTCTCAAACTATCTCTGAGACCCAATAATGACTGCACACGTCTTCGAACTATGTAAAGCAACAACTTGTAACTGTTCCCAGCCAAATAATATGCAGCACTAATGAGCCTTTGGTTTGAATTTCTTCACCTCCATAGGCCACAAGTTTCACACACATTAAGTTGTTCACCAGCCCTTACTTTGGCAAATGCTTCTGCTAACATAACATTAGACTATGAACCAGTTTCTACTTTGAGCTCAATGGGTTTACCATGGATCAGGACAGTACAAAAAAGTTTGCACTTTGCTAATAAATCTACTGCATTAACCTTTACACCATCTACGTAGAAATCTATATGATCAACTTGCTTTTTAAATTGACCTTTCTTTGCAATTGAGGGAGGTTTACTTGACTTGCAAAACTTTTGAAAATGATTCCATTTTTTACACGTGTGACATTGCTGACCAAATTTTTCTCTTTTGGACTCATGGTTGGCACCACAATTATGACAGTTAACAATGAAGCTTGACTTTGGTTTTGCTGATTCACCCTTGTGTTGCACTGAGCGACCCTTGTACTGCACTGAGCATGCTGCTTTAACTGAACTGGTCTTAGAACTTGCTGGAAAACTATGGGGTTTCACAGGAAGTCCCACAGGGGGTGCAGCTGCCATGTGCTTAGGCCTGTTTCTGCTTGCCACATGTTGCATGCTGTCTACATTTGCTCTGAAGCCTGCTGAAACTATGCCCTTATCACTAGCCAGCATATTTGTGTGCCTTTCTGTAACTTCATGGATTTGACAAATCTCAGTGGCTTTGCTCAATGTTAGATCTCTGTCACAAAGCAAAATCTTTCTCACAGCAGCACTGTTAATACCACACACAAGCCTGTCCTTTATCAACTCATCTTTTAAATATCCAAACATGCAAGTTTTAGCTTTGTTTCTAAAGTCAGTAATGTAAGCTACAAACGTTTCTCCTGGCTTTTGGTCTCTTGTGGAAAACAAATGCCTCTCTAATGTAACATTAGTCTGAGGGTTACACATTTCTCTGAATTTATGCTTCAAACACTCGGGGTCTTCCCTTGATTCAGCCTGAATGATAATGTGATGTTTTTCTCCTTCATCTTCATACACTGCTGGTGCATACATAAATGAACGCTCTCTATCAATGGCCTTTGAGCCAGCTAGGTTTAGCAAAATGAATGCTCTGGTGCATGCATCTTTATCTGAGTAAGCTACTTGCATGAAAATATTGTACTCTTGCTCAAATATTCTCCAGTTCTCTGCAATATTCTGAGCAAAGACAAGTGGACCTAGTCTGTGAAATGCCTCTGACATATTAACACATCAGTCAAGGCTTTTGCGAGTATGCACAAACACACACACACATATATATATATATATATATATATATATATATATATATATATATATACACACACACACACACACACACACACACACACACACACACACACACACCAGAAATAAATGTCAATACTTGTAACTATGCCCAATAGCGCAGTAAGCCTCTGAGTAATTGAACTCTGCAAAATACTTTGGGAAATAAGTCTCAGTGGTACAACAACACTCTTGAGATTATTGTACTTCGAGAAATCACCTCTTATCTCTGTAAGAAACATTTCAAATAACTGTACTGTGTGAATAAACTGGGCAATAGAAGATGCTCAGGGTAAGAAACATTTTGAAGTAACTACCCTGTGTGAATAAACAGTACACAGCACACTGAAACACTTCCAAAATGGCTATACCTTGCTAAATAACTCTTTACAGTGCAAGAAACACTCTGTAATGACAGCCCTTCACGAGTAGACACACCCAGCACAAAAAACTTTTCGAAATGGCTGTATTTTGACTGCACTTCATGAAATAGTTGCTCTTTACACACAATAAACTCTTCTGAATAAATGCACAGTAATAAACACACATAGCGGTGGTGGTGCTGCGGTAGTGTTGTCGCCTGACAGATAGACGTTGTCCTGTTCGATTCTCAGCTAGAGCGTCTTCTGTGTGGAGACGTGTGAATGGGTGTACCTTCGTTGAAGGTTGTGCATCAGGGCTGGCAACTCGGCACATAAAAATCTACTGCCAATCATTAGCGGACCGGAGTTCCACTGTGGCGACCCCTAACTGGGAAAAGCCGATAGACACAACAACAACAACAACAACAATAAACACACAAACTGTAAGCACTTTTACACACTCTGCGATGCTTTGAATAACTCTAGTTATGCTATTCAGAGCTTTAGTTAATGCAAAATAGTAGTTTATATCAAAACAATGTAATTTGCCAGAAATATGCTGTTGCCTTGCTTTATTTATGCTTAGTGTGCCCTTTCTGCCCTTTATTATATTCGTTTTGCCCATTTAATCTCTTTTCTTGTGCTCATTTTACTCTAAGCATGCTCATTTTGCAATTCCGAGGTGACTCTGAACCTCCTATATTTTCTGATAATCATTCTATCAGATATCTTAATTTCAAACATTTAATTTAAATAATAAACTGTTTATGCTTTTTGTTTGCTTAATAAACATTCTGTGCTATTCATTTGCTTAGTAATGCATTTTGTGCCCTTAATGCTCTGTTTTATTTCTTTTAATAAAATAATCGTTCGTGCAAGTTTTCATTACCTTTAGCTTGTTTCTGGCCCTTTTTTGCTCTTGTTTCTCTTATTTCACCTTCACTGTTAATTCTGCACCTCATATCTCTGAAAAACATTCCCTGGAATCCTGGTTCTGGCACCATGTTGTTCACCCGGGCAGGATGTAAAAGACGAAAATTCGTGGGTTCTATTCAAGCAGCTTTATTATGTACAAACACATCAGGAATGAGGCAATAACTTTAACTTAGATAAACTTCTAAACAAACTGACTCTCTCTCTCATACATGCTCAGTCTCTGGCTGTACTCTCAAAATGGCACTGAAGCTAGCACATGCTTACTATTTATATACATGTGCTGTCCTTGGAAATGCTTCTTAAAGGTACAACACACATACGTATTCTACACTAACTGAAGCACTTTATAATCTGTTTGATCTCAGTCTCTCATCTAGTGTTGTTAACAGCTGTGTTCATCCCCCTTCACAAAAGAGGATTTACTGCCGACCTGGGCAGTCATAAACCCATAGGCCTCACAAGCCTTATCTGCAAAACATTGGAATGCATTATCATTGACCTTACAATCTGATACATTGGGAGTCTTCAGTAGACTGACCCTAACCAGTATGGGTTTATGAAGAGTATGCCTTGCCTCCTAAACCGAGTGGACTTCTTTCAAAGAGTTTGTCTGTGGCCCTGGATGAAGGCAAATTGGTACACACTGCATACTTTAACCTAGCTAAGGCCTTTGACACCATTCCACAGGTAGACATCATAGAGCTTAATGTAATCACCAATATTTCCCACACTGGATAGCAAACTACCTCTCTGGGAGAAACCAGTGAGTAAATATGGGGGGTGTACAGTCACTGTCTTACAAGATGCTCCTTATTAATAGTGTTCATTTGCTGAGGCTGCTCCTATTTTGCATTTATTTCTTAGATGTCTAAGCTAATGTCAAGAGCCTTTGGTTAACTAAGTTTACCGATGGCTGTAAACATGGTGCTATTATAAACTCCCTGATGACCGTATCCTACAAAAAGGGCTAACATATGCAAAAAATGGTGTTAAGACCATGGACTTAAACTTAACGTTTCTGAGCATATCAAAATAATCCTTTCTTGGTTTGTGATTTGTTGTGGAGTTGAATGGTAAGAGCAGTTTTATTTGAATTTATATTGCATTTGTTATCACTATTTTTAACTGTTTGTTGGTAGGAAGAGACTGCTTATTAACAAGCTTTACTTTGATTTATATTTTGTTTTACCTTTAATTTCACTTTTGGTTGTGAGAAAGGGAGAGGTTTTGGACAGGCAAGTTCTAGCCACCACAAGGGGCCTAGACAGCTATAAATTTGCACAGACTGCAGAGAGGAAAATTCTGAGCATATCAAAACAATCCTGTCTTTGTTTATGATTTGTTGTCGAGTTAACTGGTAAGAGAAGTTTTAGTTATTTTTACTGTTAAAAGGAGGTGCAACTGTGAGAGAAATTACAACTTCTGTCTGGCTGGTAGAACTTGTATGGTCAGAACACCTTTATTGTATTTTATTATTTAGTTGGATATTGCTGGTATAAATGTTGTCATAGAAGATGATTTAAGTTCCTTTGAATTCTTTGCTACTGACTTTGTGTAATTTTTTCCTTTGCAATATTTTATTCAATTAAAGCTGAATATGGATTCCTTAAATGAGTATGCAATTACGATTTGCTATTGCACACGCATCTTGTACAGTGTAATAAATGCTATGCATATTTAAAGGTAACAACTGATAACACTGGTGATCTTTGTTCCTCATGTCAAAAGTTGGATGATTTGCTTACCATTGTTAGAAGCAAATCTCGACTTAACGATGATGATTGCACATTGCAATTGGCATGGCTTGGAGAACTGTTGTATCACATATTAATGACTGGACTGATGAACTAAATAATGTTAGGCACAGAACAAATAGAACAGATTTAGGAAATGATGCATCTATTTTCTGCAAAGAACATTCAACTCGTATGAAACATAATGAGGCCCCTGACAACTATGAAATTGTGGATGCAAGCACTCAGCAATCTGAGGATCCAGTTTTTTTTAGAAGGAAACAAAAAAAGAAAGAAAGGAAGAAGTTCTCAACAAATAACAAGGAAGAAAAAGAAACTGATTAATGACTGTAAAGGAAAGAGAATACATAGTAAAAAGGATTATACTTTGTTATGTAATACACTGGTGACAGGGAATGAAGATATCTGTCTATCAGAAAACCCTCAGTCTACAGAAAAAGGCATTACCTTTCCAATGGAAAAGGTAGAAAAAAGAGGCAAGGGGCAGGTGAAAAGGAAGAAATCAAAACTGAACGTGGAAGGATTGAAGAACATTACTGTAAGAAAAAAGAAGAGAAAGACAGATGTTGACTACATGGCTCATAGGTTCATAGGTTGGTACTAGACTATCAGCCCTAGGGCCTACACAAGCCTAGCCATAACAATTCCCTGGTTATTTCTTCCCACACTATTTATTTCCCTGGACCCCTGTGAGACCACTGTCTACCTGTGTCCCCAAGTCTCTTTATCACATGTCCGGTGTTTAGTGTACTCAAGCTGCGGATTTACAATGCCAGCTGGATAAGAATTTAATACGCAATGAAAACTGTGGAATTAATAAGACTAATAGTGATGAAGATCTATCCTTTGTAACAACTGATAGAGCAGAAATTACTGTATTAGAAGCTGAAGATTCTTCGGAGATGTTCAGCAAAGATATTCTTGTAATTGGAGATTCAGTTATTAGAGGAACTGATACTTATATTTGCAGAGATGATAATAAACATCGAGTAGTGTTATGCTTGCCAGGAGCAAAAATAGAAGATGTGAAACAAGCCTTGGAATGCCTTAATGTAAGGAAGTATGGATCTGTTTTTATTCATGTTGGTACAAATGATGTCACCAACAAAGCTTCCCTGACTGTTAGTTGGGAACTGACAGCCCTCCTAGATAGTATAGCTTATACTGGTGTTAGGACATATTTTTCACAAATCACCTATAGAAAGGATAGTCAGGTCACTGTAAACGAAAAGATTTTTTGGATAAACACCTACATGGAAAAAATGTCCTGTTTTAAAAAATGGAAATGTGTAGAACATCCAAGCCTTCTTTTGGGCACACACATGTTCAGACAGGATGGTGTGCATTTGTCTAGATCAGAGAAGATAATTTTTGCAGCAGATATTTTGCAATATTTGAAAAACACCAACCAGGATTTTTGCCAGGTCAAAAATTCACAGATAGCAACATTTGATGCATCTCTGATGGTTGTTAATGCTAGGAGCATTAATAATAAAGTGTTTTTTATTAGACAATTTGCTACGTTCCCACAAGATTGATGTTGTTATAGTTTGTGAAACATGGTTAAAGAACAATGACTGAAAACCAGTTCTGTCAGGGTATAAATGTTTTTATTGTAACAGACATTCTAACAAAAAATCAGGTGGAGGTGTTATGATAGGGATTAAAGATAGCTATGAGACTTGTGATTATTACATGTTCAATGATAACACCAATACTATAGAATGTGTAACTGTGACAATAAAGACAACCCTGGAACATATACCAATTGTTGGAGTGTACAGACCACCAAAGTCAAGTGCAGAAGAGCTAGAGGAATTCATACATTTCTTGCATGAAACACAGGAGGGAAGAATAATATTAGCTGAGGACTTAAATTTACCAGAAACAGACTGGAATAATATTGATTCAACAACATTAGTAAAGAAATTATTCACAGAGTATATTCAGGAACAACAAATGCTTCAGATTGTAAAAGAAAACTACCAAAGGACAGAATATACTAGATATTGTTTGTGTTCCCAAAGAAATTACTGTAACTTCAAGTCAAGTTTTACCATCATTGATGTGCAGTGATCATGGGGTCATAAAGGTTAATTTGTTATTACATAATTCTGCCAAATTGAAATCTAAGCCAATGCACAGAAGTTTAATTACAAATTATAGGGAAGCAAAACAGTTACTATATAAAACTAACTGGAGTGAGGTGTTCAGTGGAAAAACTGCAATTGGAATGTGGAATGTTTTGAAAGAAAAATAGTTTGAGTGCAAAAAGTCAAAAAAATGTTTAACATCAGGATCAAGGCACGCAACATCAGGGGGGTATATTTCCATAAGAACAAGATACCTGATTAAGGCGAGAGCCAAAAAATATAAGAAATGGAAGAGAGGTCGAACTACAACTTTGAAAACTGAAATAAACAAGCTGGACAAACAGATTAAGCTTAGTGTTAGACAACGTCAAGAAATTTTGAAGAAAATTTATATAAAGATATTGAGCATGATAGGAAACCATTTTATAGATACATATGATGTGGAAGGAGTAAAGATATACAAATTGATAAACTGTGTGCAGATTCTAAAATTTATTCTGAGAAACAACAGATTATAGATATAGTTACAAAATCTTATGCAAAACAGTTTCGCTCCACAAAAGAGGTGGTAAGTTGTCCTAGTGATATCCAGATAACCCCAGATACTGGATTCAAATCAGATTATATTGAAAAGGAACTGTGCAAACTGGATCCAAACAAAGTGCAGGGAGGAGACGGAATAAGTAACAATGACCTGAGAACACTTAAGCAAGAACTTACACTGCCATTACATCTATTATTCACTAGGTCATATAAATATGGGGAGATTCCTCAAGACTGGAGACATGCTCTTATTAAACCTGTCTTTAAGGGAAAGGGGAGTAGGACAAACCCAGAATCATACAGATCCTTAAGTCTACTTTCATGTTGTGGAAAAATAATGGAGAAGGTAATACTGGATAAGTTATTGTCAGAACTGGATAGGTTGGGACTTGAAACCATATATCAGCATGCATATGTTGAAAATAGATCTATTACCATCTGTAACATGAATATAATAACAGCTATGAATGAAAAATTGTGCTGTGATGTGATTTATATAGATTTTACTTCAGCATTTGACAGGATCATGCACAAAACACTGATCAATAAATTAGTACAACTAGGTATTGATGTGCTGTTGATAAGATGGATAGCTGCATGGCTTACAAATAGGACATGGCAAGTATCACACACCAACTGGACAGGTAAAATCCTTGGTTACAGTCAAGGTGTCTCACAGGGCTTTGTACTAGGCCCTTACTTGTTTAGATTGTATCTTTCAGACCTTACTTTTTCATCTGAGGTGTTCTACAGTCTATATGCTGACGACCTGAAATTGGGTAAACTGATTACAAGTGTTACAGATAAGGCATGTCTGAAAAATAATTTGACTAACTTGACCATTTTGGCACAGGAGAATAATATGTTGATAAATACATCAAAAACTAAGCATATGAGATTTGAGAGACATAAACTGAAAGGTTAATATTTAATACAGCACACAGTGATTGCAACTGTAGACTCATTTAAGGACCTGGGTATATGGGTAGAGTTAGCTATGAGTTTTTCTAATCATATCAACCAATTGGCTAATGATAGTTATAGAACTATAGGTTGCATAAAAATATTTATAAAGTCTGGGAAATCAAACATAATGAAGTCATTGTTTGTTAGTTACATTAGACCCAAACTTGAGTATGGAATAACAATATGGAAACCCTATAGGAAAACAAGCATGAATAAACTGGAAAGAGTACAGCAGAAATATACTAAGGGCATCCATGGATGTGAAAATCTAAGTTATTATGAAAGACTAAAATATCTGAACTTGTACAGTGTCTCTTACATATATTTAAGAGGAGATCTTGTTCAAGTATATAGGGCATTTAGGGACAACTACCTCTGGGAATGTTTGGGGTTATCAAAAAGTACTAGAGAATCATCAGATAACCTATGTAGAAGATTCTATAGGAATGAGAAGTGTACTAATTGGTTCTCTGACAGAGTAGCTGATGCTTGGACCAGACTACCAAATTATATTAAAGCAAGTACTAGTTTAGATATTTTTAAGAACAGCCTGGACGTTTATTATGGGAACAAGTGTTTTGGCATATTGGCAAGCTAGAAGGGCTTTAATGCCCATGACTGAAACATTTGTATGCATGTATGTACATGCCTACTGCAGCCTGGACACATGCTTAATAACAGTCCATATCTGAATATGCAAAGTATTATGTGCCATCTCAGTCACGGTGGGGGGGGGGGTTGGATGGGAGGGTTATCATCTATGGTTCCAAGGCATAGCTGTCTTTGGAAAACATGAGCATCCATGATGCTGCTACATGAGTGATGCCCCATTCAGAATTGACACAGGCACAGATGTGGACACATTTGTTGACCATGATGTATCCGCTGTTGTTAGAAGATCCTTCTACCTTGCTGAGCTGATTTCCAGAGGCCTATATTTTAAGTCCAATGATGTTATTATGCTTTACTTATCTCTAATTAGAGTCATGGAGTGCAGTGCTCCTTTTCACATGCATGCAGACATTGATCTAACTTGTAAGACCCCAACATTTCCTAACTATGAAGATTAAGGGTCTGAACTCCATTTCCTACGTTGAACACCTCAAAAAATTGTCCCACTGCTCTGCCTCCTACAGCCTGCTCAGGGCTGATCTTATTTTAGCAAACAGTCAGAGCCTAAAGGGCATAAAACACAACTCAGAAATACAAATAGCCCTTAAACCAACCCAAATGGTGCCGACACACTAAAACTAGAGAAAAGTAATAAAACACAGGAAATATTGAGTGCTTTTATTCTTTTTATTAAATGGATCGATGTTTCTTGGTCTATATAATATTTTTCATAAGTCTGTTGTATTAATGAACACACATTTTTATTTGAAGATTTTGACAGTTTTTCTTGTAGAAATATTTTTTTCTTTCCTATAATTTCTCTCATAATCTTTTTGTATATCTTCTGTTTGGGAATTCTGGGCTTCTTGCATAATAGTAACAGTACATAATTTCTTTCTTATTGTCAATAGTCTACTGTATCTTCTTTATGGCTGCTGTCTGGCTTATCAGTTTTTGTGTTTTTTTGTGGACTGTTACTTCCTTCTACAACACCTGAAGTTAAATGCTAAAAAATGTATAGTCATACCCTTTGGGAAAAACAAGTTAACCCCAAGCTACCATATAGGTGGCAATCCATTAAGCACAGAAGAGGTTATCAGGGACCTGGGGACCCAGGTTGACAGTGGCCTTTCTTTTGACACTCACATTGCTAAAGTGGTTAGAAAGACCTTCTACATTGCCCACCTGATCATGAAGGGATTCACATCCAGATCAAGTGAGGTCATTGTTCCCCTGTACTCTTCACTTATCAGACCAATGATCGAGTACAATGCCCCATTCGGGATGTATCTCATCCGACACCTGCAGCAATTGGAGAGACCCCAAAAGTTCCTCACCAAAAGGATAAAGGGACTCCAAAATATGTCATATGCTGCCAGACTGAAGAAACTCCAGCTCTATTCAGTCGCATACCGCCTGCTCAGAGGTGACCTGTGCCTGACATACAAGGCCATGTCCAACCCGGAATTAATGGACATGCTCCACCTCAAAAATCCAAATCTACCAGATCCACTAGAGCAAGTGACTTAAACCTTAGCACGGATATAAATAGGACATGCTGGAGGGATAGATTTGTCACCCAGAGACTCCCTATGCTGTGGAATAAAATCCCAGTCCATGTGAGGCAGAGCACCTTGCTGGCTCTGTTCAAGAGAAATCTTGACCGGTGAATGGGAGATCGTAGGTTTACCCCGGGAATCATCTCTGTGACACTGCTGGACAGAGGCACAACAAACTAATGGGCACAGTATTTTTTAACATAAGGGGTGGCGTAAGCCACAAAACTTTGGGCTAGGCTTATAAATGCCTTGGGGCAGATAGCCTAGTATAAACCTATGAACCTATGAACAGGAGGGGGACCATCCTCTCCCTGGGCCTGGCCTAACCCCATTGTAGGAATATTTCCATGTCTTGGGGATTGTACACTGTCATTTATTCCAGTCCTGGCACCAGTGTGCCTATCAGGATTGGGCACTTTTTTATCCTGAGCTTTGTGCACCCAGTTATGTTTTTTTAATTTTTTAACCTACTTTTGTCCATGATATATGCTATATAAATGCAGTCTTTATATCAGTGTCATCTTGGTGAGATTTTGTAAAAAAACAGGGTCCACCTTGTGAAGGTACTCAGCAAAATGTAAGGATGAATTCAGTTTCAGCAATATTACTCTCTTTTGCTTGCTAACGTATCATCTCTCCATTCAGACTCCCAATATGGATAGACTGAAAGAGCATGAGGCAACATAAACTACAGCTTCTATATCACAAATAAACTTAAACTTACATTTATAGCTACCTTTAATAATAAGCTCATTGTCATCTGTATATCTACATGCCCTACAATGTCCACAATTAAAGGTGCATATGGGCTGAGAAATTTCTTGATAAACTTATAAAATAATGCATATGCTCATCATTAACGGAAATCTCCACCATGATCCTTTTATTCAGGAGGCAGTGTTCCATGATGGCCTCCTGGCTATAATACTATAAATTAATTTATGAACTTAAATGTATATTACAAAAAAAGAAGCAAGCCAGAATAAAGATCGGAGAACAGGATGTTTATTACAACCATCAGATCTGGTACTCTGGCTATTTGCATTTGATGGATCAAACCATTACACAAACACACATCCCTTTTATAAATTATTTGAAATCAATTATTCAGTTAACCATTGCAATAATTTAAATGATAAGCACTTGTTAGTACCAATATTTTTATAAATAATTCTATATAATTATAACTTACAATTTTACAACATAGGTATTACAGTAATTTCATGGTCAAGTCTATTCAGGATTAAAGTATGATACCTTAAAACTATTTTTTTTTGTAACGATGATAAAGCTTCTTGCACATTTCCTCCTCCTCTTGATAAAGCAGGTTTGGCCATTTTCTCTCTCCTCCTAGCACTGCAAACAATACATGCCACAGGTTTTCCTTACTTATGTTTGACATAATACATACAAGATATTCAATAGTTCTTACTTTTTTTCTGTTTTCCAACATACCATCTGATGTCATGCTTACACATTTTGGTATGCATCACACCATGCAAGTCAGAATTGAAATAATGCTTGGGAAAACATAGCACACCATTCATTTTTACTCCATGTATTTTTTTCTTCTTCTTACAAACTTTACAGCAACCATAATTAAATGAATCTTTAGAAGTTATATTTATTGTGTCTATTAAGACACTGTGGCTTAAATACTTTTTCAGATATCTGCTGCATTTGTAAGAAACAGTAAATTTTGCAGGAGTAGTTAGACTTCAAAATGTACCAATTCTGATTCTCTAACCAACTTTTCCAACACAGGTGTAAAAGCAGTATAAGTTGTCACAAATAAGACATCATTACTTTGTTTTACCTGCTAATGTTTATCACTAACATTTTTAAATCCTATACTGCATATTCTGTCTGCTTTCTTCAGATTTTTTTTTCTGTGCTGCAACTAGCTGTCTTTCAAAATATTCCCTACTTTTTATAGGAACATAGGAGAAAACTAGGCTATCGACCATAGTGGGTCCTTTTAAACTTAGCCATGTTTCCCAAAAATATTGGCCAGGTTTTTATCCCATAGGTTTTTGTGGGGTATGAGTGGTTGAGCATTTACAAGGCATCTCTCTTTAACAGAGACATAAGTGACAAGACAGGAGTAAATTTATGATTTTATTATACACTGATCCAAGTTTTACTTGAAAAGAACTCTGCTACCTGTGGATGGGAAGCCTGTTTCACAGAAAGGGCAGTCTCTGCAGTGCATAGTTGTCCCTCTAGTATGTATTAATTATGTTGCAGATGAGGTTTAAGTGCCTGGATTTGGTGTTTCTGATACCATTTGTTTTACAGTTATGCAACATATCCATTAGGGTAGGATCAGAGGGTGCTTTGAGGTCAAACACAGATCACCTGTCAGCAACCTATAGGAGACCAGATATAGGGATGTGTTGCCTGCACCATGTATTCTTTTTGCGAGGAACCTCAATGGATACTCTGTTGCGTATGCCTGTCAGGTACCTGTGCCCAGCCTACAAAGCATCCTCCAATCCTGGTCTGATGGACCTGTTACACATCTGCAAAACAAATAACATCAGACCAGCAGGGAACTAAGTCTTGTCTGCAACATAACTAGGACACGTTAGAGAGATAGGTATGTGTCTCAGAAACTACTGTTCTCTAGAATGGGCTTCTCATCCATGTGAATCAGTGTTCTTCCTTTAAACCAATTCAAGCATAACTTCGGCCATTGGTGGACGAATTAGAAATTTACCCTTGGACTGGCATCTATATCTCAATTAGAAAGGGACAGCCTGGAAATGCTTGATCACCCACATTCAAGCCTACATATACTAATTAAAATAGGGTCTATATCATAAGCTCAAAAGCATGAATGCTCTTTGATTGAGCTGTAAGCATCGAAACGACTAAATAGCGAAAACATGGAACAGTTTTTTTTTCCCCCAGGGAAAAAAAATCACTTGGCCATTTTCGGGACTTTGCCATTTCCTCCACTGTAATGCAATCTCGTAGTTGGTATATTTAAGTAGGGAGGTGTGTGAAGCACCTCCCCACACACTTTATTTTGTGTTTGCATTTGTTTTGTTTTTTTCCTGTGGAGCAGTGATTTTTTTTTACCTTGGGGAAAAAATCATTGTTCCATGTTTTCGCTATTTAGTCGTTTCAATGGTTACAGCTTGATCAAAGAGCATTTGCTCTTTTAAGCTTTTGAGCTTATAATATAGACCCATTAAAATAACCCCAAGGTATCAAAACTTGTCAGATACCTTTGGGAAACATGGCCTTCGGGCTTGTTAGCCTAGTAACATGTTTACGGTTGAGTGACTTCTGGTCTGCAGGTCTGTATGGCCTCCTCTTCTGCTTCTTCCTCTGACTCATGAATAGCCTCTCAGTCTTGCTTTTATCTTTTCTGGCAATTGAATGGCAATTTATCATGGAATGCATAAGAAATCATTTATTGCTGCACTTGTAGATAGTAAAAATGCATTTTATTTATCATCTGTTGTTGCTGAATACTTTTCATACAGTCTGATAGTGCAGTCAATGTTCATTTCATACTTGCAGGTTTATGGCACTACTGAGATAAATTAAAGTCATTCTGATTTCCATATGCTGGAAGCTCTGTCAGGACTCCATTACCATTTCAACAGATCCATTGGTTAAGATGTGGCTCTCAGATGGAAAAAGAAGCATTATATATGTATACAGACAACACAGTCTTCTGTCTTAGGTCATGAAAAAATATTCTCATACTTGGTCATTAATATCTGTCTCTAGTTTTTTTAGTTGATATTAAATGTTGTTGAAGTGAGTGAAGTCCATCAAACATGGTACTAAATTCAGCAGCATGACTATCAAAATAGGACAAAGAAACAATCTTATTTTCAAGATTTTAATTTCTTCCAATAACTTATTCTCTAGACTATTGAAGAAGTTATCAATTAAAGTCATATAGTCATGACATAAGATTTAGTTCCTGCTATTTCTTCAATAGGGCAATATATTTCTGTTTTGGATGTGACTATATTAATGTATAATGGTAGAAGGGATATTAAGGTGCATAGGAAAGATGTACAAATGAACAAATATTTACATCTGGAAAGTATGCATCCTAAATATACTTTATAATAATGTAGTGCAAAGTCAGTTTCTAAAGGCAGTTTGCCTGAATACCAGTGATAATGAATTTATGATAGCTATAGAGAAAATCGCTAGTCATTTTAAACAAAAGAGTACCTTGATTTAATTTTAACATTTTAAAAGAGAGAGTAATGTTGGAACATGATAACACTGGTAAACATTATTTTTCTGAATATGCTACTGTTACTGAGCAACATAAATGAATGTACTCCAAATGTTAGAAATGCTGTGCATTATAATAGAGGGACCAAATAGATAAAGGAGATAATTAAGAATAGCCGGTTTATATTGAATATTATCCCAGAGCTTTGCTTCATACTTTGAAGTAAACATAGATTTATATGTAAGAGGAAGAGGAATTAAAACAGCAATTGTTGTAAAGAGAACAATATTTATCCTTGCATACTGTTTAATATTTTAGGTATTAAACTATTTTATAATTGTCTTTATTGCAGTGTTATTTTTACAGATGTAACTACCAGGAAACAATTTCATTTTAGATGTACAGCTACTTGTATAATAGAGAATATGATATATTTAGCTATATGCATTAAATGCACTGGTTTTATGTTGGAAAGAGTAGAATATTAAAAGAATATGGGAGCATTAAACTGAGATTTATAGGACAATAGATAAAAACTTGCTGTTTAAATGTATTTCTATGGAAGGGAATTATGAATTCAGGTTTAGGCTAATTCAGTGTACATAAAAATAAGCATAGCATGGTTTCTCTTAAGGCTGTTATTTAATCTATTTTTAAATATTTAAAATATTTAAATATATTCCTTGATTTATAATTCAGTCAGTGATATGACTATAATTTGATGTATCTGTTATATAATTTATGTGGATGGAAAAGTAGCTGGGCTTGTAAGCTTTACTTTGTGTTTTTTGATAATAAACTTACATTTGGTGGTCAGAGCTACCTTTTTGTATTTGTGTGGTTTCTACATTCGTGGTGAGTTTCATTTGGGTGCTATACAACAAGCGCAGTTTTCCAATCAGGAGAATATAGAAGACTTTTATGTACCTTAGGAATGACATACAAAACTGGATGTATGCCCTGTGTAAATCTTTAAGTTCCAAGAAGCCTAATCACTCTCCTCTCTCTAAAATATCCAGCATCTAGGAATTATAATGTCTTAAGAAAACATCATTTAATAAATATAATATATTCTTCAGTATTCCATAACAAATTTTTGCACATTCTCACATAGTGATCATTTTCAAAAATTATTCAGCTATATGCTTATTTATTTATTTATTTATTGACATTTGTTAACCGGGTTTGTCCAACTGGGCTTGTGGCCCATTTTCAGTGGAGACCCGAGGAGAAAAGCTCCAGTAGTACATTTTAAACAAGTACAATTTTAAACAATATTGATATAATAACAGTTATAGCAAAAAGATTCACATATATTGGGTTACATGTATAAAGTTAAAGTTGCATTAAAAAGAAGCTAAGTAACAATTTTACATTGATATAGTTCAATAGGTCAACAAACATCTTTTGTTTGTATAAAATTATGCAAATGCATAGTAGACACATTGGAGAGAGAGGTGTAATGCGGTACTAAGTATGGTCCTTTTGAGGGTACATAAAGGGAAGAAAGACTAAGTAGGGTCATGGCAAGAGCAGGTTCTGGAGTTGAGAAAATAAGCTTTTAGTTCATTTTTAAAGTGTGGGGTGTGGGAGAATGAACGTAAGTCAAGGGGAAGTTTGTTCCAAGCATGGGCAAGGGAGTGTTTGTAGATTAGATTGCCTACTGACCTTTTTGGGTGGTATATATCAAGTAATTGTTGGTTAGAAGTACAGAGGGTCTGGATGGGATGTAGATGGAGACTAAGGAAGATAGAGATGGACAGAAGGAGGGTTTATAAAGAATAGAGTGTAGCATATGAAATTAATAAGATAGCAGAAATTGGGGAAGTTCAAGCCATTGAAGAGAGTTTAAAGAAATGCAGTGGTGTGAGTTGTATGGGGAGTTAGTAATGAATCTGGCTATTTTTTGATAGGTCTGTTGGAGTTTGTTTAGAGTGGAGGCCTGGATATTGGTAAGAACTGGGGAGGCGTATAAGAGGGAGGGGAGGAGGAGTGCCTGGCCCAGGGTAAGTCTAGATTCAGGGGTTAGGAATTTTTTGTTCCGATATAGCAGACCTAGTTTCTGGTTTGTTTTTTTTATACATTGGAGTATGTGAAGGTTGAACTTTAGTTCATCATCAATAATGACCCCTAGGAGTTTTGTGTGGGTGTCAGGCTGGATAGTTGTATTGTTAGAAGATGTAATAAAAAAAGGAGGTTTTGTGATGAGAAAGAGAACGGGGAAGGAAAAGTAGGAGTTTGGTCTTTTTGGGATTTAGGATCAATAGGTTGTGAGATAGCCATTGTTCAGTGGATAGTAGGGCCTGTTGGGTCAGGGAATGTAGTTCAGGAAAGTTATTTGAGATGGATATAAGTGTGGAGTCATCGGCATATGGAACAAGGGAGGATTCTTTGCATGAGGTGTAAAGATCATTGGTGAAGATGTTAAACAAAAGGGGTCCCAAGATGGAGCCTTGAGGAACACCAGTGGAGATGGAAAGGAAAGGTGAGGAGGATGAGAGCCATTTGACAGATTGTTCCCTGCCAGATAGGTAACTATTAAACCAGGCAAGTGCAGAGGGGGATAGGTGGAGGTGTGCGAGTTTGGATAGTAGTAGAGGATGAGAGACAGTGTTGAAGGCTTTGGAGAGATCTAGGAAGGGACAGGAAATGAGTTTATTGTTGTCTAGGGCCTCTGCAATGATATGAGTGAAGGAGAGGAGGGCAGTGGTGGTGCTGTGGTTAGGACGAACTCCATGTTGGGTAGGGGTAAGTAAGTGATGTGTGAGGAGGTGATTGAGAAGCTGTGAGTGAATACATTTTTTAATATCTTGGAGAGGGGGGACAGAATGGCAATGGGTCAGTAGTTTGAGGGGACAGTGGAGTTTCCACCTTTATGAAGAGGGATAGTGAAGAAAGATTTCCAAAGGGTGGGGACAATTGATTCCAGAATAGATCAATTAATTAGTATAGATATAGGATAGGCAATTGAGTCAGCAGCAAGTTTGAGGAATGTAGGAGATATATTGTCAGTGGAAGGAGAGCAAGGTTTTAGCTTGAGTAGTAGAGATTTGATGTAAGTAATGGGAACTGGCTCAAAAGAAAACAAAGTTGTGTTAGTGGGACTTGGAGGGGTGGGTGTCGAAGTAGAGTTTGGCTTAGAGGTTACCATATTTTGGATGGAAGAGATAAAGTGTTTATTCAGGAGGGTAGCTTTTTCATGAGAGGAAGAGTTAGGGTATGGGGAGGGATTAGAGGGCTTTCCAGGATAGAGAATGTTGTTGAGAGTTGACCAAAATTTTCAAGGATTGGATTTGTTGTTAAGCTGAGCAGAGCTGTAGTATAACTTTTTGTCATTAATTGTATGTTTTTTTGCAAGGTTCCTCAGTTGCCTGTATTTTTGAAGAAGAGGTGGTTGTTTAGTTTTAGTTCAGGTTTTTACTAGAAACTGCTCTTAACTCCCAAAACTGCTACCCATTCATCTTTTGTTAAATTATGCATTGTATCATGTTCTATAAATGCTTTGAATTCAAATTCAAATTGTTGAATCAAAACATTCTCAATTTAACCAATGTACAAGTGATTTTTTTTGGGGGGGGCATAAAAGTACTATAAACACTAAAATTAGGTAATAGTAAATGCACAAAACCCATAATAAATGAATTAGTTACATCAACTATCTCATCATAAAATGCATTTTCAGTTACATATATTGAAATATTTAAGTAATTTTCATTAACACATTCAGTACATTCCACACATTCTGAAATTTCTGCTGCATAATTTGTTGAACACTTTTAAATGTAATTTCCCACAAATGTACAGATATCCCATTACAGGTCAACATTGTTTTTGGCTTGGATATGCACAAAATTTCATACTTTGAACTTGTAAATACTATGCAGCATTTTATAACCTCAATGTGCAAAAGTGTAATATTTAATCATTATGTTATTGTTTCATTTATTACAGCCCCCATGGTTACCATTAGTGCATCAGCTCATGTTGTCTGCTTTGGCATCTTCAAAAGGCACACTTCTATTATATCTGTCAATTTCCTGCTCATTGCTGCTTTAACCAAAATGCTGGCAATTCCCTACTGAAACAGATTCCTCTTCTTGAATGCCAACCTCTTCCTACCCCGATGCATATCATGTTGCCATGTAAACCGCCAACCTCTGTCATAGTCCTGCGTATGTCTCCTCAGCCTCTTTTTCTTATGATACAAAACCTCCTTCTCTCATTTCTCCATTTAGCATATTTATCATTCACTTTGTCTTTCTAAAACTCCACTTTAATTAGATTGCCCTGCAGACCAATGATCTGTTAAATTTCTCAGAATAACTGCTGTATCTTTTAATGAAATAACTCTAACAATGTTATTTTATTTTTTAGAATATATATATTATTTCTTACTATATACCAGTGGTCATGTAGAGTATGTCCTGTTTTATAAGAAACAGACATATACCCTAGGGATGAATAGGAAGAATCCTCATACACTAAAATATACCATTTACATTTTACATAAGACACTAATTTGCTAGTGATTCTAATAAGCTACTTTGGTATAATACATACAATAAAGCATGCCATTCAACTACCAGTGATTTCACTGCAACTTAATCCTAACATACATAGAGTTTAGTCTATCAGCATTAACAGGAAATGCTGCCTTGCCTACTAAAGTATTTATGATTTTTTACTTTTGATCTGCAGATATGTTCTGAACATTACATTTACTGGTCCTTTTGAAAAGAGGTCAAGTAGCTTAACCACTGCAAACCAGTGAGAGTCTTTTAAAACAACGAATCTGCTGGCTATATGTAAACATCCATTTGTTAATCTGTCTAAGGCAATTCATAATGCAAAAAATCAGATAATAAAAACAATATTTGTGCATAAATAACTTCTCAAAAATCCCATTTTACCCTCAGGGATTCCTCTACATCTCATTTTTGATTTATATGGTAACACACTATGCTTGTCAGTACATGGAGTTTAGGTCTCATGCTATATGTATTAATAGAAATGCTGCCTAGCATGGTGCAGTGCTAATGATTTTTTTCTGGTATAATCATAACTCAGTGGGCATATATATATATACTATTAGTTTCATGTTATCTTTTCATCAGAGATTAGATAATCCTAAAGTTAAAACTGGCTATGATGTCAGACTGTGACAACAAACCCCTTTCAAACATTGCATTTGCTAACTGCATAAAAGCAAATATGTTGGATCTGTTATGAAAGCTTATAATAAAAAAAATCATAAAACTCTGATAATATATTTGCTTATAAGACACTCTCAAGAATGCCATTATATTGCCTTTGTCAGTGCATGGATGGAGTGTAAACCTGTCTCTAGGGAACAATAGAAATATTCCCTTGTCTGAGGGAATATTTATGATTCTATTTCTGATGTAATACCAATAATAGAGAGACAAATTATGCATATGGACTGCATTCTGTCACCCTGAGTGGAAGCTGAATATACACACTTAATGGAAATGGAGTGCAATGCAACTTGGCAACTGTGCATACTTTATTGCCCATGTAGGCCTTGTGGTGAAATCTGTTAATATAGCATTGCATTTCTCATAAAATGTTTGGGCAACAGATATGAATATTTAATTATAAACTGTACTTAGTTTGTCCTTTTATGTGCAGTGGTAATAGAACAAGTACACATTAAATTTCTGAGCAACAAATCACAATTTCTAGTAATACTTTTTTCTTTCTTTTTTTCTGTAATAACATTTTAAATGCTCTAAAACATAACATTTAGGGAAAAAAAACAATAGTGGTTTTCAGTCTTATGTTATTGAAACAAAATATATTTGGGATTTTATACATTATTTTATGTAGATATCCACATTCTGTACATTTATGATACTTGTTTTTAACCTCTGCCCATGCTCTGATGATCCAAATTTTTGGTTTGAAAGCAGTTAGCAGGGGACTGAATTCTGTGTTTAATAAATTACTGTTTGGATTTTTGACAATTATACTTGTGATTGGTTTTTGGCCATTGCTTCCTGCTTCTACTGGGTGTCACTATTGTGTGTGTATTTTTTTTGGTTCTTTGTTTTATTTTACACAGTACTGAGCTGTTTTGACAATAAAATGAAAGACTTAATGGCCACAGTGATGTATTTTAACTTGCTGTCAGACACATATTGCTCCTGAAAAGCCATATCAATTCAAGAATGATTCAAAAATGATCATGTAACTGCCCTCTGCTTTCATACACATCTCCTCACCCCTACCTCTAAAATATAGTCATTCCATGTGTACACCTATAATGTTTCTAAACCAAATGAGATAAATAATGACCATGGTAGTGTATTTCAACTTATTGCACTTGGAAGCCTATACCTTGCCCCCTCCAACATCCAATGTAACTGCATCCTGCTTTCACACATATGCCCACCAAAAAGAAAGCTACTTTTGTTCACATATCAGATGTGTAATTATGAAGAAATAAAAGACATAATGACCTCAGTACCAAATTTTAACTTGTTGCTCATAGACTCATACACTCCCTGCACAGAAGTCATATTCAAAATCATGTCACTGCTGTGGGTTTTCATACACATCCAAGAAACGACTCAGCCAGTATATCCAAAGAATTTATTTTATAGTACCAACAATTGATGTTCTCCAGCGCCTCGGCATAAGCCTTTTAACAGAGTATACTCTGTTAAAAGGCTTATGCCAAGGCGCTGGAGAACATCAATTGTTGGTACTATAAAATAAATTCTTTGGATATACTGGCTGAGTCGTTTCTTGGACTATTTTTCCTTCTTGGTGGTTTAATATATTTTCATACACATCCAGCCTGCCTCCCCACCATCAAAATATTGCTATCTTCTCTGAACTTAGATTGTAATGAAAGTGAAAAAAAAACACAAATTAATGCAGTAATGTATTTTAGCTTGCTGCTGTCAACACGTTTAAATTGTTCAACTACCCACCAAGCCATGGCAATGAGCACTTTACCGTGAATAACTAACTGCCCTTTGCTTTCATTCACACACTGCCTCAAAAACAGATAGGTCAACATGCTGCTACTTCACCCCATTCTAATCACTGTATAAATTAAAAAAGAAAAACAAATGATTGAATCATACCATGGTCACTGTGTGCTGTGACCAAAACCCATAGTAGTCTTCCGCCACTAAGTAATAAAAAACACATACCTACAAGAGAAATTTGTCCCTGAAAACTGGCAGTCCATAGTCAAAGGAGAAGAGATTGCCAGGTAGTAACTAATCTAAGGAGCTCAGAGTAAATAAAAAATATCCAAATCACAGAATTATTGCCATTCAGACCTGGTGGAATCATGGCATTTAATCTTAATTGCCATTTAACGTCTTTTACTTCAACTTCCAATGTTTTCATTCCCACATCTCTTATTGGGGTAAGCCCTGTCAAAAGCAATCAATAACAAAGAAAATTAATTTCTTAAAATTGGTACACTGTGTACTATGTAGGGCCAATGCATTGTGTATATTTTTCTTCTTGATCTCCCTTAAATGCTCCCCTACCCCTGGATTCTACATATGGTATTATCTATGTAGAACCCCGAGCAGACCGTGCAAGTTGCCAAATATACCACCATTCTCATGTTGCAACTGCACCTTTTAGAGCACACAAGGGTGTAGTCAAAATCATTCACTGAAACATATGGTCCATCATTAATGAATTTGCAGTACCTGCAAGTTCCACACTTCTACATTAATGATTTGTATCTCACCCTTCTGCTGGTGTCCCTTTCTATTGTGTTCTTAATGTTTTTGTCTCTACTATATACCACTAAGGGCTTCTTTCCAAGTGTACTTTTTGTTTCATTGTCTAGGCAAAAATCCCACAACCAGTTGACACTATCAAACAAGGGAAGATGTCAAATGATTGTATCTTAAAATTAATACATCTTGGTCCCTTGATTTTACATTCTCCTGAACCAGTTCACTAGTCATTTTCCGGATTGGGCAAAAAGAGGTGTTTCTCTCTTTGTTAAGCTCTTTCCTGATGTTAAGCAACATTTTCAATGGGTATCCTCTGTCTCTGTAAACATCCCGATCAGAGTGTACATTTATTTTGTTTTTGTTTCATTGTCACTAATCAAATGAGACAACCTCACCATTGGCCCCGTGACGATACTTCTCCTTTCATGTAGGGCATGACAGTTTTCATAGTGGAGCAAAGTGTTTGAATATGTCCTTTCTATGAATGCTGCTAGTTAAAACCTCTTCATCATCAGTTTTTGTAAGATGTACGTCCAAGAAGTCAATTTGGTGAGCATGCCAATTGCTAGTATATTTCAAAAATGATGTTCTTGTTATTCAAATAGTCAACAAATTCCAGTGCTTCTTCCCCCCCCACCATAAAATAAGTATATCATCTAAAAATCTGTTGTAAAGTAAAATCTTAGACATGTAGGGGGGATGGAAAATGCAACTTTTTTCCCATTCAAGAAGGAGAAGATTGGCAAATACAGGGATGCATTTGGTCCCCATTGCTAGCCCTGCTAGCTGGTAAAAAATTTCCCCTTCAAACATCAAAAAATTAATTTCAAGTACAACCTCCATAAATTCAACTAGTGTGTTAACTTTTGGGCTTCTACTCTGTTGCTTTCAATAAACTTTCATGAAAAAATGATAAACCCTCTTTGTGGGGTATAACAGAGAAGAGGTTAGTCACTTCTATGGTTAAAAAAGAATCATCACCTTTACCTCTTACTTTCCTCAAACGTTCAAGGCAATGCCATGAATCTTTAAGAATATGTGTGATTCCCCTGACCACTGGACTAGCCCATCTATCTATGTAGGCAGCCAGGTGTTCAGTTTTGAGCCCCTTGCTGCCACAATGGGTCTAAATGGTGAGTTGTATAGGTTTTTGTGGATTTTGGGGGTGACGAATATCGATGGTCCCTTTGGGGTTTCGACTATAAGGAATCTCAAATCAATCTGATTGATAACACCTTGAAAAAATGCATCTGAAAGGAAATGGTCAATATTAGTAGAGGCCCTATTAACTTCAATTCTTCAAACCCTACTATATGTGGAGGGGGTCATTCACAACATTGTACATCTTGGATACGTAATCAATTTGGGCCATTATCATGACCCCCCCCCCTTGTCTGCTTTCATTATTCTGTAATTCTTATTTCTAGACAAATCCATTAATATTCTCCTCTCATCTTGTGCTAAATTGTTGAGCCTAACATGCTTCTCTGATATAATTCTCCTAAAATCCTGTTCACACATTTTTTTCAGAAGATGAACTGGGTGATTAGGTGGAATAAACAAACTTCTGTGTTGCAAAATACCTGTAGTGTTGTTTAAACTAAGCTGGCCATTGAAATATAATCTCAAATTAAGCTGCCTGGTATACAATTTCAAATTAATTAAAACATCAGCAATGTCCGTACGAGAAGTGGGAACAAATGTTATTCCCCTTTTAAGTAAACCAAAATGTGCATTTTCTATGTTCAAATCACTAAAATTGTAAATGGTGAAACCCTCGTTTTTGTGAATACAACACGTCATGTCATTAGTTTGTTCAACAAAACCATCAAGTTCTAAAGTTCCACAGTCAACAAAAATATCAGTCTCACAAAAGTCATTTAACAGACCTATGTCTCTTTTCTCCTTCTCCCTCGTTGTCTCCTGTTGTAAAAATAGTTTTGTCAATTCCAAGACCCCCTGTTGTTCTGGTTTCTCAAACGTTCAGATCTCCTCAATTGGGGGTTTTGTTCTAAAAAATGTTCATCTTCCTTAAAGTTGTCATCCTCATTGATACACTCATTGATAACAGAATCTTGCATACCATTGTTGTGCCTTGTCAGTTCCTGCTCATTTCTTGCATTCTGAGTAGGTTTAAATTTGTAACCCACAGGGTATGCTTGGTTACTTTTACACTCATTCATATCCATGTTTAGCTTATGTAGTTTTGTTTTTAAGTTGTTTTTTTACAAATTCATCTAAACTTTGTAATACTTTATTGTAGTTGTGGGTATATTGCAAGAATAGTAAGTCGCTAACAATACTCTGATTTAAAACAGTTATTTTGTTTTGTAAAGTAAGCAACTTACTTTGGTTATTTTTGATGATAATATCCATCATCTCGAATGCCATCTTATCAAACAGTCCCACAAGTTCATGATATGCTGTGGAGCCAATCTCAATTCCTAGTGGTTGCTTCCAGAGCTTCAGTCCCTTAGAGACTTGTTTTAGAGCTATCAACTTACTTAGAAACATATTGTCCAACTGTAAGGTACTATATTTCTTGCAAAGTCTCTCAAAGTTGACCAGTTGATTTTTCAGCAAGGGCATATTGTTCCTCACCTCGCTTCCATCAGTAAAATTCACATCTGGCACTGAAAAACATTCAGTGATGTCATAACCTCTCCCTTGATAGTAATTGGTCGCTGTGTTGGGAGCGTTAGTCTCCATTAGCAATGGAGTGTATAAAGTAAAAAAGCTCTGTTTTTGAATTGGTTAAGGTATTCCCAGTGCCTTGGTTTTAAAATAGAGAGCTAATGTTATTTAATGTTTTTTTTACATTCATTATATTCATTATATTGATTACAATTTTAACAAGGCTAATAGAAATGTTTTGACTTTATTTTAATATATCGGTATTAAGCAGAATTAAGCAACATTTTTTTAGGGTTATATTCACCTGTATACAGTTAAATTTAAAGTTAGGCAACTGGATTTGATTGAATAGAATTCTTGACTGGTTCATGTGATTGGTCTTGTGAGAAGTATGTACATATAAAGATGTGTGCTTTTAAGTATTTTAATGACTTTGATGAAGCATATTGTTTAAAAGGCGAAAGCGCTTAGTTGTTTTGTATTTTTTATAAGAGGCATTAAACTTGGTTCTGTTCATTCCGTGGTTTGGATATTTTTTTTTTATTTTTTTATCTTCAGTTAAAGTGTTGGTAGCCTTTCTGGCATGTTTTTTTGTTTTATTGTTTGAGCTCAGAATACATACTAACAGGCATGGACTGACTAACCATGACCTGTTACTACATTAGAGGGGTAGAGATGAGAAGTTTCTGGATTCACTTTCACACTCATTTTTATTGGGTACCTCTGGGATAACTTCTTGGGAAGTGCTATTATAGTTCTAACCAAATAATTGCCCTGCGCGTGTCATAGGTAAGAAAAAAACATGTTTTCTTTTAAGATTAGGTTTGTAGTGATTTAAAACTAGGTACCAATGATTTTGTCCTTTTACCACAGTGCCAAAATAACTTGGACCCAGTGCTAATGACTTGAATGTTATTTTTGGGTAACAGATTATAGTAAAAAAAATTATGCAATTGACTGACTTAAAAAAACCATACATTGCTTTATATGATTTAAAACTCTATGTCAGACAGATAGACCAAAGATCATGTGCAAAGGTTTCTTTTCTGTTACTTTGGGAAATAATTTGTGTAGAATATGCACTCCTCTAGTGGAATATATTACAACAAATTAAAATATCTCTTCTGTAGTGAATGAAAATAAAAGCACTTGCTTTCTTTGGGCATATTCCTTGCAGATTTTATGCATTATAGTTATCACATAATCATCCTCTCCAGTTTGATAATATGTGCTATTGGCATAAAACGTGACTATACATATGCTGTCATGCATGATGCAGTCTCATTAAAGTAAAACAATAAATAAATAAAAGTCATTCACATTAGCATATTTTGCCTCTGATATCGCATCATCATGTGACACCCTTCACAACTGCGTGGCATGAAGGGCATGACCGTCAGTGCATTAGAGATTTTAAATTATATTTCAACATAAAATCATAACTTTATGTGAAAATAGTTCCCAAACATCCAGTGACAACCAATGGAATTGTCAATAAGGTGGAAGTATTCCATTTTGCGTCTTTTCATGTGATCTTTAAATAACCACAGTACAGCTGGAGTTAGGCTGTTTTGATTAAAAGTAGGAACAGATGTAATATTAAAGCATGCAGAGTGACATGTTTTAACATAAAGTTTGATTGTTAAGTGCCAGTTTTTCAGTAAATCTTGTATAGCTGTCAGTCTGCCACTACAGAGTAAAGGCATTTATGTTTTTAGGAGTAACAGATTTAAAAAAATATCAATACTAATATAAATGCCATATGAAGTAATATTACGGGGTTCCCATGAGAAATTGACAAGAATTCCTTCAGCATCTTAATTTCAGGCAATAACTGGCATTTTGACTGAAAAAATAAGAATTTAAGATATATATAGGAATATCTTGTCGATAAATTCAAAAAGTGTAAGTAAAGATGTAACGTGTCTTAGTATGTAGAACAGCTTGCTTCAACATTGAAACACAAATAGGAATTCAAGAATAAGGATGTTGTAGATGTCTCAAAATTGTATCAGTTTAATGAATCCACAAAAGAGATATTACAGTCTAAACTAAGGGAGTTTTTATCCACAGTGAAGTACCCAGGAAAGGAACAGCCAGCACTAGAAAAGTCAGATGTTTTAATAAAGCCAAAAACACACTGTGTTTATCCCTGGACTTTAGAGTGATATAGGTCCAGTGAGATCAGTGTTGTACCCTGATTTAACAAATCCATTATAAATGAATACATTTTATTTTTCCAGGAAAGGAGGTAAGCAATATACTGAGGTTATTTAAGGCATTGTTATTCCTTAAATAAAATTAAAAAAAATAATAAGAAAAATATGCATCTTAATATTGGAAACCCTGGTTCATTAAGCTGAAGTTTGGATTGTCTCTAAATCAAGTTTTATTTCAGTCAGCAAAGCATGTAAAAGAGTTCTGGAGCACCATTAGTACAGATATATTTAAGTCTTAGCTGAAGTATACTGTTAAGTACTTTATTACATTTAACAATTGATGTGTTATCTGCTTACAGCCTCCAAGGTGTTTGTATTTCAGTCATTTTTGTCAAGTTATATACTATGGAATGTAGTATGTATTGTATTGCAGTACTGCATGCAGTATTGCATTTAGCAGGTATATTATCAGAATGACATGCCGTCTGTTTTTTAAATATACTCATATAGTTATTGCAGTGCACACTCTGCTTTGTTTATTGCACTTAATACACACAGGCACACATATATATGTAATGTTAGCTTGTTGGCTATGGAAACTGTGAATGTGCCTTTAAATGCATTTTCAGACTGTAGGAAATATGGGAATTTTCTCGCTACAATTAACTAAATCTCAGGGTCATAACAGAGATTTACTAGCATAGAAAAGAAAGTAGTTAGAGTGCCTAAATTCAGGAAGTTAATTCCTCACTGAAGGATCATTTGAAAGGAAGACCTGGAAACATGGAGTGAGAGAGGGCCCATTTGGGGCTAACCTGTGGAGTATAATCTGTAGAGTATACTTTGTGGAAGTACCTGCTTTACAGATGAAAGCAGGTTCCGGAAGAGACCTACATCTTTAAACTTTCCCTGAAACATTCCTTATGGGTCTAAGACTGCTGTACCTTGAAAGAACTGTGATGACTGGACACTGTTCTCAAGGTACTTTTTGTTATTATTTTTGCAGCTGCAAAGCCAAGCAGGCTAATGTTTTATTTTGTGGAATTTTAAAAGCCCAGTATTTTTATGTTCTGCCTCCACAGTCTTCTTGGACTTCCATCTGTGGAGAATGCAATGGACATTTTGAGAACAAGCTTCTATGCCTGAAGGCAGTTCACTTTCCTTCTTTATTCAGAGAGTGTGAGGAATTTTGCTTCATGAAATTTGCTGTTCCTGTGTAGTGCTGAGATGTTTCATCATTTATCAGAGTGCAGCAATGTGTTCTTACATATGAAACTCAGTAATTAATTGAAGTGTTTGCCACCTTTACTATGTCCTTGCAATTGAAGCACAGGCAATTGAAGTCTACTTTGTACTACTTAGGCGTTTAGAAAACCCATAAGAGGACTAAAAAGAATATGCTTCCCAATGGGCTGATAATTCATTCAGTTCTGATGTTCAGCATTTTGTTTTACATGACTGAAGCTGTAAACAGTGTTCAGTGGTTTGTAGAATAACATCTGCCTGACAAAGGGAGGATGTGTGACAAGAACAGGGTCAAGGGTATATTCTCAAATTGTACTCAATACAAAAAAATTACAGACTCCTATAGGAAGAGTGTTAAATAAAGGACAGACAACAAAAGTACATGCAATGTTGCATGTGAACCACGTGGGGATATAATAAGGGAATTCTAGGTTCAGTGGAAATATTGTGGCACACACATGCTTATTAGTACAGACAAGTTAAAAGAAAAGTAACACAGAGTACTCAGATATACACCTTCAGAACATGACAAGATGGAAGAGTGCGTGTTAGGTTGCCTAAAAAACTTTGATTACATTTTCTGATAAACTTACCTAGCATTAAGCACAGATGATTAAGGCTCTGAGCTCTTAATAAGTTGTTTCTCGTTGTCCAATGTACAGTGTTTAATTCCTTCCTCCTCCACTTTCCTACTTTGCAGCTCTGAAGAAGTCATTTAACCGGACATTGCTTCTGGGTTGTTCTGAAGATAGACATTTGGGCAAAGTAAGCATACCTGTTAGGCTGTTTTTCATTTTATTTTTACTCATTTATAAGTGTGAGAAAGGGAACCAGCAAGAAAATAACCCTACAGAAATGTTTCTGCCTAACTTAAATAGAGGGGTGAAGCAAACATCAGAGCCATGCAGTTAATTGTGTACATTTCTAAAAGATTTAAGTATACTGTTAGTCCTACGTGCTCAAAGACTGGATTGATGATATGGATAGAGGATGAGTATACACCATTTAAAGAGGTATGCCAGTGTACCTCTACAGGATAATTTGTAGGAGAAGAACTAAGAAAAGGAAAAGTTACACACTAAAGTAGCAACCTCTGTTAATAGAGTAGTGTATTAGAGCAGAATTTGTAGAATAAAGGATTTGTACATCAAAGTATTACAGCCTGTTGAGACAGAGGAGTCAGTAAAAGCAGAACCTGTAGAAATGGTAGACTTGCACACTAAAACATTGCACCATAGTAGGATAGAGATATGCAGGTGTATAGTCAACAGAATGTAGATATTCACACACTAAGCCAGTACAGCTTAAACATGTCATATAACAATATGTAGAAAGTAAAACAAGCAGGTCCATGCCAGAAAAAACATTAGCTTTATTTTCAAAAACCAAAACTGACTAAGCGCTTTCACCCACCATTGGGCTTCTTCAGAGTCAGTGAACAATACAATAGTAATTGCTTAAATACTTAATTAAAACAATGAAGTCACATGAGTACCCTGAATACAATTAAACATTAACCCTCCAACATCCAAATTCAGCTTAAACCCTTATGCTTGCTGAAACATGAAAACTACATAAACAAACTTGATATATAAATAATATCAAACATGCTGATAAATATAATGCTGTTACATATGGAAGTTCTGTAATAAAATGTATAAAAATAGGTAATCATGAAATATATTGTGCAAATGTAATGTATATTAAATAAACTGAGATTTAAGTTTTAATACACAGGCTGTAGAAATACTTTCATTAATGCCTGGTGCATTAGAAGCATCCAGGCGTAGCTGCCACAGGCAATCCGTGACTTCTAGTAAGGGTTTGAAATCTCCCCCAAAATCTTTCATGGCTAGCTTGTCAATAACAAAAAATAAACATTTTTTTTTTGTAGCTAGTACAAACCTTGCTATGGTTGGTAGTTTTCTTATTCCTAATGTCCCTGATATGTTCCAATATACGAAGTCTGAGTTTTCTTCTAGTCATAATAACATAGAATGCTGCACATGATAGGCATGTAGCCACATAGACAACCATCCTTGTGTTACAGTTGCAATATCCTGGACATCTTAGTGTTCTTTTGTAACTGCAAATTTGTACATATGGTCCATCATTAATGTATTTACAAACACTACATGTACCGCATTTATTCATATGTGAGGGTCTATTATCATAGCTCATAAAATTTTTCTCAAACAATTCTTTTAAATTGGAAGCTCTACTAATAAACTTGGGAGCAATTCCTATTATGTCTTTAATATCTTGGGTAAAAACACTGTCCCAAACAGCATTGATAATGTTCCTAACTTTTGCCCCTCTTGGGTTAAATAACATCACCATACCAGAAGAATAATTTTGGCTGGGGTTGTCATTAGCAGAGGTGTTAACTTTGCCAAGTTTTCTTTTGTTGTCCATAAAGATGGGCATACATTCACTGGATCTTCTCCTCTCAATCTCTATACTGTGTTTATGAAGTAATTCCATTGGATATCCTCTATTCCTAAACATGTCAACCAAGTGTATCATTTCAACTTTGAAACAAATATCTTGGCTTATCAACCTGGACATCCATATCATTTGCCAATTAACTACATTTTTCTTTAGGTGGTCAGGGTGACAGCTGTTGTAGTGCAAAAAGGAATTACTGTATTTTTTTAGGAAAAATCTTGGAGTGTATTTGTTTATTCTCTTCATATAACAGAATATCCAGAAACTCAATTTGATGTTTATCAATGGGATTTGTAAATTTCAAAAACTCAGTTGTTTGATTCAAATAACTAATAAATGCTTCCACCTTATCCTTAGAACCCTTCCAAAAAATCAGAATATCATCCAAATATTGTATATATAACATCATTTTGGACTTATGTTCTGATTTGAAAACAAAATTCTGCTCCTAGTCTGCCAATACCAAGTTGGCATAAATGGGTGAACATCTGGCACTCATCGCAACCCCATTTGTCTGTTTATAGTTTTCGCCATCAAAGAATATGAAATTGTTGTATAATACCATGTCTAATAATTCTGACAAGAGGCTTCTCTTTACTTGATGTAAATTATTGTGTTTCAAAAGACTATTGTTAAATATTTCCAACCCGATCTGTTGGGGGATCATAGAAAACAAATTGATGACATCAACTGTCATGAACCAAAATTCATCTCTAACATCAATGTTGGTATTCCTAATACAATTCAAGCAATGCCACAAATCTTTTAAAATATATGGTAATTTGTCCAGTGTGTTCTTACATGTGATATGAATATAGGCCGCTAGGGGTTCAGTCTTTGAACCCCTCGCTGCAACAATAGGCCTAAATGGTGGACAATTTTCATTCTTATGGATTTTAGGAATACCAAATATTGATGGAATGATGGGGTGTTCCACCGAACGATATTTAAATTCATCATGTGAAATAATCCCCTCACACAGGTATTCATAGAGTTGCCAATCAATTTTCGTGTAAGCTCGTTGTACATCAAATTTCATAGGTTTCTACATCATTGAGTAATAAACGCATTCAACATTCGTAATCAATGTTTGTCATAATAACAACCTTCCACCTTTATCGGGTTTCATAACCCTGTATTGGTTGCTACTGGACAATTCTTTCAGACAAAACCGTTCTGCTGTAGTCAGGTTACTATTGGATAGTGTTTCTCTTTCCAAACATCTACGTATTTGTACACCACATAGTCACTCAAAAATCATAACTGCTGGGTTGTAAGGTGGAATGAAAACACTGCTCCTTTTCAAACTTAAATGTTTGTTGTCCAAGTCAGGGGAAATATTATTGCCAAAAAACAGCCTTAAATTAAGAAGCCTGGTATATAGTTTAAAGTTAATTAATAGTCTCCCTATCTCATATTTAAAGGTGGGGACACATGAAAAACTCTTTTGAAAAGACTACGATGGTTTTTCAGTAATCAAAAAATCAGAGTAGTTATAAATTTTAAAATCATGATCACTCTTGTAACTTAAAATAGATGGGTTGGGCTAATAATGCTTCCAGATCAGGTAATGCTGCTGGCAGCGCAAGTTCATGGCTACTTGGTCTCCTAGGCCTACCAGAATAATCGTTCAAATCTCTACCCCCTGCTCTCATGTTGGAAAACCCTGAAAGGCCTGGAGGTGTGTGTAAAGTAAGCAATTCTGTTTGTAAACTAGTAATAGTAACATTGTTGTTGTCCCCCTCCATTCCAGGGCCATTTGCTTGTAACAGAGAAAGTATCTGTCGAGACATGAAATGTACAGAATATGAAATGGAATGAAATAACAGCTACTGAAATTGAAACAAAGTTAAGAAAAGCTCTTAACTGGAAGACCCCAGGCCCAGATGCAGTACCTAACTTCTGGATAAAAGTATTAACACCTTTATGTGAAGATTTAGCCATGGGTAAGAATTTCCTTAACAGTGAACCAGCAAGATAACCTAAAATCTTGTAGGCCAATAACTTGCCTTCTGAATATCTATTAACTATATACTGGAACTGATGTTGACATAGTTTGTTATCTTTTAGAAGAAAAGTCACAATAGAACAAAAGGGTATCAAAAGAAAGTCATATGGAGCAAAGGATCATTTGTTGTTAAATAAAGTCATAATGGAGAATTGTAAAAAGGGGTGGAATCTTGGCATAATTAGATTACGAAAAAGCATTTGACAGTATTCCACATTCATGGATAAAAAAGTGCTTATAGATGTAGAAGATGCACCCTGAATGTACAATTACATTATAGTGGCCATGAAACAGTGGCAAACCACTTTGCAGCTTAGCCATGTTAAAGGACAAATTGTTATCCCAGGGATAAAAATTCAAAGGATATTAGAATGATATTCCAGGGGGACTCATTGTCTTGCCTTTAACCAATTAAGCTATCTACTTAACAGATTAGGTCACAGTTACAATTTAGCTCCTGGACAATGGCTAAGTGTAAAAATGTCTCATATTCATTTTGTAGATGATTTAAAACTGTACAGTTCATCAGAGGAGGAGCTAAAAGCACAACTAGAAGAGGTCAAATGTAATTTGGTCTTGAGAAATGTGCAAAAGCAAAATTTAAAGCAGGAAAGCTGCAGCACCAAGAAAATATCAGTTTGGGACAGGAATGTGGTATAAAGGAACTTGGGCAGGAAGAAGTATATAACTATTTAGGAATTGATGAAGGATCAACAATAAAACATGAACAAATGTGAACACAAAATGAGGAATATTTTAGAAGATTAAAATTAATAATCAAAACAACCCTGACATGTAGGAACAAAGTCCATGCTATAAACCAAATTGCCCTTCTTGTTCTAACTTACTGTTTTGAGGTGATTGACTGGCCCCAAAAGGTATTGGATCAGCTGGACAGGAAAACAAGAAAAATGCTTCACATTTATCAAATGAAAAATAAGTGTATACCAAGATTATAAATTCCTCAACCAAAAGGAGTTATGGGCCTCCTTGAAACTGATTACATGTAGAGATCTGCAATCATAGGACTGCATACATATCTGCTGACCTCACCAGATCCAAATATAGCAAAAGTTTTAAAATATGAGGAGAACAAGTCTAAGATAATGTCCCTGCTTAGTTTAGCAGAAGCATATTGGTGTAAAATGGGAATGGAAATCAAACCAGATGTAGACCAAAATTAGGTAGCAACTGAATGGGCCGAACATGAAAGAATATAAGGAGAAGGCAAGAGATATGGAAAAGGCATAAATATAGTTGCTCCTGGAGCAACCTTATGTCTATCAGGATCTGACACAAGAATGGTTAAGGGAAGTGAATTTAAACAAAAGGACGAAAGGTTAATATTGGTGGCACAGCACTGTGGGCTATATACAAACTGGCTTACAAAGTCCATTGAATATGTGGAAGAAACAGACAAATGCAGGTTCTGTAAAATGGAACTAGAAACAGTCACATATCTTGTTGCTGGGTGTGATACATTAATGGCAAAGGGCCTGTATACTGAAAGGCATCATAATGTGGCAAGACTGTTGCATTGGGGATTGTGCAAACACTACAATATTGAAGTAGCTGAAAAACATTAGAAACATGAGCCACAAAGTATTATAGAAAATGATGAAGTTTATATTACATGGGATCATCCATTAGCAACAGTTCAAAAAATAATAAATATAGATAGAGGAAAAACAGATAAAAAGTCTTTAGGCTTTTCCCGGTTAGGGGTCGCCACAGTGGAACTCCGGTCCACTAATGATTGGCACTGGATTTTTATGGTGCTGAGTTGCCAGCCCGACGCCCAACCTTCAAAGAAGGCACACCAATTCATGCACACGCATACCTGCATGTCTTTAGATGTCATTTAACCACAGGGAGGACATGCAGACTCCACACAGAAGACGCTCCAGCCGAGAATCGAATGGGAGAACCTCTTGCTGTGAGGCGACAATGATAATCGCTGCACCACCGTGGCCACAAAGAGGAAAAACAGATATAGTTTATGAAAAGAAGACAAAAGTAACTTTGATCAATGAAACTGCTACAGCCAGTGATTACAGTGTCTTATGTACAGGGGACACAAAGTCATAAAGTACCAGGATTTGCAGGCAGAAATTAGGGTAATGTGGAAGTAGGATACCAAGAGAGTTCCAATAGTAGGAGAAGGAATGGGTCTCATAAAAAATAATTCTCAATCATATTTAGATATGCTGTGGATACATGTACCTCCATATGAATTGCATGAATCATCAGTTCTGGGCACATTGCGGGTGTTGTGAAGAGCACTTTCCACTAATATCAAAGATTGAAACAACACTAATTTCATGAACTGTTATCATATTTTTGACTTAGGAATGGGGTCCATTCCCATTATAGCATTAGAAACCCAAATGACTTGGAGAAATTAAACCATGAAAAAAGGGCAAGTTAATAAAGTGCTACTCAAAATATTTATTTTAAAGAATCTCAGTGGCTCTCTACTGAGGCCAGATGAGCTTATAGTCATTAATGCGCTTCTCCCCAGATTGGAATACCATCTCCTTATAATGGCTTTTCTCTCAGTCAAAAATAACACTCTCATACAAACTGCAAAAAATAAAATTCTTAAATTCAGAAAAACTCATAGCACAATGACTTAGGCAGCAGAATGTAGACTGGATTGTTTTCAGGCTGAGGTAGCCACTGATAAGAGAATTAAATAATCACCCCTTAAAGGTATCAGAAATATTTTGGAAACTATGTGCAAATCTGTATAAAGGAAAGGAATAGCAAAACCAAGAAAAGCACAAACAAATATTTATGGAAGACTTAACTATACCAAGATGAGAGGATGATGAGGTTCAAGAATTAATAGCTAATATAGGAAGGGATAAGACAAAAATGGTGACACATAATCAGTCAAAAGGAAAGTATTTTTGTGGAATTTAGGGAAGTTAGGTTGGGGAAGTGATAAACATCTGGAAGGTTTAATTTAACGATATTTCAAAAGGCAGGACAGTACCAACATATTGGAAAAGGTGTGGTGACTGTATTACTCAGCAAGGGTAAAGGCACTTCAGAGCCTGCTTCACATAGACCCATTTCAATTTTTAACCTGTTGTCTGTACTGGCTAATTGAATGGCAAAGATGATACCAAAACTGACAGTTATGGATCAATGTGATCTTATGGAGAGAAGGTAAACATCTGACAATATTAATAGAACAGTGATGTTGCAGAGGGAAGCATAGTGCAAGCAAAATGCTGCTGCTGTTGGTGGCTCTTGATGCAGAGAAGGCATTCAGTGGAGTCAGCTGGGATTTTAAAATTGTATAACTATTCTCTAACAGAATAATATGGTTAAGGGTCGGAGGCACAAAGTAAGATACAAGCAGTGTAAATGTTTTATTCCCTTTACTTTTATATATGGGTCAACCATATTTTTAACAAACTGAGCAAAAGTTATGTATGACTGAGTACTCACCTATATGTGTAAATGATTCCCAAGGAAATGGGGCTGGAGGGAGTCAGCTGCTGTACTTCAGCAGTTTTCTTACCTTACAATTACCTCCAACATCTTTATGAGGGCTCTGCATGGCTAGCCCACTGCATAGTAAGGAATTCTCTCTGGTGTTATAGCTTGCTCAAATCAATAGTCAGTATACACATCATCCTCAAAATAGATCTGAAACAGTTTAGTGTAAGTTGTTATTTTTCTAATAAGCAAAAATAAGTACTTTCAGTGTGTATCATAGCTTCAATAAAACAAGCAGTTCTTCATTCCTTCCTGAATGTTTTATTTACTCCTCGGTTAAGTATTTTACAGCTAAACATTTAATATGCATTTTACAAGTTAGGAAAACAGTTGTGTCAGTCTCCTTACAGGAGACACAGAACTGTGGATTACAAAATATCTTTCTGTGAATGATTTTCCTGACATTTGAAATGAAAATATAAACACAGGACTTGCATTCTTTCACATTTGCTTTTAAAGTTTGCATTTGAATTATTAACTTTACAGAAGCATAGCCAAGGAAATGCCACCTAGAAGTGTGAAATATTCTGATGTGTAACATAATTTACAGGCATTCCCACAGAGGTCTTGAGATTTTTTTTCAGTGAAAGGGGATGAGGTTTGCAACGCATCAAGTAATAGTTTTATCACCTGCAGACTATTTCCAAAGAGTAGAAAAAGTCTTTGAAGCAAATAACATAAGATTACAATCCAGAAATCTTGCCTCAGATGGAAGTTGGTTGCTACTTGCATATTCTGCAGAAATATCACATGTGCTGCTCCTTAAGGCTTTGTAAAAATGAATTGAAGTCTGGAAGAAAAAAGAGAAAAAAATATGATTATAAATCAAAATAATATCCAGAAAATTACGAACTTGGTACTTCAGCTAAGACTTCCTTTTCCATGTTTTTACCTGTTATATAGATAAGAGTAAAATATACTTTTGGTTGCATGATGTAAAGAATACACAGTAGTGTATAACTGATGGCTGAGCCTATTAATCTGGAGCTTGATATATTCTACAATTAGTATAAACAGCAGTACATTGAGAGGCCATGCATCAGATAGCATTAGCACCTCACTACATTATTTTAAAAGCATCAGTAAATTAATAGTGCCTACTGATCAACCCTGCAAGAAACATCTGGTGCACAGCTTCCATCTCAAATAGAAAAATACAAATATAATGATATATGTGTGCACAAAGATACACACACTGCTGTGCACACAAAGGCATAATGTGAAAAAGGCCCCATGCAGACAGACACACACTTGTGTACACAAAGAGCAACAGTTGAAAAAGCCCACTCCCATGAAAATACTTTATCATGAAACTGAAGAATGTTATATTTTAGTACCCCAGCACTTCAAAATAAATATAGAATGGCATAAAATAATCGTTAACATTTTAATGAGCATACATTTTTTATGTATTTACAAATTGTTCATCTGAATATGTAACAGGGCAAAGCACATTTTCATTTAAGGACTTGTTGTTGTTTTGTCTTTCAGCTTTTTCCCAGTTAGGGGTCGCCACAGCGGAACTCCGGTCCGCTAATAATTGGCAGTTGATTTTTACATGCTGAGTTGCCAGCCCTGATGCTCAACCTTCAACGAAGGTACACCCATTCACGCATGTCTCCACGCAGAAGACACTCTAGCTGAGAATTGAACCGGACAGCGTCTTACTGTGAGGCGACAACGCTACCGTAGCACCACCACCGCGGATATTTTCATTTAAGGACTACAGAGAAAAAAAACTTTAGTATACTTTAATATTTTTTTGTAATACTACAAACATAAACAGTACAAGTGAAACATTATATGACTTAGAGATGTCAGCAGAAAATGCACTGAAATTCTACTGGCTATGGAACCTGCCCATTGTTCTACTTAAAATGATGTAACATTTATAGTAATTCAACATATAACTTTGCTGGAAGGATCTCAAATAAATAAGAGCAATGTGTGGGTAATAAAACTGTTTACTTCATGTTGAAGATTCTAACAGTATTCCATAATACCATGTACAATTAACTAGTTCTGTTAGATCAGTAGTCAGTAACAACCACTTTGTACTGACAGAGACCTCCAGCAATACTGCAACCTAAAGGTGAGGGTGTGCTAAATACTGACAGTACAGAATTCTCAACTATTTATCTGAAAAGGCAGTGACAATGATAAAAATAACCAGGGACAAATGCCCAAATCATGGAGCAGCCTTGACACTGACACATTCAATTAGGAAGTTCATATATTTAGAAAATTTGCACAAACGGGCATTTTCTAAGGAAAAGGAATCTGTAACTGTCTTCTGCAGTGCATGCCATTATGTAATTACTTTAACACTCACTGGTTTATCACAGGGCCACATTCTCCATGAACAACATGGCAAAATTTTGAGGTAAAATCTGGAGTGCCCCTGAAAATCAGGAACAGGTAGAGCTATGTGCAGTGATTTTAATTAACTATGCCGTTTTTCTGTAACACTGCAATCAAAATATTCCTTTCTTTAATTCTGTACTTAGAAACTGGAGACAAGAATCCTAGATATTCACTCACAGCAGATTTATTTGTTCTGGTTCTCTAATTAAATATAGTTGGTAAGTCCGACACTGCTTAAAGCATGTTTTAAGTTAACTGTGTGCTTCCATCCACAATAAAGTTTTTAAGTTTCCTTGTATCGTCTACATATAAACATAAAGGATTTCTAGGGTATTCAGAAACACTCAGTGCATAGCATTATGCAAAGGAGCGCAGTGAGAAGAGACACATAGGGAAGGTGCAATTTAGAGACACATTTAGCGTGATTGCACTACAGGAAAAATAGTACCTTAGTCATGGTATATGAATGACTGATAAAATGCAGATGACTGCCATCATGCTAATGATATTCAAAACATATACAACTGATGAAATCAGACAAGGCAGAGTAAGTCAGAGAAGTATAAATCCAGAGCTAAGAGCTACAGGGCTTACCTATTCTAAACACCACAATGTGTACAGGTGTTAATTGCCACTTTAGAAGCTAGTGACTGCATTACTGCATAACATCACCCTCTACATTGCAGATGAGTCCACCAGTGGCTAATGTACTATCACCACCCTGACCAGAACACTGTTGTCCACTACTGTGCAGGTGAAGACACCATTTGGAAGTTAGTAGATGTGTTGTCCATGGATTTACTTTGAAAGCTCAAAAGGCCAGATTACTGAGCGTGATTTTCACGAGACGATAACATTGAAACCTTGATTTCCTGAACTTGAACATTTTACCAGGGTAAGTAAACACTTGCCCAAAATTGCATGGAAACACACCCCAGTAAGTAAAATCCACCTAGGTTGGAGCCTACACCCACTATGTCCTCCACACCCCCCCTTAACTATATATACCAACTCCTGGATCACACTAGTGGGGAAAAGGACATATTCACCAAGTTGGGCAAGTATTTACTTACCCTGGTAAACCTTTCACGTTCAGCAAATCAAGGCTTTGATGTTGTCATCTTGCGAAAATCATATTCGGTATTCTGGCCTTTTGAGCTTTCAAAGTAGATTTGTCACCCACACATAGAATCAAGGGGAATGTTTGGACTTCCTGTCTCTGGGGAAAGAATGTTTGTGTTGTATTAACCATATGTGCTATAGGAACTGTTGATTGTCTGACAGGGGCCACTTCAGATATTTTTCAAGCATCAGCTTTACAGATTATATACCGGTTCCTTGATGTGATGTTGCAGCACATGGAAGAGCACATACGATTTATATGGGTGAACCAACAATATCTTAATATTTTGCAACATAACCTGTCTTCCTGAGGTCCTGCACCTGCATTGCCATTACAGCCTTATCTGCTGTGTTCAGTACATTGCCTAGATGGGCATCCACTCCATTAACTGTCATGTGATATGCTATGCACAGAATATTATATACTGTATAGCCCTGTGATTCTAAGTCAGTTGCTATGATTCTCTGGCACATGTGTGGCTCTCTACAAGAATTTCATGTGTGATGAGTTCCCACATGTCATCTAGTTGGCAGGTGCACTTGTTGCCAGGTGCATAGGACAGGATATAACATTTCCATTTAAGTGGGCAGCAGGGCACTTATAATGCTTTCACAAGCAGGTGATGCTGGATATGCCTTGGAAACATGGATAACAATATCCATCCAAATCTCATACACCATGGCTGACAATGCATCCAATACCATGGATTCACAGACATGAAATGTTGCCTGACATGTGTCTTACATCGGGTAGCACACTGTGTTATGTATCTGAGACCCACACAAAGTTATTACTGGTATGCCTTGTCTATGTTGCACATTATGGAAGTACAGAAACCAAAAGAACATAGGAACACTGCACTGTCACAAGCAATATCCCATCAACCAACCAACGTTTTATCTCATAAGATGAACCACCTTGGTCATACCAGAGCATTGCAACATAATTTCATTATAAATTAAAATCCATCCAAACACTGAAATACTGTCTGAGATGCCAGCAGCACTGCATGAGAACTCTATTGCAGAGACATTGAAGGGAACAGCTGTGGAAGCACCACACATAAGTCAGAGGGAGAGACAATATGCTACAGCACTAGCATGGCATTCCATGGCTAGTGGGGATAATCAGGACACCAATCAACAAAACACATGCATGCATTATTACATGTCAGACATGCACACACACACACACACACACACACACACACACACACACACACACACACACACACACACACACACACACACACACACACACACACACACACACACACACACACACACAGAAACAGAATTACACTCACACACAGAGGCTATGCAGTATAATGCCTCAACAAACCATACATCAGATATCATCTTATGCACACATCTAGAGAGAGAAAATATGGCACAGTTATTGTCATTTTGCACAAGTTCTTAGTGTAGGAGATTCATGTGATTGTTCTCTACCTCTACATCCCATAAATACAGCCCTCTGACACATATCATCCCTTACACAGCCTACCTGAGATCCCTCTGACACCCCCGCCCCACACGGACTAGCTATACATCCCTTACACAGCGCCCTCTGACACACATCCCTGCCTTACACAGCCTATCTATACATGCTTTACACATATCATCCCTTACACATAGCCCTCTGACACACATCATCCCTCACACAGGTTGTCTATACATCCCTTACATAGAGCCCTCTGATACACATCATCGCTTACACAGCCTACCTATACATCCTTTACACAGACCCCTCTGACACACATCATCCCTCACACTGTCTACCTATACATCCCTTATATAGAGCTGTCTGACACACATAATCCCTCACACAGCCTACCTGTACATCCCTTACACAGAACCCTCTGACACACATCATCCCTTGCACAGCCTACCTGTACATCCCTTACATAGAGCCCTCTGACACACATCATCCCTCACACAGCCTACAGAGCTAAAAGATGTGTGAGGCAAATTCCGCTGTGCCAAGCTACACATCAAGTAAAAGCAAGTTGAAGAGCAGCAATGGACAATTTCAAGACTAGCTGCTCTGCATGTGAAATGTCATAAACATTAAAAGTAGCACCTAGAAAGGAGTATACAGAGGTACTGAATGCCAGTAAATTTTAGTGTTAAGTACCATAGCAAGGACAATAACAAACAAGTAACTCACTACAGTCTTACGTAAGATGTGCTTTCTAACAAACCCTTCTTCTTTAACAAATAGATTTATTGATGACCTGTTTTTTTGTGTGTAAAGGTTCACCCTCGGAGTTTGAGCATTTTATTGAGGGATTAAATACAAATGCTCATGGTATTAAGTTCTCAACATGTTTTGGAAACATTGCTATACAATTTTTGGATGTTGAATTTTATGTGGACAAACATTATGCCATTCAATATAAGCCATTTAGGAAGCCTACAGCTGTCAACAACTTTCTTTTTGCTATTAGTATGCACCTTCCACATTTGATTAGCTCTTTGCCCCAAGGGGAATTTAAGAGAATTGCTTGAAATACTTCTGAGGAGAAGTACAAGGTAGCATTTTTGCTGGATACAAGTGATAGGTTATTGGCAAGGGGTTATGATAGAGAGAAGTTGGATTGTGATTTGAAGAACTTACAAGCAGGTGAAAGGCTTCAAACAAAAAAATAGAGGGGAAGTAGTAAATAAAATAAGAATCAAAATGTGAAACCTACATACCAAGGGCAAGATATATATTTTGTTTCGGAATTCTCACCCTTTCATATGGAAGATATTCCAGACTTAAAGAATTGTTAAACAAGCCTTTACATGTTTCAGAAAATAGAACTATGGCTTCTTTTTCTTGTGGAAAATGTAAGGTTTGTCAGAAAATTAGGAATATTTCAGGTGGTTTCATCAATGGGCGTAAATTTATAAATAAGAATAGGTTCACTTGTAGTTCGTGTGAAGTAGTGTATGCCATCGGTTGTGGATGTGAAAGAACAAAATGGTATATAGGTCAAACAAAAAGAGCTGTCAAAGTTAGAATTTTAGAACATTTGGGAGATGTTCAGAATAAAAATTGTAAGAGTCCTGTGGCAGATCATTTTTGTAAAGTACATGGGGAGATGATTCCATCTTCTTTTTTAATGTCTTGGCAAGCCCATTTCAAGTGAAAAGTGGTGAGCTTAAGCAAAAACTGAATGTGCTTGAAAGTAAAATGATTTTAAACTGTGGGACTCTGACACCCAGAGGGTTAAATTTGGAGGTTTATTATGTTTAAATTGTTCAAACTGTTTATATTTAGATATATTTATATCAGTTATATTATGTATCTATTAGTGTACACAACTATATTTGAAGTTCATGTGTTAAATATTTATCTATTAAATGTTTGCATTTTGATAGTTGGAAAGTGAATTTAGATTTCGTATAAACTTGATGAAATAAGTATGGGTCCCTTTAAAAGTAAGGTAATGGAACATTTTAAAAATGTAAGGGTAATATGATAATTAAATAATTAACTAAAGTGTGAATGATGGGATTATAACCTGGTATAAATGTAGAATTCATTTTGCTGTATGTATCCTTGAAGGCAAGAGGCCGAGGTACCAGATCTTGTGGTGAAAGTAAAGAATCCATTTATTACCTTCGTTGCTGTGTGCTTTTTTCCATATGGAAGCTTCTGAGAGATACAGTTGATTTTAAGAAAGGGAGCATTTTTTCTGTCCAAGGCAGACTGTTTTCATTAATGCAAATGTACAACTGGATACTAGCGTGATTTCTGAAAATGGACAGACTAAGACTGACATTAATAGTAATACCAGCAGTAATAATGTTGACTATAGAAACAGAACATTGAAAAATGACAGTGATAAAGTATGTAGCAGTAATAATTTAGGCAGATACTGTAGTGTGGAATGTAACATTTTACATTAACTAATCTTCACTGGATGACTTTCTCCCATTGCCAACCAATTTCCATCTGCCCCTAACAGTCAAAATTGAACAAGGGGCATGAGAGAGACATCTAAAGGGTGAGGGGGAAGTTGAAAAAGAGGACCTGGTGGTCAGATCAAGGAGGATCTCCAACAGAGACCAAATCACAGCAAGGATTGGAAACATGCATAGTAATTAATGTATCAAATTATGCATTGAATGACTGAATTTTCATTGCTTAATAATTAACTTAAATTTGTACTGGCAAGTGATGGAAATTTGACAAATTCAGCTCAGACTTCTTGTATGCAACTTAAATTAAAATTGCTATTTCAGGAGCAATTCAATTAAGGTAACCTTAATTTAAACAGCTGCAGTGATTTTATAGCTATAAGTAGTTTTGCCATCTCTGCCTTTTAATATATTTGTGAAAAGCAAATTTGAGTTGCATTATGATGTTTCAGGCATGGCGATGAATAATGTAACTTAGAATGAACAAGCAGCTTAGTAAGCTTAAAAGGTATACAGATTTTATATATTTTTTACAAAATAGGCAATATGTTTGGAAAGTAGTCATGAATAAGACTCATTACATGACTTCTATTTCTCAATTACTGTCTGATATTAAGGCATTAACCCATTTACAAGAATGAAGGTAGAACAATAAATAGTTATGGCAATTAAAATGTACTCTTTTATCTGCAATTGTTTAATGATTTGAATTCAGAATTATGAGAATATTTATATGTGATAAATCCTCGACTCCCTATCTTTCTGGTCTACCTAAAGGATGTAGAAAGCTTCTACAGCCTTCTCTGTAATCTATTGTTTCATGTATCGGATGAATTCTTGAACCAATTCAATCATATTTAGAGTTTATATTAAAATCATTCTATGTAATGTAAAAAATGTTTTATTAAGGATGTGACATAACTTTTAAATAGTCTGTATCTATGGAACCAGCAGTAGTAAATGGAGGAAAAATTCTTGTGACTTTAGATATAGACTCTCTTTACAGTTATCTTCTTCTGAATGAAGTATAAACAGAATCAAGTAGGGATCTATTCTGACAACAAAAGTGACTTTACAGAGAGGAAAACTGAGGTCTAGATTCAATACAATATCACGATATGCATTCAAGAACATTCTTATCTCATTTTTTGTGCTTTCTAGTCACTCAGAAAGATTACACTAAGTTTACATGTAGTCTACACTTTGTGGTAACCTTTATGAATCCTTGTCAATATTTAAAGCTGCAAGAATATCAGTAGGAAAACTAAAATTAGAAGGAAGAAGGTGTGAGTTATGTCTGTGTTGTCTGTTCACTCAGAACAGTGTACACTTAGTGTAGGCATTATTGAATCCCACAGTGAGACTATATGTATCTGCTTAATCTAGAATTGTCTAATAATGTTATATTTGAAGGCAGTTAGCATAGTGGATTAAGGCTATGAGCTTCCTGCAGTACAGGGTTTGACTCCCTCAGGCTCCATTTGACTACTGTTTGACTCTGAGCAAGTCATTTAATCAGACAATGCTCTGGAACAATTGGGAAATTGGATTAGGCACCTCATTTGTTTCCTAGACACCATGCCTAACAATTACATTTGATCAAATTTGCTGTCAGCTTCTGGGGATGGTGATGGGTACCCCAGTAGCAAATGCTTATACAATCTAAAAACTAGAAAATTGGGAAGAAAAACATGTACACATAATTCCTTTAGAAGTAAAATGTTAAAAGTTAAAAATGTGAAAGACTCTTTGAAGACATCTTTTTTTGTTTTGACAGGAAAACAATCTGAGCTCCTCCTTTTGTGAGAAAATGTACATTCTGCTATGATTTTCTTTGCATTTTATATGTAAATCATTTGATTCTATGACTTTTATTGGTATAAAAGTCAGCAGAATACTAGGAATAGTTTGATACATGGAAAGACAGAGTGAAAATGATTTGCATTCTAGGCACATTATTTAAAGTAGTTTGTGCGAGAAAATGATACACAGAAGCAAGCTCTCAACATCTGATGAATTATTAGATAGTTATTCATACTTACTGGAATATTATAACTTAATGGTTCAGTAGCAGATTTTTCAAAAAACATGCTGACAATCGAAAGAACTAATTTCCCAGCACCAATGATACTGTTGTTTTTTTAATATTAAAGTCAAATTAACTTTAATATCACTGTAGGACAAAATGTCACAATAATAAGAGGCTAACTCATGTGCTTATTTTCAATAAGAGACCTACAGAGATGTCAGGTATTAATAGATGAAATTGTTTAATTTTAGCACCTGTAAAGAAGTTTAATATTAGTAGACCTTCTTTTACTTTAAAATCATCGTCATCTTCTTCTTTCAAATGATGCCCTAATTTACAAACTTGTGATATAAGAACATGCAGCCTAGTAAATGTACCAATTTACAACTGCCAGCAATGTAAGTATGTTTGTACAGCTATATTTAAACATTCCAGTCTGGCAAATGAACATGTTATGTATTATTTTGCAACATGTTTTACACACCATTCTGCATATCTGGTGACCTGCATGGAATGAATGTTGTACATTTATATAGACAAGACAAATAGAAGATTTAATGATCTCATATTGTAGTTTGCAAACAAATGTACCAGAGAGGCATATAAATGAATCACCAGCTATTCATTTTATTTGTTCACTTAATTGATGTATTTACCAGAAAGTCCATCTGGGATAGAATTCCATTTTCAGTAGAGGCCTGGGGAAAAAAGCTTCACATTTACATGATATGGTTATAGTTAAATAGTAAGCCAAGTACAAAAATTCATAACCTTATTTTACAGTATAAATGTATACAGACAGAGTGCAAATATTTGGACAAGGTTAAGTTGAAAAAATAGTACTGTCGATATTTAAATAATTCACAGGTTATAGTTTATAGAAATGATATTATACATACCTTGGAAGATAAATAGATAATATAGCCTAAGCAAAATCACATTTATCCTTTAAAAATTAGATTCACTATGTTCAGAGAGAAGGAGATGGTAAGATAAATATAGGGTGTCTGGTGGGGGATTAGTATTGCCTGGGGTAGTACAGTGCCAAGTCTTATTTAAATGTTTTCTTAGCAGGTGTTTGAAGTTGGAGAGGTTAGGGGAAAATCTAATTTGTAGAGGAATGTAATTCCATTTTTTAATGACTTATGATGAATAGAGACTTTGTCCAGAGGATATTTGTGGTTTATATATGCTGAGAAGACATATGTTCGTTAGATTGAAGTGGTCTATTTGGGAAGTCATTGGCTTTATGAATAATGTTGTATGTGGAGATAAGCTGTGTGGAATCTCAATGGGGATGTAGTGCAAGCCAATTAATGGCTTAAGGGCACTATGGTGGTGGATGTGGTAGCAGGCTTATTGCTTATTTTTAACTGTAGCCTGAAGGTTGGTTAGGATAGGTGCACTATATAAGAGAGATAAGAGATGGCAGGTAGTAGCAAGAGTGGTTATGATGGTATTGGTAAGGAAGGTTTTATGTCTGTAGAGCATTCCTAATTTTTAGTGAGTCTTGTTTATGTATACAGGCCGTATTAAAGACTGTCATATATAATCACGCCAAGAAGTTTTATATGGGAGAAATTAGTGAAAAGAGTTTATAATTTGCTATTTCAGGCATGTATGATTTGAAAAATAACAGTAGCTTTTCTTAGTGTTGACTAGTATTTGAGCATTATGTAGCCATTTCTCAACTGAGGAAAAAGCTCCTTGTATAAAATGGAAGAGTTAAGGCAGTTTATTAGGTGCACATATAATTGTTTGTTAATCACTCCGAAAGCAAAAACATAACCCAGTAAAGGGACATATAGATGTGTTTGTCCAGACTAACCTCTGATGATCAAGGTTTCCTAACAGATTTGAATAAGTTATGTGAGATGTTTTTGGAGAGGAACTAATCCCTTAATTTTGTCAGCACAGTTAATAATTAAATTTTAATAAATAAAATAGTATTACATAACTGAAATTTTATCTACTAGATCTATTAAGTATAATCATATTTTATCAGCATCTGTTCTAACTGTTTTTACATGTTATTCTGGTACGTGGGACTATATGACTTCAATTATTACTATTTTTCTTAAGATTCCGGTAGAATTAGAGACATCATATTTAAAAACTGGTGGCTGACTGCAGATGTTCTAAGAAACAGGTTTGACCTGTTCCTCTCTTTCTTTACAAGGCAAATAGCAGTGTTAAGTAGATATTTGAGAAACACAGGGACACTGTAAGTATCAGCAAAAGAATTGCTTACACTTTTAAAAGTGGCCATTCTAAACAGTGTAGCTGTATATATCAGCAGCTGGAAATTTATAAGTTTTTTGAATGTATGTTATTTATCAATAAAGGATATTTTAATTGTAGATCATGAACCAAAACATAGCAGCATTCGTTTAGAATGCTGGCAGATGTCCCATTGCAAAACTCAGTGTACCGGAAGATTAGAAAATACATTTATTCTAAAATTAATAAATAAAAATACAATGGCCAAGTGCTTTCATCTCAAAAGATAACTACAAAGACTTCTTCAGAACCAGCCCTCATTCCCAAGCATTTCTGTACTTATAAAGGCTTTCATTTAAAAAATAATTGTTCAAGAAAAACATAATTAAACCAATATCCTTCTTTTAAAGGAGTATAACCATAAACAATGTGTGAGTATGTGCCATTACAATTGAATTTAAATCAGCTACTAGGAGCTTGTTATACATATACATTGTTTGTATGTATGTTGTTTGTTTGTGTGCTTGTTTGCTTGTTATTTCCCTGAAATGCTAATTCCACCTAAAATGTGGCTTTTCAGTGCTTCTGTGGATCCCTAGTGATATCTGCATTGCTTACTGTACTTATTTCCTTGTTTCACTTGAAAGAAAGTTACTGTTTGTCATTTTTGCATTTAAGTTACCTGTAACACATAGCATTTAAGATACCTGGCACTTGCTCACTAAAGCAATTATATAAGTCAGCACTAAAAAATTAAAAGCACTACACCCTCACAAACTCCCCTTGAGTACCTTGTTCCCCACTGGCCCTTTTTTTTCAATTATAAAGGAATTCCCAATACTATTCTAGCATGTCCAAAAGTCAGTTGTCAATCTCCTCTCCGGTCTAGCTGGTGAATCTGGGAATCTTGAGGCAATGTTACAACTGCCTCATGTACACAGACAACCCTCTCCTCCTCCCAACAAATTCCAACACATGTGAGAGATGCAACCATATAGCCATACTGGAGGCTAAGCTCTCGCAACTCAGTACTGGCGAAACCAGTCAGGAGGAGAAGGAAACCACACTCACTACAATTCCAGCCTCAAATAGACCTACCACGACAACAAACCAAACACATAAACACACAAAAACATACTCGGAGGCTCTAAATAAAATTCTGCCTAAGCAGCAGAGACCTCCAAAGCAGACACCCAAGCAACTGCTACCCCGAAACAAAACACGTGCAACACATAGCTCACAAAGCCAGTGTGCCGAACAGTCACAGCCCTTAAGGCTAAACAACACACCTGATACACTTGTAATAGGTGACTCTATCATCAGGCACACTGGCTCACCAGGCTGAACAAGGAGAAGGTCATGGTGAGCTGCCTGTCAGGTGCTAGGATCCGCCACATAACACAAGCACTCAGGTCACTCCAAGTCAAGTACAAATATGACTCAGTCATTGTCCATGCTGGTGTGAATGACCTGAGATGTACCTCCCTAGACTACATGAAAAGAGACATAGAGGAGCTCTCTGAGCATGTAGCCCAGGCCGGTATGACCCTGACCTTGAGTAGCATCTTACCCTCACCAAGAATGATGCCACAATATGAAGACAAGATGATCAATTTCAACAATTGGCTTAAGTATTGGTGTCATTCAAAGGGGATCCAATGCCTGTCAGCCTGGGATGACATGCTTGACAAGCCACAATGCTTCACAAGGGACGGCTTGCACCTGTCAACCCTGGGCTTTTGGATATTGGCAAAGGCTCTTGCTACCCCCATAGTGCCTTCTTTAGGCAAGGCTCAAAAGACAAACCCACCTCCATAGGTATCACAAGGGATAAGAAACTAAGAGTAATGCTACTCAACGCCAGAAGTCTAAACCTCAAGATGCACACTCAACACTCTCCTTAGCATGGAGAACATAGATATCTGTGCAGTAACAGAAACCTGGTTCAAGGCTCCCGAGAGCACCCCAGCACTACCAGGTTATACCTCATACCATGCTTTACAGCCCCAAAACTTGGACTGAACTACAAAAGGAGGGGGAGTATCAATATTCGTCAAAGATACCCACACCTCCAGGTTGGTGGCACAGCACGAAGCATCAGAGACTATCCATGTGCAACTAACAGTGGGTAAAACTGCCTTCCAGTTTATAGCCTGCTACAGACCACCATCCTAAACCCAGGAACCCCAATCTGCCTTCCTGAGAACACTGGAAAATATGAAGGTCTCTCCAAACACCATTATATTGGGCGACTTCAACTACCCAAACATAGACTGGGAGCATTACTCTAGCTCCAACACCCTAGCCCAAAGGTTCCTAGAATTTATAAACTCAAATGCTATGGAACAACTTGTTACCACTCCCACAAGAGGGGAAAACATACTGGACCTGATCATCACCAACATGGGGACTCTATGCTCCAGACCAGAAGTGTATCCCTCACTGGTAAGATCAGACCATAAACTAATCTCACTGGATATTCACATCCCGACTCCACCCCCTGCCCTGAAAACCACAGTGAAAAACTTCTCTAAAGCAAATTTCACACTCCTCAAAACCAAGGTGGAATCCTTCAAAGCCCCCGGGCCTGTGGAAAATATGGCCCAGACCGCAGAATCATTTATAAACGCATTCTATGAACACCTTCAAGAATGCATGGATCATGCAATCCCAAATAAAACCAAGACCCAATCCTCCAAAGGCAGATGTCCTGTCTGGTGGACTCCAGCCATAAACAAACTATACAATAGAAGGAGGAAGCTACTACATGATAGAGCAAAATCCCAAAAAGGGAAGGCATCTCTGATCAGTATTAGCAAAAAACTACGGGCACTCATAAAATCGTCTAAGGTCAGCTTCGAGAGAAAAATTGCACAGGACACTAAGGATAATCACAAGGCTTTCTTTAGTTATGTTAGGAACCTGGGTGGGAATTCCCAGATATGCTCAGAATTAGTCAAACCCACAGACATTGTCAACATCCTAGCTGACAGGTTCAGCGCAAACTCTCCCCACCAAAGGGCAAATATCTATCCCAGCAGAGTGCTGCCCCCCTGACATCTCAGATGCTCAGGTAAGAGCTGCCCTCTCCAAAGCAAAAAACACAGCATCAATGGGACCAGACGGTGTCCTGGGCTGCGTCCTACATGAACTCCAAGAAGAGCTAAACCCAAACATAAAACTACTGTTCAATCTCAGCCTTACTACAGGATATGTACCCAAAGAGTGGCATACAGCAACAGTGGTCCCTCTCCACAAAGGTGGTGCCCCAACGGATCCTGGAAACTATTGCCCCATAAGCCTGACTAGCTTGGTCTGCAAAGCTATGGAAAGGATCATAATGGACCTCATAAATAAAGATATTGGGGACCTACAGACACTGGATCCTACCCAGTTCAGCTTTGTTAAGGGGAGATCCTGCCTATTAAACCTGGTTGATTTCTTTGAAACAGTCACCAAGGCCATTGACGAAAGGAAGGTGGTCCACACAGCCTACATGGACCTCGCAAAAGCCTTCGATACAATACCCCACTCGGGCATTATAGATAAGCTCACCAGCTTAAATATAAACCCCTATGTCAGTAGATGGGTTGCAAACTGGCTCAAGGACAGAACCCACATGGTTAGAATTGCTGGAGCCATGTCAGACTCCAAACCAGTTACAAGTGGCATCCCACAAGGCTTAGTCCTGGGACCTCTCTTGTTTGGTATATATTTCTCGGAGGTACAGGCCAACACGGAAGGACTGTGGCTGACCAAGTTCACAGATGACTGCAAACTGGGCGCCATAATTGACTCTCCAGCCAACACAAGCATCCTCCAAAAGGGCCTCATAGAAACAGACAACTAGTGCCAGAGCCATGGCCTCAAGCTAAACGCCAAAAAGTGTATAGTCATCCCTTTGGCAAAACAAAGTGCCCACAAATTACCACATAGGTGGTAATCCATTAAGTACAGAAGAAGTAATTAGGGACCTGGGGACCCAAGTTGATAGCAATCTCTCATTTGACAACCACGTGGCCAAAGTGGTTAGAAAAACATTTTATATAGCCCACCTAATCATGAAAGGATTCACATCTAGATCAGGGGAGGTCATTGTGCCTCTTTACTCATCCCTCATCAGGCCCATAATTGAGTACAATGCCCCTTTTGGGATGTACCTTACCAGACACCTGCAGCAACTGGAAAGACCCCAAAAGTACCTCACCAAGAGGATCAAAGGGATCAAACAGATGCCATATGCTGCCCGGTTAAAGAAACTCCAGCTCTACTCAGTGGCATACCACCTGCTCAGAGGTGATCTGTGCCTGATGTATAAAGCCATGTCCAACCTGGAATTAATGGACATGCTGCACCTCAGAAAATCCAAATCCCATCGAAGTTACGCTCGTGAGACTTGAACCTCAGCACTGAAATAAATAGGACATGCTGGAGGGACAGATTCATAACCCAGAGGCTCCCTTCACTCTGGAATAAAATCCCAGTCCAGGTTAGGCAGAGTCCCTCATTGACTCTGTTCAAGAGGAATCTTGATGAGTGGATGGGAGATTGTAGGTTTACCCCAGGTATCACTTCTGTGTCACTGTTAGACAGAGGCACAGTATACTAAACTCGAAAAAGGGCATAGCAAAATTAATTTAAAATGGGTGGCGAAAGCCAAACACACTCTGGCTAGGCTTATAAATGCTCTAGGGCAGATAGCCTAGTATGAACCTATGAACCTATGAAAACAAAAATGGACCTTTTTATGAACCTTTTTTATATATGAAAATGCACACCTAAAACAATTTGTAGTCATAGTAAATAAATGTAATATGATAAATGTAATTGTATTTATTAATTTTAGAATAGTAAATGTATTTTCTGACCTTCCCGTACACTGAGGTTTGCATTGGAGCACTGAGTGACATAGAATGATTTTCTTATCATGCTAGATGCATGTTGTTGAAAAGCTAGGTTACTCTCTACCTGAGCCCTCCAATCCCCGACTACTGTGTCTACTTTTAGGAGTGTTTTACCAGTGAGGTAGTTTCCTATTTGTGGGCAACTTCCCAAAAAGTACTATTATGTGTTTTTTGGCAGTGAGTTTTAAGCTGTGGCATTGGCACCAGTAACATGCTATTATTTCCCCTAGGTCTAAATGACCATGTTTCTATAAATAGTTGCTTTGCTATCCATTTAAAAAAGGAGATAAAATAAACAAAAGTACAGTTACTTTTGGGACTAAGAATGGAATACAAATCAACACTTTTTGGAAAATGTAATTAAAGCTCTTAAAAAAAACAGTAAGTGACTGAGAAGCATGAAATCCTACATGGGTGGAATTACTATGGCACTAACATAGGAAGAGAATTAGTGAGAAGAACTGAAAAAAGTTCCTCGCAGTGCTGGCTATATTATACACACTGCACATGCCATAAACACAAATAAGGCAAGCTCAAAGTACTGGCTATATTATACACACTGCACACGCCATAAACACAAATAAGGCAAGCTCAAAGTACTGGCTATATTATACACACTGCACACGCCATAAACACAAATAAGGCATGCTCAAAGTACTGGCTATATTATACACACTGCACACGCCATAAACAGAAATAAGGCATGCTCAAAGTACTGGCTATATTATACACACTGCACACGCCATAAACACAAATAAGGCATGCTCAAAGTACTGGCTATATTATACACACTGCACACGCCATAAACACAAATAAGGCATGCTCAAAGTACTGGCTATATTATACACACTGCACACGCCATAAACAGAAATAAGGCATGCTCAAAGTACTGGCTATATTATACACACCGCACACGCCATAAACAGAAATAAGGCATGCTCAAAGTACTGGCTATATTATACACACCACACACGCCATAAACAGAAATAAGGCATGCTCAAAGTACTGGCTATATTATACACACCGCACATGCCATAAACAGAAATAAGGCATGCTCAAAGTACTGGCTATATTATACACACCGCACACGCCATAAACAGAAATAAGGCATGCTCAAAGTACTGGCTATATTATACACACCGCACACACCATAAACAGAAATAAGGCATGCTCAAAGTACTGACTATAATATACACACTGCACACACCATAAACACAAATAAGACATGCTCAAAGTACTGGCTATATTATACACACCACACACACCATAAACACAAATAAGGCATGCTCAAAGTACTGACTATATTATACACACAGCACATGCCATAAACACAAATAAGGCATGCCCAAAGTACTGGCTATATTATACACACCGCACATGCCATAAACACAAATAAGGCATGCTCAAAGTACTGGCTATATTATACACACCGCACATGCCATAAACACAAATAAGGCATGCTCAAAGTACTGGCTATATTATACACACTGCACACGCCATAAACACAAATAAGGCATGCTCAAAGTACTGGCTATATTATACACACCGCACATGCCATAAACACAAATAAGGCATGCTCAAAGTACTGGCTATATTATACACACCGCACACGCCATAAACACAAATAAGGCATGCTCAAAGCAGCTAAGTTCTAACCTGGCAAACAAACTTCTTAATCACAGTAATAAAACACTGTTTGGGAAACACCATCTCAGGAAGTTAAGGAGGTTTCTTCCTGGTTTCCTGAGCTAGTATTTTTTCTACTGTACCTCACATTTGTGGTTCCACTGAATGCTGGTACAAGATCAGTGTTGACTTTGCTGTGGTTAAAAGTAAAGCTAAACTTCAGCCCAGAAATAACTGAACAATAGGTGATTAACTCAAGCATTCCAATTTACTGTTACAGTGACCCTAAAGAACAGATGTATTTGGAATTGCTGAACATAGTATACAACTGGAAATCTAGGATATGTATGATGTGTCATAATCTTAAAGTATATTATATTATATTTCATATAAAGTGCAATAGAAACCAGCATTGCCTTCTACTCCCAGTGGTTTTGGAAGAGATAGTGTTGCACAGCAATAGTTACATTTTCATGTGGCTTCACCCAGCACAATACACAGTCACTTAACGTAGGCTTAATTAACTGATCCATTATAGGAAACATTTTTCTTGCACTATAGCTTTCATCTAGACTATACCAAAATGAGATCTGTGGAGTATTTCAAATGACCAGCTGGGTGGGTTTGGTGTAATGGTTAAGGTCTCATAAACACAAAGTACAGGTTTTGGTTCTAACCTCAGATTACTGGCTAGGCTTAAAATGGCTCTTTCAAGGCACTTAGCCTAGTATTCACCTATGAGCCTATAAATGTATATTGGGGGTTGGCATAATTGTTAAGATGTTTACCTCACAGACCCAAAGTACAAGGCTTGATTCCCACCTGTGCTGAAAATGGCCCAAAAGGGAAGATAGCCTAAAACTTAACCTGTGAAGCAGAATTATCCACAGGTACCAGTATGACTCTGTCATAGTCCACGTGGGTGTTAATTACCTGAAATGTACTTCTCTTGACTAAATGAAGTGAGACATGATCAAGCTCGCTGATTATGTGTCTCAGGCAAGTATGAGCAGCATACTACCTTCTCCAAGGATGACACCATGTTACCAGCAGAAAAGGATTGATTTTAACAATTGGCTTAGTTTCTGGTGTCAGTCCAGGGGGGTACAATATTTGACATCCTAGGAGGACATGGTTGACAGACCACACTGCTTTGCCAGGGCTGGTCTGCACTTATCCCCTCTAGGATTTTGGATATTGACAAAGACCATTTGAACCTCTTTAGTGCCTTTTTTAGGCAATGCCAAACTGATAAACCTCTCTAGTTAACTGAACCTATGAAGGAATATCTGAAGGTGGTACTGCTCAATGCTAGAAGTCTTAATAAGAAAAGAAACTCCATTCCCTGCAAGTCTTCCCTCTTCCTGGTGAGTGTAGACATCTGTGTAGTAACCGAGACATGGTACTGCACAGGAGAGAACTAAAGGGGGGGGGGTCTCAGTCTATATTAAAAACAACCTCACATCCAGACTAATTAAAGTGTATGACCCACTGGAACTCACACATGTGCAACTCAGCATAAACAGGGACTCATACCATATCCTTGGAACCTACAGGTCCCCCTCCATGTTCCAGGAAGCCCATACTACCTGTCTCAGTGTAGTAGAGTTGCTAACATTCAACCCAATATGATCTTCATGGGGGATCTCAACTACCCCTCTATAGAATGGGAATCCTACACTTTATATGCACAACCCCAGCAATTCCTAAATGTTGTTAATAACAACATCTTGGAATAGTCAGTCCATTCTCCTACCAGGGTACAAACTTTCTTGACCTTATTTATACTCACCAAAATGAGGGAGTGATTTTTCTCTCCCAATGTAATGTCCTCATGTATCAGATCTGATCATAAGGAGGTATTGGTTAAAATAAAAATGAAATCTGGGGACCCAGTGAAATTAAACACCTTTAGGAACTATTCTAATGCTAACCTCTCTCTCTCTATTAATCAACATCTTTGTTAAATTCCAAGCACCCCAAACCCAGTAAACACTATAGTATATGTTGAGGCAGTTACAAAATCCAGATCGGCAGCTGTATAGAATGAGCTGTACCCACTTGTATTAAGAATAAGACAAACTGAAAAAAACAAGCCACCCTGGTGGAATCACAGTATCAGTTGGTTATACAACAAAAGAAAAAAAATCTTGGCCAAGCTTAGGAGGACCCAAGCCCAACAAATTAAAAGCACCCTAACCAATATAAACAAGCAGCTAAGAGGGTTAATTAATACTTCAGAGAATAAATTTAAAGAAGAAATAGCTTCTCTGGTAAAGGATAACCAAAACTTTCAGAAACTTCAAAGGAAATATGCAAAAATGCACAGAACATATTGTAAATGTCAACACTCACACTGAACTGGAGACCATTGCCAACCTTTGGCTGACAGGTTCTCAACCCCACTCCCCCCGATAGTCCAAAGGAAATACCACATACTACAATCCCCCCAACAATTACTAGTGAACAGCACATCAGTGTACTTTCCAAGGCCAAAAACACTGCATTGATGAGCCCCAGTAATATCCCAGGATGCTTACGAAATAGCATGAAACATGACTTTGCTGGTCCACTTGAATCACTTTTGAAATGGAGCCTTTAGGCAGGTTTTGTGATCAAGGAATGGAAGATGGCTACAAGTTGTCCTCCTGCATAAAGGAAGTCCAAACACTGAGCTGGGTAACTACAGGTCCATAAGTATGGCCAGCCTCATATGTAAGGCCATGGAAAGAATCATCTTGGACAGGATAAATGAGAGCATAGGTAACCTGCAAATGCTGGATCCATCACAGTTTGGCTTTATTAAAGGAAGATCATGCCTATTAAATCTGGTTGACTTCTGTCACCAAAACAATGGATGAAGGCAAGACTGTGCACACAGCTTACCTCGACCTGACTATGGCTTTTGATACAACACCCCACTCGGGCATTATACACAAGCTCACTGAATTAGGTATAAACCCTTTCATCACCCACTGGATTGCCAGCTGGCTCATTGATAGGACTCAGGAGGTCAAAATAGGTGAGGCCACATCCACCAAGAGGCCATTCATTAGTGAGCCCCCCAGGGCTTGGTACTGGGCAATCTCCTTTTAAGCATCTATGTCTCTAAAGTGGAAGCAAATGCTAAAGGTTTATGGCTAAACATGTTTGCAGATGATCACAAGCTGAAGGTTATCCTTGACTACTCTGCAGATACTAGCATTCTCCAAGAAGGCCTATTTCTGACTAACAAACGGTGTCAAAGCCATGGTCTTAAACTCAATGCTAAGAAATACATTATTGTACTGTTTGGGAAGTCAACCATCCCAGCTAATTATTATGCTGATTAATAATGATAGTACACCCCAAGCATCGACCCAGTGGTCAGGGATCTGAGTACAAACATTGACAGTAGCCTTACCATCGACCACCATCTGGCCACAGTGCTGAGGAAAACCTTTTATGTTATGCAACTTATAAGTAAGGGCATGGCATCTAGGTCCAAACAGGTCATTATCCCACGGTACTCTGCCTGTATCAGACTAATCTTAGAGTACAATGCTTCCTTCAGTATGTACTTGACCAGGCATATGCAGCAACTAGAGTGACCTCAGATGTTTCTTACAAAAAGAATGCAAGGCGTAATGAACTTGCCTTACAAAGAGCACCATAAAGCCCTTTCCCTCTAGTCAGTCTACTGTAGTTTGCTGAGGGGTGATCTATGCCTGGCTTACAAGGCATCCACAAACCCCACATTGATGAATCTCCTGCATATTTGTACATCAAGCAATATCTGAAATACAAGGTCAAGTGACCTGAATTTTGTCTGTGACTTAAACAGAACTTGCTGGAGAGAGACATATGTGTCCCAGAGACTGCCCCTCCCTTGGAACAGGCTTCCCATTCATGTTAAGCTGAGTTTGTCTATTACATAATTTAAGTGCAACCTGGACCAGTGGATGGAGAACAGGAAATTTACACTGGGCCTGGCACCCATGTCCCTTATGGAACAAGGTATCTTATAAATACCTGGCCCTCAATGTCCTGCTTAGATACAGTATGTCATTATTCTTTTGGAAAAACTGGGTAGGCTTAGAAAGCCCCCTGAGTTATTACCCTAGTAGCAATCTATGAATTTATCAGTGCATTTTACTTCAATAAATAATTTTAATCAGTTGGTACTGTGATTGCACTTTTGCAGTTTCTGTATAGGCCATATTGTAAAACAGTTTATACTCAGGGCAAGGTAGTCCTCAGAGCTTGCAATATATATCTGAAACAGAGTGATTAAAAAAAAAACTTGTGAAAAAAGCATTCAGAAGTGTACAACTGATTATGACACTATGGATTAAAAAAAAAAACAAATTCCCCCAAGGTAGTGACCATACTATAGAGAATATATAAACTGGTAGGGTACACTTTCTGAACTCTGTATGCCTTACCATATATCCATATGGACTACAGGATTCTGCCACAGAAGTACACAGACTACTGCTTTATAATGATCTTGTCCCAAGAGCAACATAAATAATTTCTAGCCACAAACCACACTTCATGAATACCGAAGCATGTATACATCTTTATATGGGTATAACCAAATACGTAAATAAATAAGTGTATGCCTGTGTGTAATTTCTCCAATTTCTCTCATGTATTGTATTCTTGAATGGACTCTGCATAATAACTTAGTTGATATGCACTGCTCTTGGATAATCCAAGGCAGTAATTAGTGAGTTCTGAGCAACAGGACTTAACTCTGAAGAGAGTAAAGGGGATTACACGAAAAATAGCGGACTTCAGGCTAAAAATATGAAACAAGTGTAGATAGTGTAAGGCTTTCTGGCCTCTGTATAACTTATCTCCTTAACCCCTGACCTTCTCTTAAACTTCATTGTTTTGATTATCACCAGCTCATTTTTCTTGTTCTCACAGCACAGGGGAGATACCACATAACAAATAAACTCTGATTTGTTTTTTTGAGGTGAATACTTAGCAAAATCAAAGGATTTTCCCAGTCTCTTCATTATGTTATGCACAGCTTATCTTTGCTCCTCACCCTACCATCCATTCCCTCCCACCCCATATAATTTGCTTTTGATCTCTATTTACTCACACTGCATTACCACTTCCTTTCCCCACCTATTATAACTTCCTTATTCACCCATCACTTTTAATAACAACCCTCCCACTTATGTCTGTAAACTTCCTATACTAAAAAATCATTTAAACTTTCTGTCTCTCTCTCCCTTTCTGTCAATCCTACACAGCCCAGTCCTCCCACATCCATCACCCTATGTTTCAAAAGCATTAGAAGTAGTTCATTTTACCTCTTACAGGGTTATCTGCTGCTACAGGAAAATGCAGCACATTCAAATAAAACTAAAGCAGAAATTAAGTGAAATACACATAAAAGTGAAAACATACCTCATTCACTAGCTCAGTAAAGGTTAGCATACTAATTAACTATCCTTCTCTCAGATGAGGTCTTCTACTAATTCGCTCTGCATTTCTTTCGTATATTTGTCCATACTTGCTCCACACTCCCTTTGTTCCACCAAACTCTATCAAACTAACTCACTTTTAAAGAAACACTCCTTTCCGCCAAGTCCTTCTCATCACTGAATTGTACATAAATTTATATACTTTTCAACCCTACCTCTCCCCAAGGATTGCAGGCAGCAAAGCTTCTTCTAAATTATACTCTTCTATCAACAACTTTCCTGAAAAGCAATTTAGTAGCTCTAAATCTCAACCACTTTCATACCACTTCTGCTACAGCATCCACCTATATACTATCACCTACCACTGTTTGGTGGCAGCAAGGCATGGACTACACATTTCATTTCTTTCAGACCATCTTTTTTCCTGAATCCCTTTAGCATGGGGACCACAGGCTTAAAAAGAATTTTGAACAATTCTCTTCAAACTTAAATCTCACAATCAGGGATGGCCTTTGGTCAACTGATACCCTAGGCAAAAGGCCTCCACAGTGCCCCCCACACCACCCAGTGCCCCTAACCTGGCCTATCTACACCATCTAGGTTACTGGAAAAGTACCCCTGCTAGAGGAGCACCCTAGGTGGCCGCCTAGCTGGCCTATGCCTAAGGCTGGCTATGCTCCCAATAAACACAGAAGAGGCTCCATATATGACTACAAATACTAGATGTGACATCAAATTATATAAACTTTCATAATGTGTACCAACAGTCCACCTAAAAAGATTGTAATAGTTAAACTACCTGATTCAATTTCTATCTCTGTATTTTTTGTTTGCAAGGATTACTGTTGTAAAAGTATTCCAACTGTCTGTATGTCAATATGTTTATCTGTAACTTGTTGTGAGACACACTCCCCCATGTATAATTAAGTTTCTCTGTACTTGTCTTTATGTCAATGTTTTTAATGTGTGGAGCTTTTCTCCCCAGGCCGCTGTTGAAAATGGGTTTCTGACCCGGTTAACAAATGTCAAATAAAATAACTAAACAAATAAATAAATACATATTTCTGCTATCCATATTAGAAAACTTAACTGTTCCTACTTAAATCTGTACTTCTTTTGCAACTGCATTTCACTATTGTAACTCTTTTCTCCTCATTTACTATTTAACTGATTAATATTTCACTACCTATAAAAAAATGGTGCCGCCCTGTGTGGCAGCAGCTGCTTTGGCTCATCAGAAATTGTGCATTATTTGTGTAATACTGTATCTAAATCAAGTAAAATCAGGGACAAAAACATATGATAAACTAACATACAGCAAGGAGAGACTTCAGGAATTGCATCTACAAATCTCTATGTGCACTAGGTCTGATGGACTGCTGACTACAGGGCCTGCAAGGCCTAATACACTCCACAAGCTACTGGCGCTAGAAATTATACTGAAACACAATCCAAACTGTTCAGATAAGGTGGAATCAGTGTTTATTACTCAGGGAAGCAGAAGGAAAAGAAAGGGGTGTGAAAGAAGTCATAAACGAGGATGCAGGGCTGGAATCATTACAAGATTAAAAGTTAATCCCTTCAGGCCTGCACTACCATCCATTCTGCTGGCTAATGTTCGCTCCTTGGAAAACAAAATGGACTACACAAGGCAAGAACTAACTAACCAGAGCAAAGTGAGAAACTCTTCTGTATTTTTCTTCACTGAGACTTGGCTGAGCTTTAGCATAAATGACAGTGCAGTTCATGTGGAGGGGCTATCATTATTTCATGCAGATAGAATACAGTCTCTTTGTGGGAAAGCAAGGGGGGTGGTGGTGTCAGCATCTAAATCAATAACAACTGGTGCATCCACTATGAGGTGGTAAAAACACACTGCTCTGAGGACTTAGAATTTATGTCACTGAAATACAGACCCTTCTACCTACTAACAGCAGTATACGTATCTCCCAGTGCCAACACAAATGAAGAACTAGCTAAACTATATCAGTTTATAAATGATTTGCAAAATCAAAATCCTGATGGAGTACATATAATAGCAAGTGACTTCAATCAGGCAAACCTGAAAGCAGTCCTACCTCAATATTTCCAGTATGTAGACTTTGCTACCAGAGGGGAGACTACACAGGACAAGGTCTATACAATTATTAAGCTAGCACCACCTCACCCCCACTGGGGTAAATCAGCTCACCCTACCATTATGCTGCTGCCATTGTACAGACCACTGCTGACCAGGGAGAAACCATCAGTGAAGCAAGTGAGAGTGTGGCCGAAGGGAGCAGTCTCAGCACTACAAGACTGGTTTTGAGAGTACGTTCAAGGAGGCGGCCACAGTAAGCCAACACATCAAACTGAAGGATTACACTGAATCAGTAATGGGTTACATCTCAAAATGTGTTGACGATGTGACAGTCACCAAAAGCATCATCTCAAGAGCCAACCCGAAACCCTGGCCAACAAGTGAAATGTACAAGAGGTCCTGAAAGCAAGGAATGCTACATTCAAGTCTGGTGGTAAAGAGGCTCTCAGATTGGTCAGATCTCAATTAAACAAAGGGGTGGAGGAGGCCAAATACAAATGTGGTGAAAAGATCATGAGCCAATACATTGAACAAAAGGACCCCAGGAGCCTGTGGCAGGGTATATGGTCTATAACAGATTACAGGTCCCTGTCTTAGCAGTGTGATGACGATACAGAATTCCTAAACAAGCTCAACATCTACTTCAGTAGGTCTGAGGAAGGGAATAAGACAGCAGCAGAGAAAATCGTCAACAACCAGAGCGAGGAAGAGCTCAGCCTCAACCCTGCTGATGTCAGAAGGACCCTATGAAGAGTTAACCCCAGGAAAGCAGCTGGACCTGATAACATTCTTGGAAGAGTGCTCAGAGACTGTGTGGACCAACTAACAAATGTACTCACAGACATCTTCAACAACTCAATGAGTCAAGCCATTTTGCCCAAATATTTCAAGTATACAAACATTATATCGCTGCCAAAGAAGTCACCACCTGCTAGTCTAAATCGTGCCATAGCTTTCACCTCCACTGTGATGAAATGCTTTGAGAGACTGGTCAAAGATGTAATAACATCCAAACTACCTGCAGACTTTGATCCACTCCAGTTTGCATACAGATCCTATCGATCCACAGGAGATGCTATTTCTTTGGCACTCCACTTATCGCTGGACCACCTGCAGAACAAGAATAGCTATGTGAGGCTACTTTTCATCAACTTCAGTTCAGCTTTCAGTGATCAGAAAACTGGTTCAACTGGGCATCGGAACTCCACTATCAAACTGGATTCTGGACTTTCTTACAGATAGACCCCAGAAAGTGTGCATAGGCAAGAATACTGCCAAGCACAGATCAAACCATATCATCAGATTTGCAGATAATACAACAGTTGTGGACCTCATCAGGAATGATGATGAGAGAGCCTATACAGAGGAGGTGAATCAGTTCATAAATTGGTGTTATAGCAATAATCTTGCACTAAATGTCAACTCTTTTACAACGTCTGCAGCAAAGCTTCTTTTAAATTATACTCTTCTATGTCCAACAACTTTCCTGCAGAAAGCAATTTGCAGTAGCTCTAAATCTCAACCACTTTCATACCACTTCCTGCTACAGCATCCACCTATATACTATCACCTACACCACTGTTTGGTGGCAGCAGAGGCATGGACTGCGCATTTCATTTCTTTCAGACCATCTTTTCCTGAATCCCTTTAGCCGCAGGGGACCACAGGCTTAAAAGAATTTTTGAACAATTCTCTTCAAACTTAAATCACAATCAGGGATGCCTTTTGGTCAGCCTGATACCCTAGGCAAAGGCCTCCACAGTGCCCCCCACACCACCCAAGTGCCCCTAACCTGGCCTATCTACTGCATCTGGGTTGCCTGGAAAAGGAGTACCCCTGCTAGAGGAGCACCCTAGGTGGCGGCCTAGTTAGCCCTTCTATGCCTAAAGGCCAGCTATGCTCACAATAAACACAGAAGAGGCTCCATATGTGCTGACTACAAATACCTAGATGTCTTGACATCAAATTATATAAACTTTCATATTAATGTGTAACACCAACAGTCACACCTAAAAGATTGTAATAGATTAAACTACCTGGATTCAATTTCTATCTCTGTATTTTTTTATTTGCAAGGATTACTGTTGTAAAAGTATTCCAACTGTCTGTATGTCAATATGTTTATCTGTAACTTGTTATGAGGACACACTCCCCATGTATAATTAAGTTTCTCATGTACTTGTCTTTATGTCAATGTTTTTAATGTGTGGAGCTTTTCTCCCCAGGCCGGCTGTTGAAAATGGGTTTTCCTGACCCAGAAATGGACTTTTCGGTTAACAAATGTCAAATAAAATAACTAAAACAAATAAATAAATACATATTTCTGCTATCCATAATGCGCGAAAACTTAACTTTGTTCCTACTTAAATCTGTACTTCTTTTGCAACTGCATTTCACTATTGTAACTCTTTTCTCCTCATTTACTATTTAACTGATAAATATTTCACTGCCTATAAAAAATGGTGTACAGCCCTGTGTGGCAGCAGCTGCTTTGGCTCATCAGAAATTGTGCATTATTTGTGTAATACTGTATCTAAATCAAGTAAAATCAGGGACAAAAACATATGATAAACTAACATACAGCAAGGAGAGACTTCAGGAATTGCATCTACTATTTTTGTCGTCGCTGTTATCCGGCGTGCTGTAAGACTTTTTTATGGTGACCTCTCACTTTGTAAACCCAGAGATTGGTCGTAAGTGTTTCTGTACATTAAGTCACCGTTTATTTAACTACCAGGGATTATCATTTGGCAGAACCTGTGAATAGCGTTTTTTAAGTGCCAGCTGCCAAGAGATCGTGTGGCTGTAAACGCTTTTTCACTCAGTGATGAAGCCTGTTTTTAATTTAAGCTCTGCAACCTAGTTAAGCTAGTACTTTTGAATACATAACCCTGTTTTTTTCACTTACTAGTGTTTCCTAACACTATATATTGTAGTTTTTCATGCAGTTGCTGAGGTCCCAACCTGGATTATGTTTTAAATTGCAGTCGCTGAGACCCTGCGATAATAGTAAACGCTTTCAATGAATTGGTCTGTTACTTTTCTAAGCTCTGCAATTAGTCGCTAGTGATTCTGAAGACACAACCACTGCTTTTTTACCAACTAGTGATTTCTAACACCTCATATTGTAGTCGCTGTGGTCCCAACCTCTTGTGTATTCAGTACGAGCTGTTTTTGTGGCTGTTTATGACTGACTTATTCCCTGCAAGCAATTGTTAGTCATTTCTATAGGAATAAGCACTGTATACTGTTACTAGAGACTCTTAAAGCCTCCTATAGCCTGTTTTGTGTATGTTATCACTATTCCTACTACCTATGTTCTTTGACTAAAGTACTTAGTTGGTAAGGTGTCTTATATCACACATTTTACAGCTTTTATTTTAGTAAACTGCCTTGGTTTCTAGTGTCTGGACTAGCCGCCTGATATTCCAAAGTAGAGATGACTGTATTACCTGTTTTTGGCTCTTATTGGCCTAGTGTTTAGCTATTACATAGGGCTGCTACACGGTCTTATACCCTGTGAATCATTAATACTGGTTAGCTGTGCATTGCCTTTGATTTGGACCTCTGCTTCAGTCTCTAAGAGGTCAACTGTTGTTCTTGTTGCATATTATCTTGTTATACATGTTAAAGTACCTCTGCAGATGTTTGTTTTCCCTCTCTCTGCTAACATACTTCTTAGTCTGGTAACTCTCTACCCACTCCTATGCTTTACCACCAATTGGTGTTACTATTACTCTTTCCTTTAGTCTTCCTAACCCTTTATCTCTTTGTTTTGTATTCCAGCATTGAAAGCCTAGTGCTCTTCAACGGGTTGCCCCCCTCCCTGCTGACCTACCTCACCTGGTATCCCTGGAACAACAAAGCAGGCCAAGTGTGTTGGCACTCAAGAAGCACCCTTATCTCCTCTTGAATTAACTGTTTACTGGTGCTAGAACTTTCCAGTACTGGCTGTATGTCATTTTTGCCTATATATTTTATTTTATGTTTTGTCCTCTTGTGGGCAGCACACACGTGCTATCAGCTAAGGCTCTTTCCCTTCCCAGGCCATCCACTTTATAATAGTTACCCTTTTCCACCTCTCCTCTTCTTTTCTCCCCTGCCCTGGCTATTTAACCTTCCTTGTCAGCCTGCCTTACTAAAGCTGACACTCCACTTCACTTGTCTTTCCTGCTTCCTTACTGTCTTTATTTTACTGACCTGGCTGTTGCTTTCCTTTCTCTTTCTTTCCTACCTTACTCCTTACCTATTGACTCTATTTTGTATCTGCTTGCCTATTTTCTATCCTTACTTATCACCCTCCCTCTGCTAACTACTACTGTCCTTGAATACCTGTGCTTGCTATATTCTTGGAAACTACTGCCTACTCTTTTCATCCTTTTAAGAGAAAAGACCTAACTCTCCTTATTATTTGGCTAAACTACATAGCATATGAAACAGTAGTGTTTCAGCTACTCTGCTTGCTGATACACTCCGCTCTCCTCTCTGGCTGACCTTATTAACAAGAACCGAAATAATTGCACCCTGTCTTCAGCTCTCTTCATTGACCTATCTAAAGCCTTCGATATGGTCAACCACTCTATTCTCTTAAAAATTCTTGAATCTCTCTCCTTAGAATCTAAGACTGTACAATGGTTTGTTCCTATCTACAAAACAGGAAACAAGCTGTTCTTTGGGATAATAAACTCTCATCCCTTCTCCCAATTTCACTCGGTGTCCCCCAAGGCTCCATTCTTGGACCACTTCTTTTCTCCCTCTTTATAAATGACTTACAAACAGCTATCCCCCAGGCTACTTGTATACAATATGCGGATGATTCCACATTAATTTGCTCTGCTAAATCCATCTCTGAACTTCAAGCTATTACTCAAGCTGTTTTCTCTAAAGTTGAAACTTGGTTCTCAAAACGCTGCCTACTCCTAAACGCTAAAAAAACCAAACTCCTACTCTTTAAGCCCAGTACCAGATCCCCTCTATTAGACTTTACTATCCTATCCAACAATGGAACCATTATATCACCTGACCCCGATACCAAACTGCTAGGTGTCACGATTGATAACAACCTTACCTTTGATTGTCATATCAACAGCACCATTAAATCTGTAAACAGGAAACTCGGCTCTCTTTATAGAATTAAAACTTTCTTAACCTCCCAAGCCAAAGCTACTCTTGCCCACTCTCATCTTATCTCGACTCTTCTCTATGCCTCACCAATCTATACGAACCTTAAGAAAAATAATCTCTCAAAATTATCTTCCACGTACAATAATATAGCTAGATTTGTCACTGGTCAACCCTTCAGAACTCACCACTGTCTGAATCTGCAGCAACTTAACTGGCTTGAATTGTCAAACATGTTGCTTCAGTCCCAACTGACATTTGTCCATAAAGCATTCTACCAACCTCAAAATACACCTACACTCTCCAACCTCATAACCCCCTACTCTAATCTGAACTCCCTCCGTTCATCAAGTAAGCTGCTAGTTACCGTAACCAAATCCAATAACCCTAGGTGATTCCCTTTCTCTAACACTATTGGAAAACACTGGAATCAATTACCTACTGAACTTACTTCCATTGCATCTACTGTTCTGTTTAAACAAAAACTCAGAATTTACCTTAAAAGCCACTGGATGTGTCCCTGCTCTAATCCTGACTAAGTAATTTACTCCATCTAATCCATCTCTCTCTCCCTACTCTTCTCTCCATCCTGCTTCCTCTCTTTTTTCTTTCTATCTCTACCTCTTTAAACTCCTCCTCTTCATCTTTCCTCCTTATGGCTACAATTCTCTTCCACACTAGTATTTCTCTTTATTTTTGCTCTCTCATTTTTTCTGCTTCTCTCTCCTTGATCTTTGATCTCTCTTATTGGTATTAAAACATGTTAGTATGTTCATCTGGATGTTACTTTTTCCCTAGATTGTCTACTTCCTCTTCTTTCTTTTGACAACTTTCTTTCATTTCTCTTGCCCTGCTCTTACTCTTACTATTCTTGTTTTAGAAATAGGTAATAATGTGCATTATGATTTATTTTTTGTGCTTAAAATGTATTTCCTTTTTTGTTTAAATGTGGAGCTTTTCTCCCCGGGCCTCTGCTGAAAATGGAAATATATCCAGTTGGACTAGCCCGGTCAACAAATGTAAAATAAAAAAAAAAAAAATATTTTTCTTCACTGAGACTTGGCTGAGCTTTAGCATAAATGACAGTGCAGTTCATGTGGAGGGGCTATCATTATTTCATGCAGATAGAATACAGTCTCTTTGTGGGAAAGCAAGGGGGGTGGTGGTGTCAGCATCTAAATCAATAACAACTGGTGCATCCACTATGAGGTGGTAAAAACACACTGCTCTGAGGACCTAGAATTTATGTCACTGAAATACAGACCCTTCTACCTACTAACAGCAGTATACGTATCTCCCAGTGCCAACACAAACGAAGAACTAGCTAAACTATATCAGTTTATAAATGATTTGCAAAATCAAAATCCTGATGGAGTACATATAATAGCAGGTGACTTCAATCAGACAAACCTGAAAGCAGTCCTACCTCAATATTTCCAGTATGTAGACTTTGCTACCAGAGGGGAGACTACACAGGACAAGGTCTATACAATTATTAAGCTAGCACCACCTCACCCCCACTGGGGTAAATCAGCTCACCCTACCATTATGCTGCTGCCATTGTACAGACCACTGCTGACCAGGGAGAAACCATCAGTGAAGCAAGTGAGAGTGTGGCCGAAGGGAGCAGTCTCAGCACTACAAGACTGGTTTTGAGAGTACGTTCAAGGAGGCGGCCACAGTAAGCCAACACATCAAGCTGAAGGATTACACTGAATCAGTGATGGGTTACATCTCAAAATGTGTTGACGATGTGACAGTCACCAAAAGCATCATCTCAAGAGCCAACCAGAAACCCTGGCCAACAAGTGAAATGTACAAGAGGTCCTGAAAGCAAGGAATGCTACATTCAAGTCTGGTGGTAAAGAGGCTCTCAGATTGGTCAGATCTCAATTAAACAAAGGGGTGGAGGAGGCCAAATATAAATGTGGTGAAAAGATCATGAGCCAATACATTGAACAAAAGGACCCCAGGAGCCTGTGGCAGGGTATATGGTCTATAACAGATTACAGGTCCCTGTCTTAGCAGTGTGATGACGATACAGAATTCCTAAACAAGCTCAACATCTACTTCAGTAGGTCTGAGGAAGGGAATAAGACAGCAGCAGAGAAAATCGTCAACAACCAGAGCGAGGAAGAGCTCAGCCTCAACCCTGCTGATGTCAGAAGGACCCTATGAAGAGTTAACCCCAGGAAAGCAGCTGGACCTGATAACATTCTTGGAAGAGTGCTCAGAGACTGTGTGGACCAACTAACAAATGTACTCACAGACATCTTCAACAACTCAATGAGTCAAGCCATTTTGCCCAAATATTTCAAGTATACAAACATTATATCGCTGCCAAAGAAGTCACCACCTGCTAGTCTAAATCGTGCCATAGCTTTCACCTCCACTGTGATGAAATGCTTTGAGAGACTGGTCAAAGATGTAATAACATCCAAACTACCTGCAGACTTTGATCCACTCCAGTTTGCATACAGATCCTATCGATCCACAGGAGATGCTATTTCTTTGGCACTCCACTTATCGCTGGACCACCTGCAGAACAAGAATAGCTATGTGAGGCTACTTTTCATCAACTTCAGTTCAGCTTTCAGTGATCAGAAAACTGGTTCAACTGGGCATCGGAACTCCACTATCAAACTGGATTCTGGACTTTCTTACAGATAGACCCCAGAAAGTGTGCATAGGCAAGAATACTGCCAAGCACAGATCAAACCATATCATCAGATTTGCAGATAATACAACAGTTGTGGACCTCATCAGGAATGATGATGAGAGAGCCTATACAGAGGAGGTGAATCAGTTCATAAATTGGTGTTATAGCAATAATCTTGCACTAAATGTCAACTCTTTTACAACGTCTGCAGCAAATGGTTTAATGAATCATGTGATTTAATAGTATTGTATATAATTAAGTTGAGAGTCCTTTGCTTTTATGCCTGTGGACTACAGGAAGAGCAACATAGATCACTCTCCACTCATAATGAATGAAAAAAACAGTTGAGAGAGTAAAAAGCACAACATTTCTGGGGTGCACATTACACAAGACTTGACGTGGTCAGCCAACACAAATGCTATCATTAAGAATGCACATCAATGGCTTGACTTCTTGCAAAGGTTGAGGAGAGCAAACCTACCATCAATGGCTCTCAAAACCTTCTACAGGGGTAACATCAAAAGTATACTGACAAACAGCTGATTCAGCAGAAAGAGCTAGAAGAATATAAATAGATACTAAGGTTAAAAGCACACATTCCACCAGGTTTAAATGTGTGTGTTTCTTTAAAACCTCTTTTACAATGTCTGCTGCAAATGGTTTAATGAATCATGTGATTTAATAGTACTGTATATAATGAAGTTGAGAGTCCTTTGCTTTTATGCCTGATGAAGCTATTTTAGTGAAACTGTGAAGTTGTGTTTTGAATAAACAGAGTATTTATTGTGCTTAGTGGTTCCGGTGATTTATTATTTTAAGACAAACAGCTTTACAGTATGGTATGGAAGCTGCTCTGCTTATGAGCACCAGTCCCTCCACAGGGTAATGAATGCAGCTGAGAGGATTATCAGGAACTCTCTCTCATCTGTATAAGACCTGCATATGCCCATAGGTTCATAGGTAGGTACTAGGCTATCTGCCCAAGACCATTTATAAGCCTAGCCCGAGTGTGTCGGCTTTCGAAGACCCATTGATTAATTAACTGATCCTCTGTCAAGCAGAGCCAATGGAGTGATCCCAGAGGTGTGTTTTCGGTTACCCATCCACTCGTCAAGGTTTATCTTGAAGAGTGTTAGTGAGGGACTCTGCCTCATGTAATTTTGTTCCAAAGCATGGGGAGTCTCTGTGACAGGAATATATCCCTCCAGCATGTTCTATTTATTGTTGTGGCGAGGTTTAGCTCACTAGAGTGCGTGGCTCACAGTGACTTGGATTTCTTTAGGTGGAGCATGTCCATCAATTCTGAGTTGTACATGGCTTTGTAAGTCAGGCAGAGATCACCTCTGAGTAAACGATTGTTTTTTCAGTCGGGCTGCATAGGACACATGTTTGAGACCAGTAATCCTGTTTGTGAGGTACTTTTGTACTCTATGATGGTATTATATTATGTTTCGTCGGACTCAATGCTTTATCTTCATACAATACACAGACATCCAGATGTCTCAGCAGGGCAAGGAAAATAACCAGGGATAGCACTCATCCTGCTTACAGGCTGTTCTCACGTTTTATATCAGGAAGGCGCTTTCGATGCATATGCTGCAAAACCATGAGATTCAGAAACAGCTTCTTTCCACTAGCCATCAGGTTACTGAACTCTAGGAACAGTACTCATCACACTGGACATTAATGCAGTAATCCAACAATACTGAAAAGTCTATATACTGCAATATGTAACAAGGTCTTACCCGCACCCAGACAGCAAAGTCAGCAGTAATCAAAATGAACTGTCTTACTGCGCAGTATAAATGTTGTTGTTTGTCTTTCGGCTTTTTCCTGGTAAGGGGTCACCACAATGGAACTCCGGTCCGCTAATGATTGGCAGTAGATTTTTACGAAACGCCGAGGTGCCAGCTTGACTCCCAACCTTCAACGAAGGCACGCCCATTTACGTACGCATGTCTTTCGAATGCTACCCAACCGTGGGGAGGAGATGCAGACTCCACACAGAAGGCACTCCCAAGCCAAGCTGATAATCGAACGGGAGAACCTCTTGCTGTGAGGTAACAATGCTACCGCCGGACCACCGCGGCATACTGTGCAGTATAAATGTAGGCCTTAAATCAATCACTAAGTGCAATTTTTCCAGTAAAAATAAGCTAATAACCTAGTAATGTGTGACAATCTGTTAAATCAGTGTAATAATGCAAGTATTTATTATTGTTGTATCATCTGTGCCTAGTTAATTTTGTGTATTATCATGATGTTAAATCAGGGTTGCCAGATGTCCCTATCTGAGCAGGACTGTCCCAGGATCAGCAGCTCAATCCCATGTCCTGCACTGCTGGCTAAAATCCTGGGGAAACAGCCTCTGCTTTGTGATTTTTGATTGGCTCGTATACTGGCATATGGGCCAATCATAAATCATAAAGCAGAGCCACTTCTGTTCAATGCGAAACAGCGGGTTATTCTGGATTGAACAGAAGAGGCTCTGCTGTGCGATTTTTTTGATTGGCTCATATACTGGCATACGAGCCAATCAAAAATTGCAAAGCAGAGCTACTTCTGTGTAATGCGGAACTGCCCTTTTTTTTTTTTTTGGTCCCTACCTGTCCCTTTACAAATCTGTCAACCCTGTGTTAAATGTAGTCTATGCATTGTATGCAGATAGAGCATTGAGTCCGAAGAAACATAATTTCGCTCAGTTCGCACTTGTGTGAATTGAAGTGACAATGAAGTTTACTTTGACTGACTTTTCTTTAAATCTGCTGCAACTGCTGCATTCACAACCCCACTAGCTCGCATTTTAGCTAGCATTATTACCTGTTATCCTCATTTCCACTCTCTACATTTTACCAAATAACATTGTAATTGTAGTCCTGTCTCTGTTTCTTATTGACTCAATCCCATTACCTCACTACAACAGTAAGCCCCATATACACATTTATACACTAAATATCTGTCTTATATACAAACCACTCCCTATCATGAATTCCACTACCCAGCCTTAACCTATATAACAAGATAGTAGTTTACAATACACATCTACCTTTGGCAGAACATTTAAAAACACCAGGTAAGCTTTAAAACCTAGTTATTAAGATACTTCTGGCAGGATAATTACGACCAAACCTAGGCTCCTTCACTCCATCCCACATAACCAAAATAATTTAAACACCAATTCAGCATACCACATACTGTATAAGAGATCTGACTAGAGGAATCCACAGTAATAATGACCTCAGGACTGCACGTGTGAATATTTGCAGTATAAATAAAAATGGGCAAGCTTGTCCGAAAAAGAAAGAACTTCATATGATGGGATCACAAACAGCACAAACAATTTGTTGACTTACATTGGTGTAAGGCCTATCTATAAACACTGAGAGCAATTCTTTTGGAATCAGGCCCTTAGGTTGTATGCATTTATATCTCACTGCTGTCAGTGTGCTGTATATAATACCATCTGTCTCATTACTGACAGTATACCCTATGAACCTGGGTCATGGCAGAATAGGGTCTGTCGAGCATTCCAGCTACCCATTCAACAAATTAAATAAATAATGAACTAAATCAATAAATAAATGCATGTGTGCATGTTGCATGGAATGCATGAGATGTGTGTGTGTGTGTGTGTGTGTGTGTGTGTGTGTGTGTGTGTGTGTGTGTGTGTGTGTGTGTGTGTGTGTGTAAATATATATATATATATAAATATATATATATATATATATGTGTGTGTGTGTGTGTGTGTGTGTGTGTGTGTGTGTAAATATATATATATATATATATATATATATATATATATATATATATATATATATATATATATATGTGTGTGTGTGTAAATATATATATATATATATATATATATATATATATATATGTGTGTGTGTGTGTGTGTGTGTGTGTAAATATATATGTGTGTGTGTGTGTGTGTGTGTGTGTGTGTGTAAATATATATATATATATATATATATATATGTGTGTGTAAATATATATATATATATATATATATGTGTGTGTGTTTGTGTGTGTAAATATATATATATATATATATATCTATATCTATACATATATGTATGTGTGTGTGTGTGTGTGTGTGTGTGTATGGTGACGGGCTGGTTCATAGGTTCATAGGTTCATACTAGGCTATCTGCCCGAGGGCATTTACAAGCCTAGCCCATAGTTTTGTGGCTTACGCCACCCCTTTAGTATAGGTTCATAGGTTCATAGGTTCATACTAGGCTATCTGCCCGAGGGCATTTACAAGCCTAGCCCATTGTTTTGTGGCTTACGCCACCCCTTTAGTATGGGGAACTATACCCATTATTTTGCTGTGCCTCTGTCGAGCAGTGACACTGAGGTAATCCCTGGGGTATATCTGTGATCTCCCATCCATTGGTCAAGATTTCTCTTGAACAAGGCCAGCGAGGTGCTCTGCCTCACATGTACCGGGATTTTGTTCCACAGCATAGGGAGTCTTTGGGTGATGAATCTATCCCTCCAGCACGTCCTATTAATAGCCGTGTCAAGGTTTAAGTCTCCGCCCTTGTGGCTCTGATGGATCTAGATTTTTGAGGTGAAGCATATTCATCAAATCTGGGTTTGACATGGCCTTGTATGTTAGGCAAAGGTCACCTCTGAGCAGCGGTGGCGACTGAATAGAGCTGGAGTTCTTTCAGTCGGGCAGCATAGGACAGATGTTTGAGACCCTTTATCCTTTTGGTGAGGAACTTTTGTGGCCTCTCCAGCTGCTGCAAGTGTCGGGTCAGATACATTCCGAATGGGGCATTGTACTCAATCATTGGTCTGATGAGTGATGAGTATAGGGAGACTATGACCTCCCTTGATCTAGATGAGAATCCCTTCATGATAAGGTGGGAAATGTAGAAGGTCTTCCTAACTACTTTAGCTACATGGGTGTTGAATGACAGACTACTATCAACCTGGGTCCCCAGGTCCCTGATAACTTCTTCTGTGCTCAGTGGATTGCCACCTATTTGGTAGCTAGGGGTAACCTTGTTTTTCCCGAAGGGTATGACTATGCATTTTTTGGCATTTAACTTTAGGCCATGGCTCTGGCACCAGTTATCCGTTTCTGTGAGACACACAAATGAGTAATCCAAGGGTGGACAAACCAAGAAAAAAATCTGTCTGTAGCCAAACGACCCTTCTGAAGGATATCTGTGTCAGATGTGTTTTCTACTATGGTGCCCAGTTTGCAGTCATCTACAAACTTTGTCAGCCATAACCCTCCTGTGTTTGCTTGTACTTCGGAAAAGTAGATGCCAAACAAGAGTGGGCCCAGGACTGAGCCCTGTGGTACACCACTTGTGACAGGCTTTGAGTCTGACATGGCGCCAGCAACTCTGACCCTGTGGGTTCTGTCACTCAGCCAGTTTGCAACCCATCTTGTGATGTATGGGTTAACATTTAAGCTGATGAGTTTTTCAATGATACCCGAGTGGGGTATTGTATCGAAGGCCTTCGCCAGATCGAGGTAGGCTGTATGGACTGCCTTTCCCTCATCAATGGCTTTGGTGACTGTTTCAAAAAAAGTCAACCAAGTTTAGAAGGCATGATCTGCCTTTGACAAAGCCAAACTGGGATGGATCCAAAGTCTGCAAATTCCCTATGTCTTTATTTATGAGGTCCATTATGATCCTCTCCATGGCTTTGCAGATAAGGCTTGTCAAGCTAATGGGCGGTAATTTCCAGGGTCAGTGGAGGCACCGCCTTTGTGAAGTGGGACCACAGTTGCAGTGCGCCACTCCCTGGGTACGTATCCAGAGGTAAGACTATGATTAAACAGCTGTCCTAGCTGTGGGTTTAATTCCTCATTGAGTTCGTGGAGCACACAGCCAGGGACACCATCAGGTCCCATGGATGCTGTGTTTTTGCTTTGGAGAGAGCAGTTCTCACTTGGGCGTTGGAGATGTTTGGGGGCTGCAATCGCTTGGTATAGATATCTCTCCTTTTGGGGCAGAAGTTTGCACTGAACCTGTCAGCCAGTATGTTGGCAATGTCTGTAGGATCAGTAATCTTCACATCATTTTGAACTAGTTCTGAGCATATCTGGGAGTTTCCTCCCAGGTTTCTAACATAGCTAAAGAAGGCCTTATGATTGTCTTTTGAGTCTTTAGCTATTTTTCTCTCAAAATTTGCTTTGGATGATTTTATGAGAGCTCTTAGTTTTTACTTATAGTGATCAAGGGTGTCTTACCTTTTAAGGATTTTGCTCTATCTTGTAGTAGCTTCCTCCTTTTGTTGTAGAGTTTGTTTATGGCTGGGGTCCACCAGACTGGACGCTTGCCTTTGGTACAAAGAGTCTTTGTTTTGCTTGGGATTGCCTTATCCATGCAGTCCTGCAGGTGCTGGTAGAAGGCATTTGTAAGTGATTCAGCGGCTTGAGTACTGTTTTCCGCCAGCACGGGGGCCTTAAAGGAGACCACACTAGTCTTTAGAAGTGTGAAGTCGGCTTTCGAGAAGTTCTTCACTGTGGTCTTTTTTATTTCAGGTGGGGGTGGGATGAGGACCTCCAGCGAGATTAGTTTGTGATCTGATCTCACCAGTGAGGGGTATACTTCCGGTGTTGAACATTGTGCTCCCATGTTCATGATGATGAGATCAAGTATGTTTTCTCCTCTTGTGGGGATGGTGACTAGTTGTTCCATGGCATTTGAGTTTATGAATTCCAGGAACTTTTGTTCATAAACAAAATGAAATAAGAAATTATTTTCCAAATTTCTTAATAAACTAATATGAATATATTTAAAACAAAGCATGATTTCAGAATCCTGGTGTTTTGATATTATACCTTGAAGGTCTCAGTGGAAAAAAAATTCAAGTTTTGCAACTCACTGCAAACATTCACTAGATCCACAATACAAAACAGTGGTAGAATTGTTTTTAAGCAATAATGTTTGTATGGAAAAACAGCAACAACTGCAAAATAAATTTATTTTTCATATTCTCCATCAGCATTAACCCTCAACTATTGCTCAGTTTTTAGAAAAAAAAAATTTGTAATTGGTTGACCGTTGAACAATTTTTGTATTCACAGGATTCTGAAATCATGCTTTGTTTTAAATATATTCATATTAGTTTATTAAGAAATTTGGAAAATAATTTCTTATTTCATTTTGTTTATGAACAAAAAGTTGAATATTTATTTACAGGAAGCACTACTTCTTTGATACAGATTTGCATGCTGAGCAGCTTTTATCCAAACCACACCCTATTATGATGTTTGTTTTTTAAGTCATTCACATTCATTAGTTAAAAGGGAAATTCATGGTTCTGATTTTGTCAAATACCATGTATTGTCAGAGACATTTATAAAGCCAAATAGTAATTCTGCATGATTTTAGACTAGAACCAAAGTATTTACAGTAGAAATGGATCTGATTAAGGTTTCATTTAATCAGACTTTGAACATGTTAAGAACTGCTGCAGTAAATAAGAATATTTAAACAGAGGCTAGACCCTGATGATTTTGGTAGAGTGGTAATTTTTTTTATGGCAAATACATGGTAGAATGTTGAAAAAATATGTTCTATTCTAACTCGGATCACACACTTGTATTTGGCTCTATTGCTGGGTTTTATATATATATATATATATATATATATACACACACACACGCACACACACACTCACACACACACACACACACACACACACACACACACACACACACACACACACACACACACACACACACAGATACATGCATAGAGAAAGGGGGAAAGTACAGTTGTGTAGGCTGAACTTAACATAACAGTAGATGTTTGAATGATCACTACCAGAGTAGCCTTAGCTATATGGGTTATATAATACCAAGGAAATAACAGCCAGCCAGCTTCCAAATCTTTAGGGCACCTTCCATGCACCCAAACTGTCAAACAGCTTAAGCTGAGCTTACTAGAGGACAAGTCTGGGCCCAAAGCCCTTCAACGTTTTCCTGTCAGCTGACAGAGGGAGGCTCAGCCCTTAAAGGCCAATGCTAGGAATAACAAAAAATAAATGACCACACCCTGGTATAAAAACCATACGATAAAACAATGGGGATGGAGGGAGGGAATAGATACTGCAGCAGTGATCATTCAAACATCTAATGTTATAGTAAGTTCATCTTAAATAACTGTATTATGTTTGTCATATTGTTAACTGCTGCAGTGACCTTAGCTATGTGGTTAGATTATCATAATTACATTTGGAAGGTGGAATTAGAAGAGTGCATGATCCCCTGGACAATGGCTCTAGCAAACCTTGATCTGGACCTAGACAAGGAATCAAACTTAATAGTGCTTTTTAAAAGTACGTAGAGAGGATGAAGTCTAAAATCCAACCCTTTACAAAAAGCCATAGATGAAGCCGGGACCCTGCTAGAGTGGGTCTTTACCCTGCCTGGAATAGATTTCTCATGCTGAGTGTAAGAAAATGTAATAGCCTTAGGAAAAAAACATTTGCAAATAGTCTTTTTTGACACAGGTTGTCCCTTTTTCTTACATTCACAAGAAATGAACAATTGATCCAAAGGTTTGAAAGCCTATGCAACTGGTCACCCTTGAAACACCTCCAACTCGAGAAAGCAGTGGCTTACTTCATTTCTAAGTTCCTTGAAATCTTTCAACTTCCATGCCCTTTCCTGTACCCTTAGGAAGTGGACCAAAACTGTGCCATGGCTTACAAAGGAAACCAAACAAAAAATTTTGCTGAGAAACAAATTTTGGTCTAGATGATGTTCTTCAAAGGATCCATCTGATCACATAAAATTTAAACAGCTTAGAAATTCTACTAAAGCATCTATTCTATTAGACAAAAAAAAAACTTCTTTCAACTCCAGCAAACCAACCAACAAAGTCCACAGAAATTCTGGTCAGGGATCAATAGACGCCTTCATCCAGGCAGCACTAAGACACCCACCCACTTCAGAATAACCCAAGTCACTCCCAATCAAATTGCTGACTCCTTCAACAACTTCTTTACTGAAGCTATCCAGTCTCTTGCCAACTCACTACCTCCTGTATCCACGAATCTGCCCCCCTCCTCCTTTACCTCTCCACCCACTTTCCAACTCCAACCTGTCCCTACTTCCCTCATCTGTACCCTACTACAAAAACTCAAACCCTCTACCCCCTCAGCAGACCTACTACCTGCTAAGTATCTTCAAATTGCAGCCAAAGTTATTACTTACCCTATCTCAATCCTAATTAATAGAACCATAAAAGAAGGTACCATCCCATCCATCTGGAAAATCTCACATATTATCCCCCTTCATAAGGGTGGCAACTCAACAGAACTTTCCAACTTTCGTCCCATTGCCCTACTCTCTCCCATAGCTAAAATCATGGAAAAATGCATCCACCTCCAACTACTTGACCACCTTCTCCTAAATGGCCTATTAGCTAGCTCTCAGCATGGCTTTTGACCCTTCCATAGCACTACTACTGCCCTCCTTTCATTTACTGACCACATCAACAAAAACCATAACAATAACATCCTGTCCTCTGCTATCTTCATTGATCTTTCAAAAGCGTTTGACATGGTTAATCATCAAATACTTTTGAATCTTCTGAAATGCCTCTCACTTGACACTCAAGCACTACAGTGGTTCAAGTCCTACTTAAATAATAGGAAACAGGCAGTGCTCTAGGAAAACGCTCTATCCACCCATCTTCCTGTCTCCCTTGGTGTACCCCAAGGATCTATTTTAGGCCCTCTTCTATTTTCCATCTTTATCAATGATCTAGCTATTAGTATTCCCCAAGCTTTAACCAAGCAATACGCTGATGATTCCACTTTAATCTCCTCAGCTACAAGTCCATCTGAACTACAGGCCCTTACCCAAAGTGTCTTTGAGCTTGTAGAAGACTATTTTTTACAGCGCTGTCTCCTCCTCAAACGTAAAAAACTAAACTACTGCTATTTACTTCTACACAAAAGTCTACCCCATTTCACTTCTCTATAAAATCCAAAAATGGCACAATCATATCTCCAGACACAACAACCAAACTCTTAAGTGTTACTATTGACCACGGCCTTAACTATGATACTCATATCACTACCACAATAAAATCGGTAAACAGAAAGCTAGGGTCCCTCTACAAATTAAGCCCTTCCTCACCCCCACAGCCAGAACTACTATTGCCCACACCCACCTCATCTCCACTCTCTTCTATGCCTCACCTATATACACAAATCTATCAAAAACTAACCTCAACAAGCTGTCAATCTCCTATAACAGTATAGCCAGATTTGCTACCGGCTCCCCATTTAGAACCCACCACTGCCTAAATTTAAACCAATTCAGTTGGCTGGAACTACACAATCAGTTCTTATTTCAGCAACTAATTTTTTCCCATAAAATCCTTTATTATCCGGATAAAACACCAATTCTTACAAATCTTATTAGTCCATATAAAAATCTTTCTAATCTACGCTCAGCTAATAAACTACTAGTAGCTACACATAAACCCAACAATAAAGCAGGAGTTTCCCTTTTCTCTAATACAGTGGGAAAAAGTTGGAACCTACTTCCTGGTGATCTCACTTGTATCGCCTCTGCTTCACCTTTCAAAAAGAAACTTAAATTTTTATCTTACTAGCCACTGGCTGTGTCCCTGTACCAACGCTGACTAATACTTTCTCCTCCTGTTTTCATCATCACGTAATTTTTCCTATGCTATTCCACCTTACATTATTGGCACTTCAAAGGTTACTACCTCTAAGTGGGACTTAGCATACCCAAGGTAGACTTAACAGACATCCTACCTGCTTCTGCTTGAGGGGAAACTTCCCCTTTACTACTCTCTCCCATTCCTGATTATCTTCTCTTCTGTAACTAGTCTCTTTTCCCATTCTTTACTTATGACTTTGTTGTTCTGGGAATCTCCCTCTTCCTTCTTATACTTTCCCACAGTGTAAAAAAAAAAAACCCTTAATTGTGAAAATAAGGGGAGGGGTATTTTATCTGTATTTTATCTTAACTGAACTTTAATGCATCTGTAAATGAACTTTAATGTTTTGTACTGTAATTTATCTTAACTGAACATTAATGTATCTGTAACTGAACTTTAATGTTTTGTAACTGTTACTGTATTTTTAATTTTAAAATGTTGTAATTTTAAATATTTTTAATGTTGTCTGATTCTTGTGGAGCTTTTCTCCCCGGGCCTCTACTGAAAATGGACATATATCCAACTAGACTAGCCCGGTCAACAAATGTAAAATAAATAAAATAAAATAAAAATAATGTAGTTCTGTCATGATACTACCTGAGTTGTCTGTGGACATCCCTGGTAGCACTGACTAACCATAAGAACTTGCAACTCAGATACCCTTATTGCAGAGGTCAGAGCAATCAATAAAACAACTTTCAAGAACATTTTGACATTAGACTACCTTTAAAGAGAACGATCCATGGTCAGACATGCTAAAATGACAGATAAATGAACTTTGATAGAGGAATAAGAAAGGCCATAGGATAGTAACTCACACATATTGTAAAACCAGAAAACACCTATCCCTGAATGGGTTCTGTTTATGTTGTTGGCACAAACTAGAAAACCTTTTCCATTTGCTAATGTATGATTTTCTCGTAGCAGGCTTTCTTGGCTGCATTAGTACCTGATGCACATCCTCAGAAGACTGGTTCCTAAAAGAAATTAGGACCCTATCATCCAGGCAGTCAATTGAAGGTAATTGATGCTGGGGTATATCATACACCCCTGTTCTTGTCTGAGTAGACCTATTCTGTGAGAAAGCTTGTGGTAGTTGCCTCTAGTCATTTCCAAAAGAAGGGAGTCACCACAATGATTTGGGAGGATTCCCTATGAATCTTCACAAGTGCCTTGGATATTAGTTTTTTAGGGTGGAAATGCATACAGGAACATTCATGTCTAAAGAAAAGGCATCTGTCTTCCAGACCTTCTTGCATGGAGTCCTGGAACATAATTTTGCCGGTTGATTGTTCAAAGAGGCAGCAAAGAGGTCTTGAGAAACTCACTATAGATGGATCAAATCTTGGAAGATCCCCTGATCGAGTTTCCATAGATAAGGGTCTGCCCTGGTCCTGCTCAGCTTTCTGACGCACAGTTTTGCTCTGATGGAATGTAGGATGCCTGCAGAGTGAGACTGTGCTGTGAAGTTATAGCCAACCTAATATGGCTAGCCTGCAGAAGAGGTACACATTGATTCTCCCTTGCTTGTTGATGTACCACATGACTGTGGTATCGTCTGTAAGCATATGATGATGTCCTGGGGGCCAAAGATGATTCAGAGAGTAGAGTGCCTTGTTCAAGGCAAGCATCTCCTTGATAGTCCAAAATATCTGTGGTAACTGACTGGTTTGGAGCGGGGATGGAGAAGCGGAGACCTGGATTTAAGGATATCTGTTGCCTCCACCAAATGATTTCTCTTCTGACAATCCACAACACTAGGATTTGAAAAGCTAGAGTGTTGATGCTGGGAGCAAAGAGATTTCAGATATGACTGTATCTTTTTCATGTGGTCACTTGCCAGGGGTATTATGGAAATTATGGATGCCATGTTACACAAAATCCTGAGGTATTCCCTCACAGTGACCGAAGTCTGAGTGGAAAACCTTACAAATAGATCTAAATAAAGATCTACTTTTTTCCCCAAATGGAAGAAAAGCTCTTTCAGCTGAGGTATCTAGCTGACATCCCAGGAACACAATACTGTTTGAGGGAGTCAAGAAAGACTTTTGAATGTTCTCTTGGAATCCCAGTTTGTGTAAGAAATCTCTCACCCAAGAGAGAGATTCCTGACATTTTGAAAAAGATTCTGCAAAGATAAGCAAGCATCTAAATACAGAAAGATGTGGATACTCTGTAGCCTGCAATGAGCTACAACTGGAGATAGATACTTTGTGAGCACTCTTGGTGCAGTGGATAGTCCATAGGGTAATGCAGTGAACTGATAATGTGATCTAGATACACAACGCCTTAAGAAATGCCTGATGTTTGGATATATAGGGATGTGATGATAATTATCATTTAAGTCTAGGGTTACAAGGAAACTTGAATGAGGAAGAAGCAGTAACAGGTTATGAAGTGACATCATTTTGGATCTGAGCATTATCACAAACAGGTTTAGGAAAGAAAGAATCAGAACTGGTCTCCAAGTATTTTCTTTCTTTCTTTCTTTGGTGCTAGGAACATGCTTGAATAAAACCCCTTCCCCAACTGGAAAGGAAGAACTGGTTCTATCAGTCATTGTGACAGGAGTTGATGAAGAACAGATGGAAACAAAAGAGTCTGATCTAAAGGATAAGGAATGACCCTTGGAAAGGAAGAATTTCCTCAGATTGCTACCTGTAATCCTGATGAATGATTTTTCAGAACCCATTTGTCCAAAACAATCTGTTGCCAAAGAGAAAAATGGAGATTCAGACGTTCTGGAACAGAAAAGGGGCTAGCGTCGGGGGGGGGGGGGGTCACATGGTATCTTGAATATTCATTCAGACATTTTGGACTGCCCTTGGTTTTGGAAGTAGTGACCTGTGCCATGGAGTTATTTAAAGCAGATTTTTCTTTGCAAGAAGAAACTGCAGATAAAACATTCCTTATACTTTCATAATATGTCAAAATAAACTTTAACATATCAGCCTGACAATTTAAAATTCTGAAAATGAAAGTTGAAGAAATATGCACTTTTCCCCCATACCCATCAATAATTTTCCCATCCTTGTTAGAAAGTGTAGGATTGGAATTACCTTAAGTGCTTAGAAGCAGTGGAGTTAACTAAAGCTATAGCTGCTGGGTCAGGTTTAGGACTAGTGCATAAAAATGTAAAAGACTGAGGAAGTGTTTTACATTCTGTCTTTTTAGGGGCAGCTGGCTGACTATTGGTAGAATTGCAGATAGAAAGGCACACATCCTCTAAAGCAGACAGCACAGGAGGAATGGGTGTAGGTTCTCAAAAATCCTTCTGTAACATCTCATAGTATTTTCTGAGGAACTGAGAAACCTCAGTGTTCCTCCACTGAGAACACTAGGACATTTTACAAATAGTCTAAAAGAAAGAGACCCCCCCCCCCGGGAGAATCAGGAACTGAGATCTCCTGTGAGTCTGAATCAGAAATCTGAGGACAAAACCTTGAATTCATCCCTGCAGTTTTCTGTTCATATTCAGAATCTTGAATCTGTTCAGGAAAAGAGGCATCCCTCTTTCTTTTACCAGAATCTACACTACAAAAAGGAATGATATCCTGAATTAAACTCTGAGCCAGTCCCTGCAAACTACTCTTAGCCAAAAACATTGCAGAGGAGTAGATACATGTTTGGATTTCTGTTTCTTCTGGACAGGGAAAATGTGGCTAACTGTGTTACTAATGGCAGGCACTGCTTCCCCAGGGATGAGCAGAGCATTCTGACACAACAGGTAAACCTTCCCTGTTCCCTCTCCCAGGACCAACAAGACCAGATCTTCCTTGTTCACTGGGGTGACTCCAACAGCCACAGAGGATGTGGCTAACCCCCAGTCCATAGTGGCTGTAGGTGCTACACTTTAGGGAACCAGGGAAAAAATGAGTGGTCCAAAATACAACAAATGAACACAGCAGAGTTACCCACCTGTGGCTGAAGCAAATTGTTAGCCTGCTGTGATGGCAAAGGCCGTTTGTTTAACTTTTTCTTTTTGTGGCTGAAAAGAAGGACTGACCATGAGGTCAACAATATTTTCCATGGTCAAGCTGTAAATGGTACATCTTTCCCAGAGAAGGCAAGAAGCAAATACTGGTAAAACTACTGTTCCACAAAAGTTACTTTTTTGACAGAACAAACATAGTAAAAAGCACTTTCAAACACTATGGCATCCCCACACAGAAAAATAAACACACCTTTCCACAGAAAATATGTTATCAGTTAGTTTGCACTACTTTTAAACTGACAGAAAAAAACAAGTGCTCCATTTAAAAGTACATTACATTCTCAAGGCAGTCCATTAAAACACAACAGCTCTAGCTTTAAAATAACTTTCCTGAAGAAGAAAGTAATAAAACATTAATAAATACGAGAAACTGGAAAGTTTTTACCCCAAGGGGAACTTATCTGCCCACCAAAGGAAAACACAAGCTGACCATTGATCCTCAAAAGCCTCAGAGGAGTGTACCCTTTGGTATCAGGAAAGCAATGAAGGGCTATGCACCCAAACTTGTCTTTTGGTTAGCACAGCTTGAGCTGCGTGACATTTTGGGCATATGGAAGGTGTCCTGAAGATTTGGAAGCTGACTGGCTGTTACATCCTTGGCAGGATATAACCTATATAGCTAAGGCTACTGCAGCAGTGATCACAATGAAGAACACTGGCAGAGTGTATAGTGTCCCACTAGGAACAACTATGGGGCATGCAGAGCTGGAGTCTTGGTGCAGCCAAGACTATGGATCAAATCATAGTTCACATTTTTCTAGGAACTTCAGTATTTTATTTGTTTATTTAAAGTCAGTAGTTTGGATTCGATGACCTTTTTCAGCTAAAATGTTGTACAAAATAAAAGTAGTGTCTTATGCAAAAGTAAAAACAGAAGCTCATCAATGCAGTTCCCCAGTCTGTAAAGATACTTTACACCACGGCTTCAGGCCAGGCCATAGTACCTCTACTGCTCTCATATCCTTTATGGACACAGTAAACAGGGCTCGTGAGGGTGGTTACATAGTCTCCTCACTGTTCTTAGATCTCTCTAAGGCCTTTGACACGGTTTCACATCCCCTTCTGCTCACAAAACTCACCAACTTAAGTCTCTCAGTCCATACATTAAACTGGTTCCCAGACTATCTCACCAATAGGCATCAATCCACCAAATGGCAACACTCCTTCTCACCTTTTCTCAGCACAACCACAGGTGTACCTCAAGGATTTATACTAGGTCCCTTCCTTTTCAGTATATTCACTAACAAATTCAAAACCACCCTCACCCATGGCACAGTTATCCAATATGCAGATGATTCTACAATCATCTGTACTGTCAAATCTATATCTGAGTTACAACATCTTACCCAAAATGCTTTCACTTCAACCGAAACTTGGATCTCAAACAAGCATCTCGCTCTAAATCCTAATAAAACCAAACTTCTAATATTCCCCCCTCAAAATACTACCAACCTGAGCAAGAATGATTTTTCTGTCCAATCCCATAATAATACTCTCATTGAAGTCGTTCCAAGTACCAAACTGCTAGGAGTTATTATTGATGAAAATCTAACATTCGACCTCCATATCCATAGCAACATAAAAATGAGATACCCTCTATAGACACAAATACTACCTTAATATCACTGCTAAAAAGGCTCTAGCATCATCCTTCCTGCTACATCTCTACTATACGGTGCCTCAATCCCCTCTAATATCCAGTCCTCCACTGGATTCATGTTACAACAAGATTGCCAAATTTGTAATAAATTCAAAAACCTCAGCACACCACTGCTTATCTCTACAACAGCCAAACTGACTAGAACGCCCACACTACCTCACTTATTCACAGTTAAGCACTGCACATAAACTCATATACAAGCCTTCAACTTGCCCCTCCTTCTCCTCCTTATTGCCTACATACCACCCTAACAGGCCACTGCCTACAAAACTCCAACAAGTAACAATCAAAACTGCTAACCTACCTGACTAACTCCATCCTCAATGATCAAATTGTACACAATGTTGATGTGTAATGTTTGTAAATAACTTGTACCATTGTGTTTAATATTTATTTTCATGCACTGAGACTGTATATGCACTGTATATTGTGCTTTTTCTTGTATGTACCTTTAATGTTATGTGGAGCTTTTCTCCCTAGGCCTTTACTGAAAATGGGCTCACCTAGGCCCAGTAGACTTTCCCAGTTAATAAAATGCAATAAATAAATAAATAAATAATAAAGTACTTGGAAATCCAACAAAGGCAGGAACACTATCCTGCATAAAAGTGCACACCAAAACAATCGAACAAAGTGCAACTGATTTTGTATGAAAGTTTTGTGCTGAAACTGGTTTATCTGTGAGACTATGGACCAAAAATAAAATCAGTTGCATTGTATGTGAGTGCTGTGGTGTGTATTATTGTGCTGGATAGTGTTTATGCAAAAGTTACACAGCAGAATAGAAATAATAACAGCGTGCTCGCAATAAAATGACATTTTAAAAACAAAATGTACTCAGTTTTGTAGTTAGCAAACAAAAAATCTCAACAAGAGATTACACCTGAATTGAATTGCAAACAATATTTATTTACCTGACACTTGCAAATAAATGAGTCATAAATGTAAATTACCGAGGAATGTGTATGGACCTGATATTCAGGAGGTTTGCGTTCTAAACAGGTCTTCAGTAAGAGAAGGCTTTAATGAGTTTGCAGTAAGAAGATTAAAGGGCTGGACCTCTAATAATCAGTGGTAATGGGTGCAAGTTTTATTTTTCAAAGATTCAAAGAAAGTTTATTGCCATTTAGCACCACACAAGTGCAGCCTAAATGAAATTACAAATGTCACCTCACAAGTCACTCCACAACAAGTACAAATACAACTCTGCCATTGTCCATGTTGGAGTGAATGACTTGAGATGCACCTCACTGGACTACATGAAAAGAGACATGGAAGAGCTCTCGGATCATGTGGCCCAGGCAGGTATGACCCTAGCCCTGAGTAGCATCCTGCCTTCGCCCAGAATTATACCACAGTATAAGGACAAAATGATTGACTACAACAATTGGCTAAGCTTCTGGTGTCATTCAAAGGGGATCCAGTCTCTGTCTGCCTGGGTAAACATGATCGACAAACCACGATCTTTGCCAGAGATGGTCTGCACCTGTCTTCCCTGGGATTCAGGTTACTGGCTAAAGCTCTTGCCACCCCCTATAGTGCCTTTTTTAGGCAAGGTTCACAGGACAAAACCACCACAGTAGCAGATACAAGCATGCAAAATCTGAAGGTAATGCTACTCAATGCTAGAAGTCTAAACCTCAAAATGCACTCTCTGGAGGCACTCCTAAAAATGGAGATATCTGTGCAGTAACTGAGACCTGGTTCAAGGCTCCAGAGAGCACCCCTGCAATATCAAGCTACAGCTGTTACCACACTTTTCGGCCACCAAACCAAGACCAAAACACTAAAGGTGGAGGAGTGTCCATATTCACCAAGGATATTCACACCTCCAGACTAGTTGCCCAACACAACGTGTCTGAATTTCTCCTAGTGCAACTAACACTAGGTAAGACTGCAATCCAAATTGTAATTTGCTACAGATCCACCACCATGCTCCAAGATTCTCACTACACCTTTCTAAACATACTGGAAAATATTAAGATACAATCAAACGCCCTAATACTGGGTGATTTCGACTACCCTGCCATTAACTGGGAAAACTACTCGGGTACCAACACCTTTTCCCAACGGTTCTTGGAATTCATAAATTCCAATTCCCTGGATCAACTAATCCATTGTCCCACCAGGGGCTCCAATATCCTAGACCTGGTCATTACCAACATGGGAGATAGATGCTCCACACCAGTGGTCACCCCCTCCTTGGTCAGGTCTGACCATAAGCTAATCACCCTTGACATCCACATCCCACCCCCACCCCCCAGTAAGGAAACCTCTATAAAAAACTTCTCCAAAGCCAACTTCATGCTACTCAAGTCAGAAGTGACAAACTTCATGATACCAATGCAGACGGGAGCTGAAAGTTTGACTGCTGAATCCTACACTAAGGCACTGTACGAGCACATCCACTCGTGCATGAATCGTGCCATCCCAAATAGAACCAAGATGCTCTCCTCCAAAAAAAGGAAGACAATCTGGTGGTCCCCTGTCATAAACAAACTATACAACAGAAGGAAGAAACTGTTGCAGAAAAGAGGAAATTCCCAGGATGCAAAAAACTCCCTTATCAGCCTCAGTAACTAGCTGAGATCCCTCATAAAATCCTCCAAAGCTAGATACGAAAATAAAATTGCCAAAGATTCCAAAGACAACCACAAGGCATTCTATAGTTATGTCAAGAATCTAAATGACAATGCTCACATCTGCTCTGAGCTACAACAGAATGGCATTAAATATACTGATCCCAAGGATATTGCCAATATCCTGGCAGATCAATTTAGTGCCAACTTCACCCCCCTCTCACCCCCTAAAGGGCCCATCTAAATACCAAAAAATTGCCAAATTCCGGTAATCACGGCCACACAGGTAGAAACCACACTCTCCAAAGCTAAGAATACAGCATCCATGAGACCAGATGACATCCCGGGCTGTGTACTACATGAACTACAAAATGAACTGACACCTCAACTAAGTGTCACGTTTAATCATAGCCTCACCTCAGGCTTCGTGCCCACTGAGTGACGCACAGCTACGGTTATCCCACTCCACAAGGGGGGAACTACCATCATATCAGTCTGACGAGCCTGATCTGCAAGGGAATGCATTATCATGGAACTTATAAACAAAGACATTGGCAACCTTCAAACACTAGACCCCACCCAGTTTGGGTTCATGAAGGGCCGATCTTGTCTCCTGAACCTGACTGACTTCTTTGATTCAGTCTCCAGAGCTGTGGATGAGGGTAAGGTGGTCCACACAGCCTATCTGGAACTTGCCAAGGCCTTTGACACCATTCCCCACTCTGAAATCATAGGGAAACTTACTAAGTTGGGCATAAATCCCTATGTCACTCGATGGGCTGCCAACTGGCTTACTGACAGAACCCAGACTGTAAAAGTAGCCAACTCCAAATCCATCTCCAGACAAGTGACAAGTGGAGTACCTCAAGGTTTCATTCTGTGACCGCTCTTGTTTGGCATCTACTTCTCTGAATTACAGGCTAACACTAAGGGACTCTGGCTAACAAAGTTCACAGATGACTGCAAACTGGGAGCCATTACTGAATCCCCAAATTATGTGGATATTCTACAAAAGGGCCTTACAGAAACAGATGCTTGGTGCCAGAGCCATGGACTCAAGCCTAATGCCAAGAAATGTATAGGTATCCCCTTTGGGAAAAAACATGTACCCATGAATTACCACATAGGTGGCAGTACACTAAACACCGAAAGTGTGATGAGAGACTTAGGGACACAGATGGGCAGTGGTCTCACCTTCGATAAACACATCACCACAACAGTCAGGAAATCCTTCTATGTGGCACACATTATCACTAAGGGCTTTTTATCCAGAAAAAAGGAGGTCATTGTCCTACAGTACTCATTCCTGATTAGACCCATTTTAGAGTACAATGCCCCATTTGGTATGTACCTCACAAGACATCTGCAACAGCTAGAAAGGTCGCCAAAATACCTCACTAAAAAAATCACAGGCCTAAAGCAGACGCCCTATGCTGACCATCTAAAAAAAAACTCTAGCTGTACTCTGTGGCATATTGTCTACTCAGGGGCAATCTCTGCTTAACATACAAGGCCATGTCAAACCCTGAGCTGTTGGACATGCTACACTTAAAGAAACCCCAATCCCTCAGAGCCACAAGCTACATGGATCTAAACCTTGTCATCACAATGAACAAAACATGCTGGAGGGATAGGTTCCTGACCCAGAGACTCCCCATACTCTGGAACAGACTGCCCATACATGTCAAGCAGAGTGCCTCCTTGGCCCTCTTCAAAAGGAACCTTGACGATTGGATGGGAGATAGGAAATTCACCCCGGGGATCACGTCAGTCACCCTGCTAGGCAATGGTCCAGGGAAGTAAATGTTGTGAGAAGAAGTATCCAGGGAATTGTTATGGCTAGTCTTGTATAGGCCCTAGGGCCGATAGCCTAGTACCAACCTATGAACCTATAAGAGAAATGCAGTGCAAATAACATAGATACAGCAGTATCAAGAACAACATAAGAAAGAAAATAACATGTATGACATGTAAGAGGTAGTTCAAATTACATAGACACATTCAATACCCATTATCCAGTGATAAATAGTAAATAAATACCCACCACCAAACCCCTACACTGTTAAGATACAAAATAAATAGAGACTAGAGAATAGCAGCTGTTTAGTTACCATATTGCACTTTTTAACCTTAGACGTGACTCAGTATAGCCATCATATTGCATAATAGTAATGTCAGCGGATAATAGTAATGTCAGAGGATGCCTGAGGAGTGGAGAAAAAGTGTTTTGGTACCTATTTTAAGAATAAGGGTGATGTGCAGAGTTGTAGTAACTACAGAGGGATAAAACTAACCAGTCACAGCTTGAAGTTATGGGAAAGAGTAGTGGAAGCTAGGTTAAGAAGGGAGGTGATGATTAGTGATTAGCAGTATGGTTTCATGCTGGGAAAGAGCACTATAGATGCGATGTTTGATCTGAGACTGTTGATGGTGAAATATAGGGAAGGTCAGAAGGAGTTGCATTGTGTCTTTGTGGACTTGGAGAAAGCATATGATAGGATGCCTAGAGAGGATTTGTGGTATTGTATGAGGAAGTCAGGAGTGGCAGAGAAGTATGTAAGAGTGGTACAGGATATGTACGAGGGTAGTGTGACAGTGGTGAAGTCTACAGTGGGAGTGACAGATCTGTTTAAGGTGGTGATGGACAGGTTGACAGACAAGTTCAGACAGGAGGCCCCATGGACTATGATGTTTGCAGATGACATTGTGATCTGCAGTGAGAGTAGGGATCAGGTTGAGGAGACCCTGGAGAGTTAGAGATATGCTCTAGAGAGGAGAGGAATGAAGGTCAGCAGGACTAAGACAGAATACGTGTGTGTGAATGAGAGGGAGGATAAATGAATGGTGAGGATGCAGGGAGTAGAGTTGGTAAAGGTGGATGGGTTTAAGTACTTGGGATCAACAGTTCAGAGTAATGATGAGTGTGGAAGAGAGGTGAAGAAGAGAGTACAGGCAGGGTGGAATGGGTGGAGAAGAGTGTCAGGAGTGATTTGTGACAGACAGGTACCAGTAAGAGTGAAATGGAAGGTCTACAAGAGGGTAGTGAGACCAGCTATGTTGTATGGGTTGGAGACGGTGGCATTGACAAAAAGGCAGGAGTAAGAGCTGGAACTGGCAGAGTTAAAGATGTTAAGATTTGCACTGGGTGTGATAAGGATGGACAGGATTAGGAATCAGTATATTTGAGGGTCAACTCAGGTTGTACAGTTTGGAGACAAAGTCAAAGAGTCGAGATTGCATTGGTTTGGACATGTGCTGAGGAGGGATGATGGGTATATTGGGAAAAGGATGCTAAGGATGGAGCTGCCAGGTAAGAGGAAAACAGGAAGGCCTAAGATAAAGTTTATGGACATGATGAGAGAGGACATGCAGGCAGTTGGTGTGACTGAGCAATATGCCCTGGACAGGAAGAAATGGAAACAGATGATCTGCTGTGGTGACCCCTAATGGGAACAGCTGAAAGAGAAGAAGAAGTAATGCTGGCAGTAGTTGCTTAGAGCAGCAAGATTAAATGAAAAATAGAGGCTTCAATGTATCAGGTATTATGGTTGGTGTCTGTATTAATAAGTCTCATAGCTGTAGGGTACAAACTGTTCCTGAATCTGGTAGTCCTACAGCGGAAGTGAAGGAAGGAGCACTGCAGGAGTTGTTCAAGGATTTTGTATCTCAGTAAAGAGAAAGATAACTTGGTGACAGAAGTGTATTGGTGCTCAAGGCAAAGTGAGTTAATCATGAAGCAATAGATCTTGCTTAGCAGAGGTTAGAGACTGTTGTAATTGTTGGAGAGTGCTGCAGACATTAGTGGAGGGCCTTATTTATTGTTAGCTGAAGGGTACTAAACGTTGAGAGATTCTATGAGTGATACCAAGTACCTACTCCCCTTGCCCGAAAAAAAAACAGTTTTTACACTGCATAGACTCTGGAATAGAGATAATTTTCAGTACATTCTTATACTGTGCCAGTATTGGAGTCAGGTTTGCCAAATTAGTCTTTTGCTGTAATTTAATAAATCTGGAGATGACTAGAATGGTAGGAAATTACAGAAAAAAAAACAGGTCACAAGACAGCTGTTCCTCAAAAAGAAATAGTTATACAAACCTAAGTTACAGTAATATTGTGTTGTAGATATAGTTAGGGGTAAATTAGTTCTTATCTGTAATAAAACAAACCAAAAATAATCAAGCCGTTTCTGCTACTTGCACCCAGAAAAAATACTGAAACTATTTAAATGAATAAATAAATCTTCCTACTGCAGGCAGAGGGGAAGAGATTCATATTGGAAGTCCCTTCCTTTCCATTATGAGCAGTCAATTGCACCTGATTCTGTAAGGGTCTGTCAGTACAGTGACAGTTTTAACACCTCTGCAGTAGTGTGTGTGTGTGTGTGGGGAGCTGCCAGTTCGTCTTGGACTACAAAAGAAAACCCTGAACAAAGGCCTACAATTTAGCTACTTTTCTGTCTGTAACTGGATAACTTCTAAGTATAGTGTAAAACAAACTCTGAGCCAAACATAAATGAGGGTGATTAGAAACAGAAAAGAAGCAGTCCTTTTACAGAAGTATAGAAGATGACAGTGAGTCACACCAAATCCCATTATATGTCAATGGGATGGGAATTCACAATTACCTCCTTATGTCTGGCATTAGTCATACAAACCAGACTTGAAATGCATTATGGGAAAGAGAAAGGGTTGAGGAAGAACAGGATCACGTTGATACATCTAGCTCTATCCATAGCCATGTTGTAGAAAACAGGCTAAAATTACAAATAAAGCACTTAGAGTAATTTTGAGGTGTTAAAAAGATAGATTGAAAAAGCCGATTTTTTTAGGTCTATGGTGAAGTTTTCCTTTAACAATTACCTCCCTTACTACACTCTCCGAGTCCAGCTTCTGTCTCAAGCTCTCTATTTGGGTGAGGCAAACAGAAGCAGATGACTATATTTAGCACAGCACTTCACAGCACAACGTAAAAAGAAAAAATTAAAATTTGCCTTGCAGTCTGCATTTAGAAACTACATTTTAAGTAAAGCAAAATCCACAGGTTGTAACCACAGTCCTTTAGAATATGCCATCGACATAACAGTCAGACTTCATTAAATAATGCTTTATCAAGAAGGACTGTTCCTCCACCCCATTACAACAAATACCCTGAATTCACAGGTATTAGGCATACAGTGACACAAAAGCATTTTATTTTACATTTTCATTTGGGTTAATAGTAGCAGGAATCAAATGTTATCAAAATTCACCACCAGATGCAGCAAGTCAACATTTCAAAGTTATTTGACTCACGTTTGGTACACAGTTGTGATACAGTGTAAAAGCTCAAGACACAAACATTTGCATTTGTTTAGTAAGAAAGTATGTCTGGGTATTAAACCCCATTTTCTGAGGAGCCACAGGGACAAATGTTCCATTAAAGTAGATAATAAATATACATCAAAGACATTTATATATTAGATCAGAAAGTTACATACAAGCCAATGACTTACTTTGGTGTAAGCCCTATATATAAATACTGGGAATAAGTCTTTAGGAATCAGGTCCTTGGGCTATATTGTTTGACAGTAAACATTTCACATACCATAACTGGTTCAATAAGCCACAGCTCAATTAAGGCAAATGACTCAAAATTCAGTTCAGAAAAATAGCAGTTAAGTCCAGTATTTCAGCCTTCGGCAGGCTCAAATGTTGCAACCAGATATTTTGAGTTCTAAATCTTCTCTGTAATTTTCTACAGGATCTTTCTCTATTAACTCACAGTTTTGATCATTTCTACCAACAGCAAAATTACCTAGAGTCCCCATTCCCAGCCTCATCACCTCTCTACTAGAGGCAACCATCTTTCTTGCAGAGTAAACTCATCTAGAGTATCTCTAGAAGGCCGAGATCTATGTCTTACTTAATAGGCCAATGTAGGCCAATGTTTCTGCTTCTGTCTCTCTCTCTCTGTCTCTCTGTGGCTCTCCCTTTTTAGGAAAAAAAGGCATAGTCTTTTCCATTTGAATTAGGTGTGAATATCATACACTTTATATACATTTTCTGTTTGCTTTAATACATTATATTTTGTATACAGTCTCATGTTAAAGCACTGCTCATATTAATTATTAAGATTCTTTTCTTTAACCTTAGACATGTGATATGTCTAATGACCTTGTAAAATTTGTTATGTTTTCTAAAGCCCAGCCTTGTTCTACAAACCTTTCCTTCTCTATTTTCTGATAACCATTTTTGAATTATCTACATCTTACATTTTTAGCATATGTAAAATTACATTTCTTGGAAGAATTTTAACATCGTGCAAAAGGCATATGGCAGGTTTTTTCCATCTTTATAAATTTATGTACAATAAACTTTATTTCTTTACTTCAGAATGGGCTGTCAGAAGGTGCATATACAAGCACAGTTTTAATATTTTGTAAAGCAATACCAACAATGTGCTATACAGGAATTCAATTGTTTGTGCTGCCTTCAAGCAATTTTCTTTTCTTATTTTGGATAGGATAGAACCCAATGGTCAGGGTGGTTCATGGGAAAATAAAATCGAATATAAAGCGTTGCTGTGGCAACTCAAGTTGAATGCCACTGAACTGCCAAGTTTGAACAATTATATTTCTTTATTGCCTATATTAAAACAGAGGCAGCAAGGTTATGATTTCTGTATTGCCATTCTATGGTTATGCTCTTATAGTATGTGACAATTTCTAATGTTGTTTTTAACTTTGTAATTTTTTAACTCTTAAGTTTTTAATATTGGTATTTAAGTATTGATTATGCTAAATGTCTTTTGGTGTCATTTTAATACTGTATTTTTCAAGAAATGATGTATGGTAGTCTTTACTAATTGTTAGCTATTTCTAATTGATGCATGTCTATTTATTTAAGTGAAGTAGGCAGCTAGGTTTAATTAATTGGGTTTAATTAGTGGTATGCTATTTCTAATAGATTTAGTTTTGGCTTGGTCTTACTGATCATATGCCCCATGTAAGAGTTTTTAACTTGCTGGCTCTTTTTGTTCTGATAAAGTCCATTTGTACTGTATGGACGAAAGCTATCACTCAATGAATGCAAATTGGTACTTTCCTTTGGTGACTTCTTGGAGGCTGATTATTTTTTGAATTACATCTTTGGTTCCTGCTCTGTCTGTGCATATAGTTTTGGTTATTTGCATCAGTTTTCCAAACACATCCAAGTGTATAAGTGTTGTGGCTAACACTGTTTTGTAGATGTAGTAAACTTTCTCTTGTCATTTGTAACAAAACTACCTTGAAACTTGCTTCTGCTGTAATATTTCAGGCAACTGGTTAGCTGTCAAAGTGAGTCACCCTTCTCAGTGTAACACTCTGGACCCAAACAAGGAATGTCCATATCAACGTCAGATTCTGATAAGCTTCCTATTTACAAACATAGCTTATACATATCTTCTGATCAGTATTCATTTCTTGGAATACTTTTTTGTTCCTAAATTACTTTTCTTATTGCCTTATGTCTTTATAGACAGATGTGTGAATATCCCTGTTATTTGTAGTTATTTATTGGAACATTTCATAGACACACACATTGAACATAGCTGCTCAAGGCTTGTAATATTGCCCCTTCTACCCAGTCTCAGAAGTTGCTGGTTCCCCATCTTTCTGAATAAAATTATCTCTGTTCTGCTGGGTGGATTTTATTTATTATTTATTTAACATGTGTTTACTGGAAAAGTCCAACTTGGAATGAAGCCAATTTTTAGTGGATGCCCGGGGAGAAATGCTCCAGATGCATGTCTTTGTAATGGAGAGGAAACTGGAGTACCCAGAGAAAATCCACATGAACACAGAGAGGACATGCAGACTCTGCACAGAAGGTACTCCAGTCAAGAATCCAACTGGAGAACTTCTTGCTGTTAGGCGACAATGCCACCTCTGCACCACTGCACTGTCTGCATTTTTTGCAGCCTGTAAAAAATATTTTTTTCAGTGTTGACAGTGTATAAGACTGCCACTAGATAGGCTGTCAAAACCATCTGTACCACTGAACTTGCAGTCAGTGCTACTGCTAAAGAAAAAGGACACTTCATATGTTAACATATTATGCACTTTAGCCTTGTTTAAGCAATTTAACTCATCATAGCCAAGTGAAGTCTCCAGGCGTTTCTGCAGTTACTTCCTACTGCACCTCTAGGTGTCAAATATTGCCTGTTCATATTTGCATTAATAATTCCAAACCATGCTACATACAAGGTATCAGAATATTTTATCTAGCAGCATACATGATGGCAAATACAATTGTATTGATATTTGACCTCTGTCAATGAGTATTTGTTAGAACTGTAAGGTGATAACTTCATTTTTAAAGGTTCAAGCCACACCCAGTGGGAGTTAAAAGTACACACTGAAAAGAGTTGTCCTGGAGGGAATGAGTTGACAGAGATGGTTTTCTTGTCCATGAACAGTTTGACCTGGATTTCATTTATGGCTTTCTTTTCCATGAGCAACTTTTTAAAACTTTCTCTGCTCTACTGTCCTTTTGAGTTGCTCACTTTATTTTAGCAGAACCACTCACACTGCTATTTAAACCTTCCCACATCTACATTGTCACTGACTTTTTTTTTTTGAGCTAATACCTCTATCTGAGAGGGGTTGAAACTCAGTCTGGCTCATCATGGTCCTCCTACTTCCCACCCACCCACTTATCTAAATTTATACTGAATATATCCCGTCCTCTTTCTTTTAGCTTCACCAATCGCTGCTCCCCGGGCATCCACTAAAAATTGGCTTCATTCCAAGTTGGACTCATTATCCAATAGCATTCACTCAAACCCTTATGCAACCTTCCTTTCACACTTATTCTTTTCTCCTTCCTCACTGAATTTTCTCTATTGTTCTAACTTTACAATCTATACTTTTATTTTCCTTTCCCCTTGTACAATATTCATTTTTTCCTCTTCAGCAAGTCCTCATTCAGTATTATCCTTCCTTTCATCATATTATCGGAAAACAGAATAATCACAGATCTTTTATTATACATATCACTCACTTACTCATTCTCCTAATGCTTCCTTTAATTCACAATTTCAGCCTACCACACCATGGCATATTCTACATTTCTCTAACTGACTAAACTCTATTAACAGCTTAACCTTTCTATAGCTCCATAATAAGGGACCACCTTGGCTGAAATCTACAGCAAGTCATTTCTACTCTCCTCTGTTTGTCCCTCATCTTCCTCGCATCTCCTTTAACATCTTTTCCTTTAACTACTCCATAGTCCCCTCTATCTATCACATTAGCCGTTTGCATCTACATGTCTTTATCAATCATTTTTTGTTACCTTACTACCTACTATGGTACTCTCACATTGTATTCACCCTCACACATTACTAACAGCCACCCTAGCTATACTCAGGCTAAACCCTCCTTCATGTCTAGTTCCTCAAATATATTTAATATGCAACCTATTCAATTTTTCAAATGCAAAGCATCTAAGTTTTCAGTTCACTTTGATATAACCTTGAATAAATGCATATACTTTATAAAAAAACTAACCAACCTTGAATACATTTATATAACTTATTAAAAAAAAATAACAAGTCCTAATCCTCTCTTCTCTAATAATGACTCTTTTTGGTAACATCCATCCCAGCCTCAGCCCCTCAGCCTCATCCATTCCACCATCCTCTGCCCCTAACCCACGTACACTAACAAAACTCCTCCTTACTTCCATTAACATCTGTAGTTTTCTAAACAAGATTACAGACCTACAAGCATGTTTTTTTCATTACTCACCAGATATTACTGTTAATACTGAAACATGGCTAAAACCCCAAATAAAATATTCTGAAATTCTACCCCCTGTCTACTGTATAATTCAATATGACAGACTACACAAAAAGGGGTGAGGTGCTGCAATTGGATATAATAAATGTCTAAGTTTCTCACCCTTCAAAAACCAATATCTTTCCAAAATGCAGAATTTCTTATCTCTCTTCTCAATGTTAATAAACATAAGAAACTTTGTATTGTTCCCGCTACATATCACCAGGCAATAATATTAGCTTATTAGAAAACTACAAATATTACTTTTGAACTATTACCTTAGATAACACTAATGCTGACTGCAAGGGAGCCCACAGGATTTTTTGCAGGGGGGTGCAAAACCCAGAGCCCCACCCACACAGCCTCGCCCCCCCCCACAGCCCCTCCCCCTCCCCAGTGCAGCCCCGCCTCCACACACAGCCCCCCACATACACACACAGCCATTCCAGTGTCCCATTACTTGGCTATTTCTCCCCATTTGCCACATACACTGTTCAAATCTATCAGTATGCATACTGTCTTATGCTTTACTTCTACAATGATTACAGATATTTGGATTTAATTTACAACTTTTATTTTAAATTTTATAGCAGAAACACTGAGGCATGCATTTCACATTTGCTAAACAAAGCAACAGTCTTGCAATGAAAACAGACAGCATTAAAACGTCTCTGCTTTTGAAACTCACATTGATTCAAACAGCATTGAAACCCACATTCAAAGAGAATGCATCTGGACAGTGGCAGGTTAAGCTTACCTTTGGGGTGTTTTCAAAGCATATCAAGTGTACACATTTTTAGGCCCATGCAAAAGTATGGTGATTCGTGTTCCTGATAATTGAATTATATCCCTTGTATAATACAGCACCTGCACCACTTGTTAGAGTGTATTTTAAATTTACAGCTTTGAACATTTTCCAGTAAGCAGTGAAACAATTCAAAACAAAAGAACCAGTAATGACTAACTGCCTAGTTCAGAACATTTCAAACATAAAAGGCCACTCAAACTGCTATCATTATAATCCACCAATGTTAGTCAACATGCACAATCTCTGCAGTCTGCAGAAGTCATCTGAATTCCACATTAAAAAGATCTGAAACTAATGAAGAGATTGTTGTTATAAATCATATATTTCAATGTTTCATCTACAAATGTAGTGCCCATTGCCCTAGAAGAATAAATTGCCTATGTTACGTTAAAAGAGATGGCAAGCTGGTATATTGCAACAGGGAATATGTGACAAGCAGAAAGCGAGGTTCATAGTTACTAGGCACCAAAGGGACATTCTCAGGACAGGACTGCAGCACCCCACCCCCTTAAAATACACATTTACATGCTGTGGGAGTAGAAGCTACAACCCTCTGTATCAAGATACAAGTATGCTACCTGCTGTGCTACTAACACTGCTTTAAAATTCTATACTACAATGATACCATTTGCTAAACAAAAGAGTTGCATATTTTTTACAAACCTAGCATGATGAGCAGCAATAAACTTCTCTTCCCTCGAAGCTCTCAATTCCTTGAAAATAAATTCCACCTGCTAACTCTAAGTAGGTCATTTCAGACACACACTTAACCTGTTAGTAAAAGAAATCTGGACAAAGCCTAAAATAAACAAGGACAGATTAAAAATATTGCTCTGATGAACTTATAAAGTTAAGTTGCTAGAATAACAACATGATTTGTGTTAGTAAGCATTTTTCTAAAGGATATGACACGTAAAACTGAAAATGTCTGTCACTAATTAGCAACTACAATCCTTTTCAGGTGGAATATGAGGCAAAAATCTGGATGTTCTGCAAAAACCTGGATAGCTGAGGCACGGCCCATGGGGTATACTACCTTCCTCTGATACACACCCCTACCTGTCAATCTCATCTCATAGCACAAATAATGTGTAAGGCCCAAAACTGGGGACACATTGAGAAAGTTGCTAGAATAAAAGGATTTGTGTTAGAATGCATTTTCTGAATGATACGAAGTCTGAAACTGAAATGCATGTCATTATTTATTAACTTTAATGGTTAGCTCATCATCCCAGTGATTTGTACCAAAAAAAAAAAAAAGATTTTTATGAGGAACAGACTAAAAATATAAAGCAGAAATCTGGACACTGAAAATCTGTACATTTGACAGGTATGACACACATAAATCTCCCTACCTACCTTGTAGTACCTCCTTAGAAAGTGGATAGATGGATAGAGCAAATCTTTTGGGTTTCTAGCATCGCGACAGGAATGTACTGCATTCCTACATCAAAGTACGATTAAAGTTCATGAAATCAGTACTGTGTCAATCTTTGATGTCTGCCAAAGTGCTCTTCAGAGTACCTGCAATGAATGTGCCCAGTAATGACTCCTTAGTCCTCCTGCAATTCGTATGGAATTACATGCATTGGTAGCATGTCTAAATACGAATGTATATTCTTTTTTAATAAGAACCATTGCTCCTACTACTACTGGAACTGCCTGGGTATCTTTCTTCCACATTGCTCTCATTTCTGCCTGCAAATCCTGATATAGTATGAGTCTGACTTTGCGTCTCTCTGTATATAACACACTGTAGTCAGTGGGTGTGGGGAGTTCAATGATCAATGCTGCTTTTGTCTTCTTCTCTTGGACCACTAATATCTGGTTTTCTAGCATCTGTCTTTTGAGCTGTTGGTAATGGAGGATGATCCCATGTGATGTAGGTTTTAGCATTTTCTATGATGCTTAAATTGCAGCTCATGTTTCCAGTGTTTTTCAGCCACTTCAATACCATAATGTTTGCACAATGCCCAGTGCAACAGTCTTGCCACATTATTATGCTTGACAGTATACAGTGTCCTTCTACCGTTAGTATGTTGCAACCATCAACGAGGTGTTCAACTTCAACTGTTTCCAGTTCTGTTTTACAAAACCTACATTTGTCTGTTTCTCCCACATGTGCAGTGGACATTGTAAACCAATGTGTACATGATAGTCCACTATCTTGTGCTGCCAATACTGACCTTTCCTCTCTTAGTTCGAATTCACCTCACCTTGACCATTCCTGCTTTTGTTCCTGATTAGCATGCGGTTCTTCCAGAAGTGTTCTAAACTTGCAACTATATTTATGCATTTTCCACATTTTTTCATCTTCTCAATTGGTCCATCACCGACCTTGTATTCTTTTGTTTCTTGGTACATTCAGTTGCTGCCCGATTTTTATCTACTTCTAGTTTGATTTCCATTTCTGCTTGATGCCGATATGCTTCTGCAAGCCTAAGCAGGGAAAAGCAGAGAAGTCATGTATCTTAGATTTATTCTCATTTTTCAAAACGTTCACTACATTTGTGAGGTCAGCAGATGTGTGGAGTCCCATGACTGCAGATCTGTACATGTAATCAATTTCAAGGAGGAATATCCCTTCTTCAGAATGTGGAAAATATATAATCTTGGTATGCACTGATTTTTTATAAATCATTTGGTGAGTAAGAAGCATCCTTGTTTTCCTATATAATCTATGCAACACATTGAGGTCAGTCAAACACACAAAATTAAGTTAGGACAGGAAGAGTAAATTGGTTTATAGATTGGATTGTGTTCCTAGATGTAAATGCTGTTTTCAGGATTAATTTAAGTCATCTAAAGTATTCCTTACTAAGTTTGATTTGCATTTGCTCATGTTTTATTGTTGATCGTTTATCAGTTCCCATTCCCACATATTTGTATAATCCCTCTTGCTGAAGTTGTTTTATACAACATTCTTGTACCAAACTGATGTTTTCTTGGTGCTGCAGTTTTCCTGCTTTAAAGGTTTGTTTTGCACATTTATCAAGACTAAATGACACTCTTATATCGTCTGCCTTGCAGTTGTGCTTTCAGTTCCTCATCTGAGCTCTACAGTTTTAAATCATTGACAAAGAGAAGATGAGAGGTCTTTACACACGGTTGCTTTCTAGGAGCCAAATTATAGGGCAAAACAGAGTAGCAGCAGTGACAGTCACCCTGGAGTATTCCCCATTGAAGTTTTATCCCTGAAATAATAATTTGTCCTTCATCATGGCTTAATTGCAAAGTGCTCTGCCACTGTTTCATGGTCACTGTCATGTAATCGCTCAGTGTAAAGTGTACGTTATACATTTTAAAGTGCTCTTTTATACATGAATGTGTGATACTATCAAATGTTTTTGCAGTCAGTCCATGTTGTACTTAGATTCTTGCCTGTTTTACAATTCTCCACTATGACTTTAACAATAAATGATCCTTTATTCCATATGACTTTCTTTTACTGCCCTTTTGTTCTATTGCCATAATTGAGCTTTCTTCTAAATGACTATAAACTCGGTCAGCATAAATTCCAGTGTACAGTTTATACGTTGTCAAGAGGCAAGTTATTGGCCTATAATTTTCAGGGACGTTTGCAGGTTCAGGCTTAAGTAGGAGCATTTTTTCTCCTTAGCTAGGTTGGTGTCTGTTCCGGGTGTGCATATAAACACTTTACTCATGGCTTTATCTGCTAGTGATCTTGATTCTTGCCTTACTGAGATTGTCATTCCTAATGTGGTCTATTTCATTAAGACTGTTGATATGTTGTTCAGCCTTTACCAAGTTGAACAGATTGCAACATCTGGGCAATGGGCTCAAGAACGGTTGAGTAATTTGCAATAATGGAATGAGAAATAAAAAATATGCATGAAGAGCAAGCATTGAGTAAAATACTATATGTGCATTTTGTCTGGTTTCACTCACAGTGCTCTTCTGAAGATCAGCCAGGCAGTCAAATATTTTATCAAACTTCTGACTAAACACATGAATGGATTTATATTTCTCGGTCCATCATGTCTCCACAGAAGAGGTATATTTGGTACCAATGCTCATCATTTTGGACTGTCACAGAAAAAAAAATGAATCTTGATAATGTCAACAGCACTACATATTTCAGGACCATCATTCAGATCACACTGACTATCCACTGTGCTGTGCTTCTCAGACTAAACCTTGTAAAGGCTGCTTTTGGATACTTTTTACGAATCTTTGCTTGAACACTGGATTCTTGCCTTTATGAAGCAGCCATCATAGCCTTGTCTGAGTAACTTGTCCAAATCTAGGCCGTACTTTGTATCAAATGTCATTGTCAATGAATGCATAGTGTGCATCGTTCACAAAAATGTGAAAAAAAAAACAATAGTTATTCTAATCATGTTTCAAAACTTTCAGTATGTTGAGTCTTGTGAGGTCAGATGTGTGCATCCCAGGATTGCAGATCTGTACATGTAATCAATTTCAAGGAGGCCCGTCCCTCCTTCAGAAGGGGGAATATATAATGTTGGTATGCACTGATTTTTTTTATAAATTATTTGGAGAGCATGAAGCATTCTTTTTGTTTTCCTGTTTAATCATTCCAACACGTTTTGGGCCAATCATCTCAACTGTAATTTGGGAGAGGAAGAACAAATTGAGTTACAGCTTGAATTTTGTTCTTAGAGGTCAATGCTGTTTTCAGGATTAATTGAAGTGTTCCAAAATACTCCTTACCAAGTTTTATTTGCATTTGTTCATGTTTTATTGATCCTTCATCTATTGTCAAATAGTTATATACTCCCTCTCGCTCAAGTTCTTTCATATCACATTCTTGTCCCAAATTGATGTTTTCTTGATGCTGCAATTGTCCTGCTTTGAAGGTTGCTTTTGCACATTCATCAAGACCAAATGGTCATGTCATTCTATTATCATCTGAAAATGTTTTCACAACTTGTTGTTGTGCTTTCAGGTCTTCCTATGATTAGCTCTACAGTTTTGCATCATCGACAAAGAGAAGATGAGAGGTCTTTACACTGTTGGTTTCTAGGAGCCAAATTACAGGGCAAGAAAGAATAGCAGTGGTGACAGTCACCCCGGAATTTCCCCCATTTAATTTTTATCTCTGGAATAATAATTTATCATGGCTTAATTGCAAAGAGGACTGCCACTGTTTCGTCATCATCATTGTAATGTATTCGATCAGTGTAAAGTGTATGTTATACATTTTTAAGCACTCTTATCCTTGAATGTGTGGGATACTATCAGATGCTTTTTTGAAGTCAATCCATGCCCTACTTAGATTCTTGCCTCTCTTACAGTTCTCTAGTATGACTTTAACAAATGATCCTTTGTTCCATATGACCTTCTGAATTGCCCATTTGTTCTACTGCCATAATTGAGTTTTCTTCTAAATGACTATAAACTCTGTTAGCATTAGTTCCAGTGCAGAGTTTATACATCGTCGGAACCAAGGCAAGTTATTGGTTTAGGGAAGCATGCAAGTTCACTGTTAAGTAGGAGCATTGTTTTTCCTCCTCTTAGTTTGGTTGGTGTCTGTTCGAGGTGCGTATATACATAGTTCTTACTCGTGGATAAATCTTCGTGCAAAGATGTTAATACTTTTAGGCAGGCGTTTGCATCTGGGCCTGGGGTTTTCCAATTATAGGATTTGACTTTGTGTTAATCTCTGGCTGTTAAGTCATCCCATTTCATATCTTGTCCCTTTAAACTTGTTATTCTTTTACTTCTATCCATTTAGCATCTTTGTTATGTTGCGCAGGATCTTCATAAGTACGTCTCCAAAATGTATCTGTTTTTGTCAATTCCTTTTACCTCATTTCCAAATTCTCTAAAAAATTGTTGGGTCATCAATAAATTGCTTATTTTGTACTTTTCCCTTATATTTATCTGTGTATCTTCTAACTTATTCTTCCTGTGCTGAGATTTTTACTTTATTTGCGATAGTACATGATACATCCTAAGCTGTTCTAATACTGCGCACTACCTTTATCACATCTATCTTTGTAAGTATTTTTGTAAATCTGTTCCCTCTTCTATAGTCAGTGACATGGTGACAACCCCTGTCTCAATTGCTTTATAGATACTTGCTTCCATGATGGCATTCAATTTCTCAGTTTCCTTTCTCTCACTACCCTGTGTTCTTGTGGCTCAAAAACTTTATCAGTTATCAAATTAGCTGCATAGTAATATAGCCTGTTTACATCTGTTATATCGCATGAATCTCTATGGACAGTCCTAATTACTTGTTTCACTTGTTTTATCAAACTTCTAACTTTCTGGGTTTTACTGACCTTCTGAAGTCTGTTTTCATAATTTATCTTAATAATGTCTCTCTCTACCAAATCAAGCACCTCTTAGCTCATGTTCTTCTAAACTGAGAACACATTTTTTGTTTTCCATTTGCAGTGAGCATTCTATACAAAGTTCTATAGCATCTTCCTGTAGGCAAATTGTTTCATCCCATGTCATCCATTGCTCTGTCATATGGGAACTCATTGGCCTATCAGTATCACTCCTCAACATTGACTGCACACTTTCCACAGTTACAGTTTCCTGTTCCTTCTGTTGCTGTCCAGCTTCAAGTGAACGTTTAAACGGGTTTCCTGTGAAAACTCCTAAATATATTCATCTGGTATTGGCATGTGTGACCAATTGCTTCCTGTTCCACTGGTTTCCATTTAATTGGATGTCCATCGATCTATCATGTTGTGATTTGTGACGCTTTCTGAATTAGATTTTCTACACTGAATCATTCACTTTGCAGGTACTCCATAACCTCAGTTTCTACTACTATAACTTTTCCATTACTGTCTCCTTTTCTACTTTTTCTATTTGTCTTTGTATTTTCCGTATTGTCAAGTTTTCTATCTCCAGATTCCTTTGTCTGTATGTGTCTTCAAATATCATTGCTGCTGTTCTTTTTATATTGATTAGTTTTGCTTTCTCCTTTGCATAGAAATTACACCATATTAAATCTCTTTTTTTCCCATGTCCATATTTCTTCTTCAGATGTCTCCTGATCTTCCTGTTTCTCCTTACTTTGGGAACTCGTTACATCATGCTGTGATGTAACCTGTGTTGTGTGTTAGACCTACACCAAATCCTTCACTTTCCAGGCACTCCATAACAAACTTCTATTTTTTTTTTAATTCTACTTTACTAATCTTATTTTCTACATTCCCTCTGTGACTTTTTTTGTGAAATGTTGCATATCTGAATGCCTTCGCCTGTATTGCTCGTTGAATATCTTTGAGGCTGCCTTCTTTATACTGATTAATTTGGCTTTACCCTTTGCATGAATATTGCACCATATCAAATCTCTTTTTCCCCATGTCTATATTTCTTTTTTTACACTTTACAAAAAGTTCTAGGTTTTGTTATCTATATATTCATACTTCCTCGGATGCTCCTTTTTTCAAACGGATCAAAGTTTCTTGGTCAATACATACAGTTTTTCACACATCTGTTGTAGTAATTAAGACACATTTTTATTTGAGGCTTCTGACAGTTTCATTCCTGTAATGTCTCGCTTAATCTTTTTATATACCTTGTGCCTGGAAATTCGGGGCTGTTTACATAATAGTAACAATACATCATTTCCTTCTTATCCTCAATAGTTCACTGTATCGTCTTTATGGCTCTTCTTTGGCCTATCAGTTTTTGTGATTTTTGTGGTCTGCTACTTCTACAACAGGGTGGCCATCCTCCTTGCTTTGTGCATTTGTTCCAGATTCTGGATATAATTTTACCACCTAAAGGCATCTTTTAAATGTCAACATCCATCAAGTGCATAAACCCAAAAACTATGTGGACCACCTCTAAGCCTTGCCACTCTTCTTGGTGTCAAAGGCTACTGAGGACAGATTTGTGCTACATGTGCATAACCTCATAGTTTTGTCAAAACTCCTGCACATTCATAATTGCAATGAGGGCATAAACACTTGCTCAACAGGTGTCAATCTGTACTACAACATAAATGTGGGAAGGACAGATGTGTGTCAAATAGACTCCCTTTTCTTTGGAATGATCTTCCTCTCCACAAAGCAAAGTAGACCTCTTACTGTAGTAAATCCAAAACAAAAGCAACAGGACACTGCTGGAGTAAAATGCTGCAAAGTTCTTTAATAATAAAAAACGAGTTAGGGATAAACCCTTCCTCAGACAATGTTCAAAATGATAAAACAACCATATTTAAAATACAATTAACCAATCATTTTGCTTAGAAAAACCGCCTATTCTGTAAGGTGGGTTTAATTAAAACATCGTTTAAACCAGGATCCCTATGTGCCATTAGATCAACTATCCATTTGGATTCTGCTAAGGCTGTCTGATGTTTGATGTCACCCTACTGTTGAGTTTTATATTGACAATACATCTAAATTTAAAAGTGTGTGTTGGATTTGCGTATGTGTCTATAAAGCATTGCTCAGATCACAATTTCTAATATTACTTAAGTGCTGCAAAATCCTCACCTTAAACATATTGTTGGTCATGCCAACATAAAAACATGGACAGCTTTCACCTCCGCTTAAATAAACCAGATTTGTGTTCTACATGTGGCCCTGCGAAATAGAATAATTTATGCGTGTTGGGGTGCCTAAATTCTGTCTGGGTGTTAATATATGTACAGGCCTTACACCTGCCACATGCATGGGTACCTAAATTCATGATGGGTATGCTTTCTTTATCATGTTGTGTTTCCTTGCAAAATAAATCTTTCAAATTTTTATTCCTTCTATATGTGAACATGGGACGTTCACCCACAATATTTTTAAGACCCAAGTCACTTGTTAATATATTCCAATTATTCTGCACTATCTTACATATATCATGCATATTACTGCCATATGTTAGTAGCAATCTGGGTCTCTCTCCCAAATATTTATTCTCTTTGCTGAAATTAGGCTCCTTGCTATATGTATTTCTCATCCATGGTTTATACCTGGTATTCCTATATCTTTTATTATTTTCCATAACATTGTTTACCAAACTTTTTCCATAACCTCTTTCTACAAAACACTGGTCAAGTTTACGCATTTCTATGTCATATTGTACATCCTCAGAACAAATTCTGGAAATTCTGCTCACCTGACCTTTAATAATGTTTGGAAAAACATGTCGTGGATGCATACTGTCAAATGACAGTAGTGTATTCTGCCAACAATCTTTTTTATGTAAACTGGAAGTGAAGCCATTTCTTGTTTGTTCTACACATACATCCAAAAATTCTAACTTGGTGAAGGAGGTTTTGGCACTGAATTCCAAAAAAGTGGTGGTAGAGTGGATATAGACAAGAAAATTATCAAAGGAAACCTCATCCCCATTCCACAAAATAAAAATATCATCTACAAATCTGACGTACATCAAAATATGATCACTCCATCTGTAATTGTTCAAGATCTCCTTAGTTTCCCACTTAGATAGAACAAGATTTGCATAAGTATTAGCATAGGGGGTGCCCATGGCTACCCCCCGTGCTTGCCTATACAAAGATCCTCCTCCCATAAAGAAATTATTATCCAAGACCAAACACAACATCTCCTCTACTAACTGTCTCATGTGATCTGTGGCTCCCAGACTTTTGATTAGTTCACCAACAGCTGTTACTCCATAGTCGTGTTCTATAACTGTAAATAAACTGTTGACATCTAAAGTTGCCATTAATAAATTTTGCCCCTCAACCGGTTTAACTATGTCAGCTAGTAACCCTAAGCAATGCCCTGTATCAACTAAAATATTTTTGATCTTATCCATATATGGTTTGAGTGTAACCTGTAACCAAATTGAAATGTTCTTGGTGACCCAGCTCCTGCCCGAAACAATGGGTCTTAAGGGTGGATCATTTAGAGATTTGTAAATTTTAGGCAATGCTTTGAAAATAGGAGTTACTGGTTTATCTATCCATAGGAACTCAAAAGTCTCATTTGTTATTTTCAATTCATCCAACAAAAACTGTAATTTCCGATGCACCTTGTCAATAATCATTCTAACCTTTAGGGGGTTGATTTCTTCATAGGCTTTAACTATTGTCAACATGTTCTATATTTTGTTGTTATACCACATGGTATTTAGAACAACTATCGCTCCCCCCTTGTCCGCACTCTTTATCATAATTTCTTTATTATCTATCAGCCCTTGTAATGCTTGTTTCTGTATTGGAGTTAAGTTATAGTATGTACTAAAATTCCCATCATTAAAATATTTGTTTAAATCACTCTCACAACCATTCAAGAATAAATTGAGAGCTGGTGTAAAACTAGGTACAAAACTGCTTGTTTTTTAAGTTGGGGACAATTAGATTCTGTATTGTTAAACATTAACTTCAGCATGGTATTCCTACAAAACAACATCAAATCAAAAATCACATCACTATATATGCACATCCTGCTAGGTACAAAAGTGAAGCCTTTGTTAAGAACTTCCAGTTCTACATCATTAAGCATATAGCTAGATAAGTTATATACAATACCAACGCGTAAAAAGTCAATCATTGGAATGTCCTCCTTCTCTTGTCCACAATTCTGTCCTCGCTGGAGGACCTCTTCCATGCCCCTTTTTTCACTGGGGCTGGAAGTTTCCCCAAAAAATGTGTGGTACCTTGGCCTTCCTTCGGACGAGCTCCCAAGCTGTTTGAACAACTTTCAACTGCACATTTTTTGGGGAAACTTCCAGCCCCAGTGAAAAAAGGGGCATGGAAGAGGTCCTCCAGCGAGGACAGAATTGTGGACAAGAGAAGGAGGACATTCCAATGATTGACTTTTTACGCGTTGGTATTGTATATAACTTATCTAGCTATATGCTTAATGATGTAGAACTGGAAGTTCTTAACAAAGGCTTCACTTTTGTACCTAGCAGGATGTGCATATATAGTGATGTGATTTTTGATTTGATGTTGTTTTGTAGGAATACCATGCTGAAGTTAATGTTTAACAATACAGAATCTAATTGTCCCCAACTTAAAAAAACAAGCAGTTTTGTACCTAGTTTTACACCAGCTCTCAATTTATTCTTGAATGGTTGTGAGAGTGATTTAAACAAATATTTTAATGATGGGAATTTTAGTACATACTATAACTTAACTCATACAGAAACAAGCATTACAAGGGCTGATAGATAATAAAGAAATTATGATAAAGAGTGCGGACACAGGGGAGCGATAGTTGTTCTAAATACCATGTGGTATAACAACAAAATATAGAACATGTTGACAATAGTTAAAGCCTATGAAGAAATCAACCCCCTAAAGGTTAGAATGATTATTGACAAGGTGCATCGGAAATTACAGTTTTTGTTGGATGAATTGAAAATAACAAATGAGACTTTTGAGTTCCTATGGATAGATAAACCAGTAACTCCTATTTTCAAAGCATTGCCTAAATTTCACAAATCTCTAAATGATTCACCCTTAAGACCCATTGTTTCTGGCAGGAACTGGGTCACAGAGAACATTTCAATATGGTTACAGGTCACACTCAAACCTTATATGGACAAGATTAAAAATATTTTAGTTGATACAGGGCATTGCTTAGGGTTACTAGCTGACATAGTTAAACCGGTTGAGGGGCAAAATTTATTAATGGCAACCTTAGATGTTAACAGTTTATTCACTGTTATAGAACATGATTATGGAGTAACAGCTGTTGGTGAACTAATCAAAAGTTTAGGAGCCACAGATCACATGAGACAGCTAGTAGAGGAGATGTTGTGTTTGGTCTTGGATAATAATGTCTTTATGGGAGGAGGATCTTTAGATAGGCAAGCACGGGGGGTAGCCATGGGCACCCCCTGTGCTAACACTTATGCAAATCTTGTTCTATCTAAGTGGGAAACTAAGGAGATCTTGAACAATTACAGATGGAGTGATCATATTTTGATGTACGTCAGATTTGTAGATGATATTTTTATTTTGTGGAATGGGGATGAGGTTTCCTTTGATAATTTTCTTGTCTATATCCACTCTACCACCACTTTGAATTCAGTGCCAAAACCTCCTTTTCACCAAGTTAGAATTTTGGATGTATGTGTAGAACAAACAAGTAATGGCTTCACTTCCAGTTTACATAAAATGATTGTTGGCAGAACACACTACTGTCATTTGACATGTTTTTCCAAACATTATTAAAGGTCAGGTGAGCAGAATTTCCAGAATTTGTTCTGAGGATGTACAATATGACATTGAAATGCACATACTTGACCAATATTTTGTAGAAAGAGGTTATGGGAAAAGCTTGGTAAATAATGTTATGGAAAATAATAAAAAATATAGGAATACCAGATATAAACCGTGGATGAGAAATACACATAGTGAGGAGCCTAATTTCAGCAAAGAGAATAAACATTTGGGAGAGACCCAGATTGCTACTAACATATGGCAGTAATATGCATGATATATGTAAGATAGTGCAGAATAATTGGAATATATTAACAAGTGACTTGGGTCTTAAAAATATTGTGGGTGAACGTCCCATGTTCACATATAGAAGGAATAAAAATTTGAAAGATTTATTTTGCAAGGAAACACAACATGATAAAGAAAGCATACCCATCATGAATTTAGGTACCCATGCATGTGGCAGGTGTAAGGCCTGTACATATATTAACACCCAGACAGAATTTAGGCACCCCAACACGCATAAATTATTCTATTTTCGGGGCAGGGCCACATGTAGAACACAAAATCTGGTTTATTTAGCGGAGTGTGAATGCTGTCCATGTTTTTATGTTGGCATGACCAACAATATGTTTAAGGTGAGGATTTTGCAGCACTTAAGTAATATTAGAAATTGTGATCTGAGCAATGCTTTATATAGACACATAAGTGTAAATCCAACACACACTTTTAAATTTAGATGTATTGTCAATATAAAACTCAACAGTAGGGGGGGTGACATCAAACATCAGACAGCCTTAGCAGAATCCAAATGGATAGTTGATCTAATGGCACATAGGGATCCTGGTTTAAACGATGTTTTACCAATTAAACCCACCTTACAGAATAGGCAGGTTTTTCTAAGCAAATGATTGGTTAATTGTATTTTAAATATGGTTGTTTTATCATTTTGAACATTGTCTGAGGAAGGGTTTATCCCGAAAGCGCTAACTCGTTTTTTATTATTAAAGAACTTTGCAGCATTTTACTCCAGCAGTGTCCTGTTGCTTTTGTTTTGGATTTACTACAGTTCTGAGTATATTTGGACTTTAGCATAGCGTACTTATTCTTTTGTATTAGACCTCTTACTGTACTTAACCATAATCTGGATGGATAACCCTAATTTCATTCCTGATTTTAGTAACCTTGTCCCTCTTACACAGGAACATCATGTTAATATTCAGCTTGCCTCAGGGTTAATAAAATGTGAGATATACAAGGGGAATGCTGTGATAAATTTCAAAAGATCCTTACGGATCAACAGACTAGCAAGTACCTTTGTGAACTAGTCCTGTTATTGTGCTATACTTTGCATTTCTGAACATAATTTTGTATATGCTTTTGACCTTTGTGACAACAAAAAGGGCTCAGTTAAACTTTTTGGTGAACCAACAAACTTTTAATAATTACAAATCCTTTTATTGCAGTCTGTAATACTTTTGAAGTCCAGGGAGTCACCCCTCTCTGCCGTACTGAACTCCTTCCTCTTGTCACTCCACCTAACTTTTGCGGTTTAAGTGGATATCATGGTTTGATCTGCTTCTACCCGTATTGTGAATCCAGTTCTGAGATACTGTATCAGAACAAGGATTTGTCAATTTTCACTAAAAATCTCCCTGCGCTAGCAGCCTTAAAAAGATTTCACTAACTCTGTTTTATTTACTGTCTTTATGCTGCTGCTCTGTACATGTGTGATTCCATGTTTAATTTTCAGAATTTTCATTAACCATGGGTACTGCAGTATCCTTTGCTTGTGCTGCTTGAAATCACCTCATATGTGGATTTCTAGTATGAAATAAGACAAATAGAACTGTAGTATCAAACTCATTTGTTTAGAAATTATAAATTTTGTGCATAACTGCAATTAAAATGCAAAAAAAATAAACAGTGAATGAACTACATGGTCAGTTTAGGCCTATGACTCCTGTGGCGCAAATATAAATTGTAAGCATCTGCTGTGGGTGCCAAAAGCTCAATAACTTTACTGATGAACTGTTTATTTTCACGAATGATACGTTCACGATGAGCACTAATCATGCACAGTGCTGAAAGTCTATCATCAGTCATTGTACACCTTAACCAGGTCTTGACCCGTCTCAGAGTGCTGAATGATCATTCAATGGTGCATGTAGTGGCTGGTAAGGTCAACACAATCAGAACTGCTTGCTTAACAGCAGGAAAGAAATCACAGTGTTGCAACAAGTCAGCAAAGTCCACTGTTTTGGCTATATCTGCAACCTTAGTATGCCAATAGTCGAACCAGTTCATCATCTCTAATTCCAAATTGTCGATATGATATATTTCATTACTGACTGCAATTTGTTTTTGGAATTCTTTACGTTCTAGGTTTTGCATCATTTTAGGATGCAGATAAAATACGTTGAACTGAGCAGTGTTACTGCTGGAAAAGTGAGACATCAGTGAAGAAACTAATGCATCAACATAGGGAATATAAATACTTGTTATGTAATAACTCTCAAAATCCACGGCTACTGTGTTTGCTCGGTGTGTTTGTCGACTGCAAATCCTTGGCAACACTAACTCGATACCAAGTTTATCTGCTATTCATCTTGCCTTACTGAGAATGTCATTCCTAAAGTGCTCTTCAGCATGGTTACGGTGCTTCTTGAATATTTCAGTGAGTCTGTTGATGTGTTGTTGAGCCTTTATTATATCAAGTTGAACAGACTGCAACATCCGGGCAATGGGCTCAAGAACTGATGAGTAATTTGCAATAATGAAGAGAGAAATAAGAAACATGCATGAAGAGCAAGCACTGAGTAATATATGAGCATTTTGTCTGGTTTCACCAGCAGTGATCTTCTGAAGATCAGCGAGGCAGTCAAATATTTTGTCAAAGTTTTGACTAAACACATGAATGGATTTATATTTCTCAGTCCATTGTGTCTCACACAGAAGAGGTATATTTGGTACCAATGCTCATCGTTTTGGACTGTTACAAAAAAAAGTAATAATTTTCTTGATAACACCAACAGCACTACTTATTTCAGGAACATCATTCAGATCATTGACTACAAGGTTTAGTCTGTGAGACGCGCAGTGGATGAAGGCTGCTTTTGGATACTTTTCACAAATCTTTGCCTGAACACCATTCTGGATGCTTGCTATTATGGAGCAGCCATCATAGCCTTGTCCGAGTAATTTTTCCAAGTCTAGACCATACTTTATGCATTCACTGACAATGACATTTGATACAGACTGTGCATCTCTCGCAACAATGGGAACAAAACCCATAAACTCTTCTCGAATACAATCACCATCAACAAACCGAATGCCCAATGACAGCTGCTCAATGCCCGAGATATCTGCAGTTTCATTTGCCAATACACTAAATCCAATTGCCCTACGCGCTGCACAAACAATCTCCTTTCGAAGTACGTGTTCGCATTCTGCCAATAACTCATTTTGCACCCTATGGGGTGTGTACCAAGCATTTCCTGCAGCTGTTTCACTGTGCTGTTTTAATATTGTGTCGCCAGATTCAATCCGAAAATCTAATAAGTCACAGAAATTTCCACCAGAGCCTTCTTTTCGACGAAGAGGAATGTCATGGGTTGCACAGTAAATAATGGTGATAACATTGGTTCCAATTTCTTTTGGTTCTCTGCAATCTGTTTTGCTACTGCTGCATCTAGCTGTGGAATAACAGCTGTTTCTGGTTTCTGTCGTGTACAAGAAAAATTGGCAGCATCTTCAGTAGAACCTTTGTGCCATGATGACTGCATGTGATTTCTTGCAGACTCATTGAAGGCATTATATTTTATGCACGCACTAGTGATGAAGCTGCCTTGCAACCCACGGTGAACTGACTGAGGAAATAATACACAAGTTAAGCAGAGTGGGCCTTTCAAGGGAGGAGAATACGCAAGCCACGGTGAATACTGAGACAACCAACTATATCTGAATGCTCGCTTCTTGTCTGATGCATCAGCTTTGAAGTTGTAATTCTCTGGAGGGATGTATGGTTGTGTCAGCAACCTGAATTTCATGAAGTCATAAATTCTGTCTGATTGAATGTAACGGCCAATATCAGTTTCCGCACATACACTTTGTGGGGTCTTTTGCTGTTCCACAAACATAGCAGAGACAGCACCATTCTCAGTACGTTCATCAACAGACCCAGCTAGTTCTGTTACTTCATGTTACTCGTACCTTGCTTTCTTAGTAATCTGTTTGAAAAATGTTCTCATGTCCTCATTGTGTGCCATCACATACCCTACTTATTCAATAATAGGCAACCTAAAGCATCCGATGGGCTAGTACTACCAATATCTTGCAGCTCTTCTATCAGTGGTGTTAATGGTCAGATATGGGATTAAAAAAATGTTTGATTTGTTTCAACATCACCAATGATTAACATGTTTCTCATGCTAACCTGGACAACAACAAAAAATGAATACACAAAACTAGTTGACTTTTGCTTTTGTACATGTATATGCAAGGAAAACTTAATACTGCAGTACTATCTGGACAGAAATACATGCTTTATGCACAGTCTTCCCAAATAAAGCAAATAAATAGTCCCTGTAGACTATGATGTTTGCAGATGACATTGTGAATTGTAGTGAGATTAGGGAACAGGTGTTTGAGGAGACCCTGGACAGATGGAGATATGCTCTAGAGCAGGGGTGTAGCCAGGATTTTCAAATTTGTACTCAACTCCCAGACTGCTGCTGCCCCCTCAACAAGCCACATCCACATTAACACTGCTGACCAAGCCATGCGCCCCATTTATGTTGCTGATCTCTGAACAGAAGTATATGCCACGGTAGTAATTACACGATGCATGAACATTTTCATTCCAAAGGTACATCTTCCGTAAGTCAAAAAACAAAATACCTTTCCATTTACACTAGGACAGATCGGTTTGCCCCCCTCAAGATTACTCTTCTTCTCCTTGCAGCCCCTAACCCCTGTAGTGGCTCATTACACCTCCAGCAATGCTGCTGATTAAAGGACTGTCCGGGTCTAGGCATCACATGCTCTGCAGTGTTGTGGTCTGTAGGTACAACATATAGAGCTCTCCCTATGTAACACCCAAGCTATGAGCCACAGCTACCTCCCTTTCACCAGCATGAGTCACCTGGCAATGCATGATCACTCCTATGGCCTATAGTCACGCTAAGCCTTTTGGAATGGTAAACCTTACATTCCCAACAGCAAATACATTTTAGCTGGGCTAAGTCATACTGTCACTGACAATTAATGAAGATGTGTACCCATGGGAGTCAATCAAGCAAAAAGTAAAGCAGTTGAAATTTACATCCTTGCTGCCCTGCTTAAATTCTGTGAATCTCAAGCCTTTGCTAAAAGGAAATTGGTTAAAGCAAGAAAATTACCCTAGGCGCCAGAACTGGTGGGACTGTTTACTGTCACATGCTCTAGGCGCTTGTTTGGAGTTTTTTCTAGTCTTATGATCCAGTGATAGTCTGGACAAAATTATTGGAAAGAAAAGAAATTCAAGGAAGAAATAAGTTTTGCCCAAAGTTTAATGTTCAAAGCTGACATTATACCACCCAATATGCTGAGAAGACAACAGCTTGAAAAGACAAAAAGCATATCTGCAAATGCAGGCTGCCTCCCTACCCTCCCACAAAATGAAAACAGTCACTTTATGTATAGCCCTATGCTGTTACATGCTGAAAGAACAAATGAAGACACTCAGGTCTGATCGTGGAAAATGTCAAAGAAAATTACCACACCATTTTCACCCCCCTTGTAAGCTAGTGTAACTGATCTCGTGTGCACATATCTGAGTAGTGCTGGTTTCTCACTATGCTGGGTTCAGTACAGGGCATTAGTTGGGAATGGGGTCCCTCTACTAAGCCTGTTTCAAACTTCCACTGTACAGAATAATTTACTGCCAAGCTGTATGCATATTTAAATAGTTTCATAGACACATATTCCACCCTCAGAAATAAACAACACCAAATTCAAAAATAAAGCCCTATGGGCAGTATAATAAAAGAAAAAATACTCATTGCATGCAAAAATAAATGTAACTCTCAGAAAGCTAAAAACACTCTTGCTAAACTAAAACAATGAACTCGGGACTGATTAAATCAACCAAAGCCTGATATGAGGTAAAAATATAAACTCAGGTGAAAGATAACCACAAAGTATTTTTTTAACTGTGCTAGAAATCTCAAATGACTGGCACTGCAGTGAGCTGATAACAAATGATATCACATACCTGGACAAGACGATATATCCAATTTACTGGCCAACTAATTCAGATTGAACTTCATCCCACCAATCTTCCAGTATTCTCACATAAAATACCTGCATCTAAAACCCCCTCAAATCTCTCAACAATTTCTGATGTTAGTACCCAAGGCCAGGAACATAATGTCTGTTGAGACTGGCTAACTTAGTAGACTGCCTACTGGTTAGTCTGAAACCTGATATGTTGAACCCCCTATAAAGGCTATTCATTACTAATCTCAAAACAGGTTTTGTGCTGGATGAATGAAAGAATGCAACAGACTTTCATGAAGGTGGGACTTCAATGGGCCGAACATACAATAATACAAACAGAAGTGATTTCTTGTCTGCTTATTTTACATTATACTATTTACTCAACGGTGTATCTGATGTCTTATAAGCTAGTATATTACACTATAATTACATTTCTGTGCTGTATTCTAAGTAATGTAACCGTATGAAATTTTCAGACTTAATTTCTATATTTCCCCCTTAACCCATCCAGTTGTTTACATTGTGTATGCACAAGCACCAAAATGACACAATAAACTATTCTGCCAGCGGTCACTTCAGCAGTCATACCATGTATCCACAAGCACTACCCTGATATACAATGAATTATTTACCCAAGCAACATCCTCATTACTATATCCAGGTATAAATGCACCTCAATGAAATGTTTCCCCCAAACAACCCTTCAGTAACATTTCCTAGTACGTGCAACCACCAGCATGAACACTTCACCCAAGCAACCCCTTCAGTAGAATGTTGAGGTATGCACAATCACCAAAATTAAACAGTTCCCCAAACGAAACATGTGTAACATTTCCTAGTATGTACAACCAGTCAAAGTAGTACAGCACTTATATCTTACTGAGCATTGGATATACCATGGAACACAGTGAAGACCCTCAAACAGTGGAGAAAATATGGGACAACAGTGATGTTGCAAAGAACTGCATGTCCCTCCAAAATTTAAGAAAAGGCAACACGATCACTGGTTAGGGAGGCTGCCAAGAGACCTACAGCAACACTGAAAGAGCTGCAGGAATTTCTGGAAAGTACTGATTGTGTACTACATGTGACAACTATCTCCAATATTCTCCATATGTCTGGACTATAGGGTAGGTAGGGTTGGAAGACAAAAGCCTTTTCTTACACAGAAAAACATCCAGGCCAGGCTAAAATTTGCAAAACAAGACATCGTCTCCCAAAAGCATGTGGGAAAGTGTGTGTGGTCTGGTGAGACCAGGGTTGAACTTTTTGGGCACATTCGAGAAGATACGTTTGGCGGAAAAACACCACTTTGCATCACCAAAAGAACAACATCCCCACGGTGAAGCATGGTGGTGGCAGTATAATGCTTTGGGGCTGCTTTTCTTCAGCTGGAACTGGGGCTTTAGTCAAGGTGGAGGGAATTATGAACAGTTCCACATACCAGTCTCTGCAAGGAAAACTGATATCAAATTGCAACTGTAGTAGTAAAGTAGTAAATAAGTGTAGTAAAGAAAAGGCACTGATGTAGATTCAGGAGTTATACCATTATGGGCAGATTCCAAAAACAAAAAAATAATCCTTTCATTCTACAGACGTCTGGTTGGACTACATCTTAAATGCTGCGTACAGTTCTTGAGACAACATAAAGAAAGAGATATCAGGTACCTTGAATATGCATTAAAAAAACTGTTGCTGCTTGTAATGGTGAGGTGCACTCTAAATTAATAAGCTACAGTAAAACACATTTTCAGAAAGGGATTACCTGAAGCAGGTACACACCGTATTATTGCATAAAGCCATCAAACATAGACTACTCTATGAAACATATCTGGCCAGTCTAATCCAACTGTCTTATTAGTTTGCACTTCCATTTCCTGAGTTTCGGCCTCCATACTTTTGCTTCCACCTGACTTATCAAGTAAACAAACAGTTGTATGTAGGGGAAAGTGTGTGTCAACTTGTGCCAGAATTGTGCACGCTCGGGTTTAAGCACATAGGTGCCATGAGAAGGTACTTGGGGTTAATGAGTTAAAATGTAAAAGACATGCAGAGTGCACCTTATGCTGGAGAGGGAAATATTCCCCGAAAGGCTGCACTGACCGAATATTGAATGCTGCCCATCGACAAACACAAAGCAGGTTCATTATTTGGTGCTGCCCATCGACAAACACAAAGCAGGTTCGTTATTTGGTACTCTGTGCCAGACAACAGGGCATATTATTTTCACTACTCAGCTGGTCTTTAACATCAGAAAACTGGGTAGCTGGTAGCATAGGCACAGTCCAGAAATGCCAACAAGATGTTCAAGTTACCAGGATAAGGAAAATGGAAGAAAAAAAACCCAAAACAGATCCATGTAATCATGACAGAAAAAAAACAGACTTCTATTTTCACAAACAACTACACATTTGAAACAAAAATATTTAACAGTACAGTTGAAGTGTGCTGTACCGATGTCAGAAATACACAGGCCAGATAAGGTAGTACGGACAACAGTATGTGAGCAGGCATTCCAGAAGCTTAAAGAAGCAGCTTTGGGAGAAGCCCCTGTGTTATCCAGTCCAGAGTACAGCAAAGAATGCGTTGTACAAGTGGATGCTTTGAACCATGGGGTGGGGGCTGTACATATTTTTTCTGTATCAAGGGGATCTTTACATGGCTTATAGGGCTTCCCTCGGACCTAGCTGTGATGGATCTGTTGGACATGTGCAAAACAAACAGCATCAGAAATACTAGGTCCAAGGATATGAACTTCACTTGAGAGGTAAACATAGAATGTGCTGGAGATACAGACGTGTGTCCAAAAGGATCCTAGCACCACAGAACAGGCTCTCCATGCATGTAAAATAGAGTTCATCTGGGACCCATTCAAAGGTAGCCTTGAAAATTGGATGGGAAATCATAAATTTACCATGGTCTGGCCCCTGGCCCTGTGCCATCAATAAGTGTTATCCTAACTAACACCACCTCCTACAAATCCTTAGTTACCTCCCTACTAACATGTCCCAGTGATACTGAGGACCAATGTAGTTTGAAGTGTCCAGCTAGGTTTGTAAGGACAGCATTGCTTGTCCGTCTAGTAACAACCAATGAACTTATGCTCCAGCCATCTGCAATGAGGCCATCATTCTTTGGTCTTCAGGCTGCATCTATTGTCAGTCACCTCAAACAGCCCAAACAATATGCACTACAGTACAATTTCTAACCCCACCCCCCAAAACAGCAAGAAGACAGATAAAGCACATATGCTTAATTTCCACCCACCTGAACAACCCTACTTTGCAGAAATCCACTAAGGGTTGATGTCACTGAATAATCAAACACATTTTCATACCAGACTTGCATCTTTCAAGATATGCATGCTAACACAAAACCTGATAGTCTAGCAATGTTTTGAGCTTATAAGAGTAATAAACAAAATGCAACCCTATGTTTGTACCTTTATCCCCCCCCTACCATTTTAGGCTTTATCCTTATTTAGCAACCATCATGTCAGTTACAGCCTTTACCCTTGATTATTCATGGTTTCAGACCTCTCAACTGTCCATATTGTTGCAGAATGCCCAGATGTTTACCTCATATTTTGGTCTGTCCCTCATAAAATTGATAGTTGTCTGGCAAACCACTTAGATGATTTGAGAACTGAAATCACTTAATAAGTTTTCAGACATCTTAGTACTATATGCTTTACATCCACAACTCCTCTATGAAAAAAAACAAAGATTCATGTTTGAGTGTCAGCCTTGCAGTACTTAAAAAACACATCAATATTTACCACTACAGCTGTTCTTGAAATTATTCACAATTTAAGATTGTTCTGCAGAATATTCCCTTAGTCTTCCTGACCGAGTCCCAAGGCAAGAAATCTAGAGTGCATCCTATGGGTTTTTTTTTTTTATTATGAAAGTTGGAATTGTTGGTGTGGCTGTTTCTCATACCGATCCCTTTGAAGTTCTGGGAAGTGTGTGTGGCTGGTGAATAATTTTAACAGTGGCACAGTGCCTACTGAATGATTTCTCCAGTACTGTTACAACTCTGGATAGTAAAACATATGAAATAACAGCAGCAACAACAACAGTACCGCTCAAGTTATCTACCAGCAACACCTAACATCGCATTACTTCAATAGTGAACTACACACCAATTATTAAAGAATTACAGTCATCTGACCACAGCTTCAGGTTACCCAAGCTCTAAATCTGGTTTCAGTCCTGAGAAAACACGTCATTGTTGTGGTCGGGACCTTCCAAATCCTTTGTATGGGAAACTGAAAGACACCCTTGCAAAAAGGAACACAGACAATAAAAAATTTTCTTAGCTCAAGTAATGGGGCAAAAAAGTACATCCATCATTAGTCAGAAAACAACAATTCTACCCATACACTAACTTAGAAAATGTAACCGTCTGTCAAGTATTAACAAATAACAAGAACAATCTTCAAACAAGACAAGCAATTACACAATCCCAAACAAGATGCAACTACTCAATATTTCTCTCCACTCAGTCACCAAATTGTCTACAAAATATAAACCCACCTTTTAGGGTCCGAAAATCCTGGGTACACTGTGAGACAGGAGATACCGTGCGGTATGAGATGGCCATGGCCTCATGGCCAGCTTTAGTATGGGCAGCCAGAAAAGCACACGAGGAAAGCAAGATGGCAGCTCATCACATTGTGATGATGCCTGGAGGGATGGTTGGACATGCTGTATGTTGAACTGATGCACAATTGAGGGTTGAAAGGTGTGATTTTTAATGTAGGAATTGGGAATAACAGACACGGAGGATGAGGGTGCAGTCCAGAACACCACTCACTCTCACACACTCAAGTAAGTGTGCCACGCCACTTTTGCATTTTGGTGCCAAGTGTTCAGTCAGTCACTGTACAAAAAAACCCAACCCAACCTACCTTCTTCTTGTAATAATACCAACACCACACGCACCACCACCAGTCCAGTCCTTCCACCACTCACCATACGAAACATGATGGTTTGGTTTGCTCAGGAGGATGGAATCATCATCAGGAAGAATACTCTTCCACTGTCCACCTGCAGTCTTCCATGATCAAAATACAACTACGATTATTTAAGGAGGAGTTTGAGGCTCGTTGTCACGTCAGACTCAACAGTCATGAGACTGCTTGCCACGCCACCTCCACTAACAGTTCTGAACAAATAACAATGCAGGCTTTACGGGAAAAAACAAAGTAAGTGGGAAAAAAAGTGTGTTTTGCCAGGTAGCATTAAGAAAATCCAGGGGGGTGCAAGTGCACCCCTTGCACCTGCCTGCAGGTGCCCTTGGCTGACTGGTTATCTGTGACATCTAACACTCCACCTACTAGTCTTAATTTGAATGGGTTCAAACAGTTGATCTCTTCCCCTACTCAACTCAACAAAGTGAATCATAAAAATTCTATCCTTGACTAGATACTTGTTTGACCCCAGAAAGTATTCTATCTCAGGAGTTCTACCAGATTCCCCTAGTGACCATCACCCAATATTCACCAGTAGAGAAATCACCCACCAATTAAACAAACATCAATACAGAACTATCTGAAATCTTCCTTACATCTGGATGCACTCAGTAATCTACTAAATTCCATCAACTGGTCTCCACTTAAAACCCTATCCCTAGTCGAAGCTGTCAACAAATTCAACATTATATTTATGAATACTTTAAATACCCTTGCCACTAGCAGAGATAAAAGATTAAAAATACTTAAACCCCATGGATGTTTCATTCTACAGGAATTCTCATGCAAACATTGACAAAGCAGGGAAACAATGGCACAAAGACAATACCCCTCAAACCTTATATCTACACAAAGAGTTGTGCAACCTCACCAAAACGCAAATTCACATAGGCAAAACAAAAATGATTACTCTGACTGACAAAATAAAAAAAAAATAAAAAATTCTGGAGCTCAATTAAGAATTTTTTTCAACCTGGCTCTCCTTTTTCACCAAACCCCTATTCAGAATTATCACTTTAAACTGCTACCAAATTTAACAGTTTCTTCATCAATGCCTCTTTTTTCTCCAGCTCTCCCCAATTATTTAATTTAACAAAAGACTCTACAACCCCTGACATTCATACTTTCAGTCTCCAACCTGTCTTCACATCAGATGTTAACAGTTACTAGACAAACTTAAACCCTGTTCTTCTTCTGCTGATGATCTCCCTGCTGACTACCTTAAGCTAGCATACCCAGTATCAATTCTCATTAACAGATCTATTCAAAACTCTCATGTCCCTGCCCTCTGGAAAACAAATCATTATTCCGCCCCGTAAAGGAGGTAACTCCTCTGAAATCGCTAACTGTAGGCCAGTTTCCTTCTAGTTCCCACTTTCTAAGATCCTGGAAAAGTGTATTAACAAGCAACTCCTTCAGCACCTCTTGCAAAATGATGCCCTACCTATTGCAATATGGTTTCTGGCCAGTCCATAGCAGCACTACAGCTCTCCTCAACTGTTCTGATACCATTAATAAGGTAGAGACCAGGGCAAGTTTATCATTTCTTTTCTAGATCTTTCAAAAGCCTTTGACACACTGTCACATCATGTGACTCACATGAGAAACTTTTCTCACAAATGTCCTCACTGGGCCTTTCCCAACCAGCTCTTCTGTGGTTCTCCAACTACTTATCTGAAGGATATCAGTCTGTCAAATGGCTCTCTTCTCTCTTCCTTTTCTCCTTGCTAAAATGGGTTAGTCACAGCTCTATTCTCCATTGCTCTTTAACATTTTCATCTATTATCTATATGCCTCCTCCCAGCAAGCTTGCCTTATTCAGTATGCAGATGGCTCAGCTCTCATCTGCTCATTTGGCAGCTCACTACAATTTTATTTTTATTTTTATTTATTTTATTTATTTTACATTTGTTGACCGGGAGGATCCGACTGGATGCATGTCCATTTTCAGCGGAGGCCCGGGGAGAAAAGCTCCAAAACACAGGTTACAAAACACTTAACTAAACAATGAAGCAAAATATACATTCAAAATAAGAGCATTCTAAGTTATTCTTTCTAATTTATTTTAAATGTAAGAGGGGTAGGATAGTAAGGAGATGTAGAATATTCATGAGTTATAGACAGTTATTACATACTAGAGTGGACTATCCCGGTTTAGGCAATGGCAACCGCATTGAGCCCAGATGAGTTTTAGCTTAGCTTTAAATTGACTTAAAGTAGAGATGGATATAATATCATGGGAAGTTTGTTCCAAATTTTACCTGCAGCGTTGGAGAGAAGGAAGTCTCCAGCAGAGTTATTAGTTTTGAGTGTTTGGATTAGGAGACGGTTGGGCGACCTCAATGGGCGGGATTATTACAAAGGGAAGTAGTGCTTTGAGGGAAGGAGCATATTCAGGGTTATATATGATTTTGTGAGTAAGGACTAGTAGGTTGAAAGTAATTAGGTTAGGAAGCTCAGACCAGTTGAGTTTGGCTAAATTGGTACAATGATGGGTCCTATATGGGGACCCAGTAACAAACCTTGCAATATGATTGTAGCATTTAGAGAGTTTGTTCATTACAGTTTTACTTATATTGTGAAGTAAGGGGGAGTACAGGAGTGATGAGAGGAGGTGAGTCTGGGCAATGGCCATTTTAGCTTGGGGGGTCAGGAAGCTTTTTATTTTATATAAAGAGCCTAGCTTTTGTTAATGGTCTTAATTATTTGGTTTGCGTGTATATCAAATTTTAGTTTGTTGTCTATGGTTACCCCTAGTAATTTTGTCGAGAGGTCAGGAGAAATTGTGGTCCCATCCTTAGCTTGGATAGTAAAGTTAATGGGGTAGGACTTTTTTGTTGGAAGAAACAACAACATTTTAGTTTTTTGGGTTGAGAATCAGGCGACTGGAGAGCCAGTTTTCTATTTTGCTGAAAGTAGACTGGGTTAACAGTTGTAAATCTGAAGGGGTAGTACCAGAGCAGATTAACGTGGAATCATCAGCATATTGTATACAACTGGCATTAGGAGTAACTGTATGCAGGTCATTGATAAAAATGGAAAATAATAGCGGCCCTAGAATAGATCCTTGAGGTACTCCCAATGTATTGGGTAGTAGCTTAGAGAGTTTGGTCTGCCATAAAACTGCTTGTTTTCTGCCAGATAGATAGGAACTAAACCATTGTACAGCAAAGGTGTCAAGACCTAGTGAAGGCAATGTATTGATTAAAAGTTTATGATCCACCATATCAAAGGCCTTTGACAGATCCAGAAATAGTGCTGATGAGAGATTGTTATTATTACGATGGGAGTTTATGGTATTTGAAAAGACAAGGAGGGCTGAGGTGGTACTGTGGAGAGGTCTGAAATCCATGACACAAAATCCCTTCAACTAACTTAAAATTTGGCTACAGCAAAACCAACATTTACTTAATCCCAAAAAGGCTAAATTACTATTATTTTTTCTAGTGTCCTATGCCAGTGCTAATAGTAACTTCCACATTACCTCTTTACACAATACAGTTATTGAAGTAGTTACCCATACCAAATTGCTTGGAGTCACCATAGATTACAACTTAAAGTTTGATCTTCACAGACAAAACCGTATAAAAATAACTCATCAAAAGCTAGGTCTACTATATAGAGTAAAACATTTCTTACTCCTTGTAATAGAATCACCCTAGCTAACATGTATCTTTTACCCGCTCTTCTTTATGGCTTACATATTTTGACTAATTTCTCTCTTAAATCACAGCTGGAAAAATGTTATAAAAAGACAGGTAAATTTAAAGGTAACCTTCTACATAAAGCTTAGCATTGCTCCATATTACATGCTCTCAGGTGGTTAGAACTCCTACATCAACTGGCTCATACACAACTTCTGCCAACCCATAAAATACTATATAACCCCTCCACTTGCCTTTTTGCCTCTTCAGTGCTTCATCACTATCTCCCAATTCACCCTCTGCAATTTCAAGACAAAAGCCTGCTTGGAATACATTAATCAAAAAAGTATGTGGAAAGTTTATACTCAACACTACATATCCAAACTATGGAACACTATCCCAAATTCAAACAGAACTCTGTCTAGCCTCCTTATATTTAAGTTTCCCTCAAAGAATTTCTCATAAAGCTATGGCTATGCCCATGCACCTCAACTGTATGATCTGTATTAACAAATACCTTACATTCTTACTAACCTACCCTCTCATCATACTGTCTGTCTACACCGTTCAACACCTGCCCTCTCCCCACTCGTAGTGTGGACTTGTATCTTGTGTATTTTTATTTCCTAGCATAGTAGACTATGCTTTTAATACTTTTGTATATATATCGATTGTCATATTTAATTATTTATTTATTCTTATTTTTACTTCACCAGTGAATCCTCATGCTTTATTGTATGCTATATATTCCACTATCAAACTGGATGTATATATGATTTTTTTAAATTACGTTTGTGCTAGTGTTTTATTTGATGTTACTTTTGTCTCTCTGGAGCTTTTCTCCACAGGCTACCTCTGAAAATGGGCATTTGTTACTCAGTTGGACGTTCCTGGCAAACAAATGTCAATAAATAAAATAAATAATACATTTGCTTAATCCTGTGAACAACTATTTGTTGCCTTGATTTTGATTTTAGCTCTGAATTCAGCAGTACCATTATGGGAGGTTGTGACTGACAGAACAACAAACTGCAAGGCACCCACACCATTTCCACTGTCACACAGCGATAAAGCCCTGATGGTGTCAGCACCACTGTCACACAGCACTGAAGCCCTGATGGTGCCAGCTCCAATGACACACAGCAATAAAGCCCTGATGGTGGGAGCTCCACTGTCACACAGCAATTAAGCCCTGATGGTGCCAGCTCCACTGTCACACAGCGATAAAGCTCTGATGGTGCGAGCTCCACTGTCACACAGCGGTAAAGCCCTGATTGTGCAAGCTCCACTGTCACACAGCAATAAAGCCGTGATGGTGACCCAGGTGCTCAGTCAGAGGCTGGAGCATATGATGAATCTGCTAAGACTGGAAGGCATAGTACAAGAAGCAAAAGTAATGGGGGGAGGGGAAACTAAGGCCCAAAAGCTACGAACAATTAAAAAAATTGCTCTTATAAACTTAGAAAGTTGTTAGAATAATAGATTGTGCATTAACATGCATTTTGTGAAGGATATGAAGTGTAAAACTCAAATGTCTGTCATTATAGAGTGACTGCAATCCTCAATGATTTGCCAGAAAATCATAATGTGCACGAGGAACAGACCCAAATATGAAGGCAAAATCTAAACATTCTGCAACATTCTGGACATGCTGGGGGTATGGCTGCTATATAAGTCATTTTTATAATATTAGGCTACATTAATAGAGACATTGCTTTGGCATCAGGAAAGGCAATAGAAGGACACGTCATCACATAAATGGGGGTGATTCCCTTATGGTACCATTGCATACCTACTGAGGTGATGTATTCCAACACATCACAGGGAGGTAGGATTTAAATAAGAAAAACCTGCCTGCAGGTTACAGTGTGATCGCTTCTTGCAGTACATGATTACAGCAAAAAGTAGATTAAAAAAACTACAAAGCACCCAATTGTAAGTAGTTCCCTTGCTCTTTTATACTATACTGCCAATGTCTTTTCTATTATACTACAGAAAAATTAAGAAGAGTTTGGTCAAACTACACAAGTTTCAGCTGAATTATGTCAAAGGGTATACATTTAACTAAAGTTATAAAAGTGGTATAGCAAATATAAGAGTGGAAAACTTTCTATGGGAACAAGCAGATAGCAAACAGGACCGGTTATTGGCAGAAAAATGACACTGCACATCATATCACTTGTAGAGTCAGCATAACTGTTGTTTTTACAATTAAACTACATTTCCTTTCAGAATCCATTCTGCAGTTTTTTTTTAGGACTGTGTACTGAGTCAGCCAAATGCAGTTTCAAAAACAAAGATGCCATATTTAAAAAACATTTGAACATTAACTTCATTACTAAGGAAAAAACCTAACATTGACTTATACCCTCAGCTTGTAGACTATCAATTGATTCACTTGTATTCTAATTACTGAATAGGTCTTCTAAAGTCTATAGTAAGTATGCTTGTTTTTAACTCATCTCAGGATGTTTGGCAGCAGGACTTTGTCTAAAGTTTCTCCAGTCCACTGCCATTAACTACTTCTGATGCATTTTATTTCTATCCAAATGATATTCCAAATGATAGCTGATTTGTAGGTAATAATTTTCTAGACTTTTCAGTATTTAAATTTTCACTTTTTTAATTTCTTCATGTCTTTTGAGTTTCTAATACCATGAAGGGAATGGGCCCCATTCCTAAGTCAAAGTATGATTAAAGTTCATGAAAATAGTATTGACTCAATTTGATGTTAGCCAGAAGTGCTCTTCGCAGCAGCCACAGTGTGCCCAGCATTGACACCTTCTATAATTCATATGGCATTACATGTATCGATAACATATCTGAGTGTAAATTCTTTTTAATAAGATCCATTGCTCCTACTACTCTTGGAAATGTCTGGTTATCTTTCTTCCACATTGCCCTCATTTCTGCCTTCAGATTCTGGTATTTTATGACTGTGTCTCTCTCTACATAAGACACTGTAGTCACTGGATGTAAAAATTTCAGTGATCAGTGCTACTTTTGTCTTCTTTTCATGGACTACTATATCTGGTTTTCTCACAGTTATTCTTTGAACTTTTGGTAATGGATAATCTCAAGTAATATAAACTTCATCATTTTCTATAATACTTTATGGCTCATGTTTCCAATGTTTTTCAGCTACTTCAATATTATAATGTTTGCACAATTCCCAAGAAAACAGTCTTGCCATATTTTTATGCCTTGCAGTCCTTCTGCCATTAATATATCACAACCAGCAACAAGATGTGCGACTGTTTCCAATTCTGTTTTACGAAACCTAAATTTGTCTATTTCTCCCACATGTTCAATGGACTTTGTAAACCAACTTGTATGTAGTCCACTGTCTTGGGCCACCAATATTAACTGTTCTTCTTTTGGTTTAAATTCACCACTCCTTAACCATTCCTGTGTTCAGTCCTGATCAACATGAGATTGTTCCAAGAATTTTCTGTGCTTGCAAATATATTCCACATTTCTTGCTTTCTCATTTGATCCTTTACCTTATATTCTTTCTTTTGTTTTTTTTTTTTGGCACATTCAGTTGCCGCCTGATTTTTATGTACTTCTAGTTTGATTTTCATTCCCACTTGACACCAATATGCTTCTGCTAAACTAAGCTGAGAAGTCATCTTAGACTTATTCATCTCATATTTTAAAACTTTCACTTTGTTTGGGTCTTGTGTGGTCAGCAGATATGTATGCAGTCCTACGACTGCAGATCTGTACATGTAATCAATTTCAGGGAGGCCCATACCCCCTTCAGGATGGGGAATATATAGTCTTGGTATACACTGATTTTTACAAATCATTTGATGAGCATGAAGCATCCTTTTTGTCTTCCTGTCCAGCTGATCCAACACCTTTTGGGGCCAGTCAATCACTCCAAAACTGTAAGTTAGGACAGAAAGAGCAAATTGGTTTATAGCTTAGACTTTGTTAGTAGATGTCAGCAATGTTTCAGTATTAATTTTAGTCTTCTAAAACATTCCTTACTAAGTTTTATTGGTATTTGTGCATGTTTTATAGTTGATACTCCATCAGTTCCCAAATATTTATATACTCCCTCTAGCTCAAGTTATTTTATATCGGATCCTGATGTTTTCTTGGTGCTATAGCTTTCCTGCATTAAAGGTTGCTTTTGGACATTTTCAAGACCAAATGACATTTTTTATCATTTGAAAAATTTTTGACCACTTACAGTTGTGCTTTCAGTTCCTCATTGGATGAGCTATACAGTTTTAAATCATCCACAAAAAGGGGATGAGAAGTCTTATACTTTGTTGTTTTCAGGGAGCCAAGTTGTAGCCATGACCTAATCTAGTAGACAGCACAATGGGTTAGGGGAAAGACAAAACAGCAGTGGAGAAAGATTCATCTTGGAATATCCCCCTTTGAACTTTTAATTCCTAGAATAATAACTTGTCCTTTATCATGGCTTAAATGCAAAGTGGTTTGCTACTCTTTCATGGTCGCTGTAATGTAATCGATCAGAGTAGGGTGTAACTTTTACATTTTTAAGCATTTGTTTATCCATGAATGTGGGATACTGTCTGTAAAGCCCCACCACTCAACTAGTAATCAAGGAGCCTCAGTCCTTACCACTAGCACCAGTGGGGGATGTACACTGCGAGGATGACAGACACATGCACAGTATTTCCAGATTCAGCTCTCTGCATCGAGTGCAATTTTCCTTAAGAGCACAGGGACCACAGTCAGTTCAGGGCTGGTTTCTCCCTCTTTCTCCAGATCCCCAGTAAGACTCCCCACTGGCACAGCTACAGAGTCGAGTCCTTGGCCAGGGTTTCAAACCAAGTCCTCCAATACTCTCTCTCTGTCCAACCAATGCTTCGTGTCCCTGCCCAATGAGCTGGCACACACACATTCTTGGAGATTTGTTTTACACACACACACACACACACACACACACACACACATTTTTGGAGATTTGTTTTACACACACACAGACACAGACACACACAGACACACACACACACACACACACACACACACACACACACACACACACACACACACACACACACACACACACACACACACACACACACACATACACACCTGGGGAAAGGCTAGCACAGGTTTATTAGCTATGCCCCCTTCTGCCCAGACTATAAGGTAGTTATCACTGCCACCAGAATCCCTTATCAGCTACTTTAAGGCCCTTAACAAAGGATGTGTAATCTTACTGTGTAATGTTACTGTCAATACAAATGGTACGTTGACCAAGAGCAAAGCTATTAAGATTGGCCCACACAGTGTCACCAAATAAATATACAAATACTCTCAGAGCTCAAATAACTCTAGACCGATCAGCCACAATGAAATGTTTAAATATATTTAATAATAAATAATGAAAGAACAACACAGTGACATCAGAGTTCATAATCACAGGAAATATTTAAAACAACATTGCAGGACAGTCTCAATTAAGCTTTGCTATATTCCTGACTATATCTAAGAGAATTACTATAACCCAGAAACTTACTCAGAGAAAAGCAAATGTGTGGTGAATGGGTCTTCTGGTCAGGTCCAAGACAGACTACAGAATGCTGTTTCTCTCAGAGAGTTCTTAAATTGGGTCTATATTAGATGAACAAAAGTTCATCTTAGCGAATGCTCACATGAGTGAAAATCCAGGAACTCGAAACTGCAACTGAGGGGAGCTGCACCCTACCCACCCCCCCTAAATATATATTCTAACTCTGAAATTGCACTACAGTGAGGAAAGGGCAAATATTCCCATCTTCACTGTACCACAATCTCACAATTGCGGTTTAGAGTTCCGCAATTTTCGCTCATGTGAGCGTTCGCAAAGATGAACTTTCATTCATCTAATAAAGACCCCTTAAATTAATATCTCAAATATTACTGCTGGGATAGCTTGCAAAATTACATCATTTCTTGTCATCTGATTCTATCCCAGGTAACGTCCCCACTGCTGAAAGCTAGCAGTATTTAGCATCCACCTGTGAAAATACATAGACAAGGGCTCTTCCTCAGATCTTTGCAGATCATGGAAGTCATAAAACAATAAAACATTTCTAAGACAATACAGAAACCTTTTCAGCACATACATTGTGTCTGTTGCTGCACTGAAACTGAAAGATAACATATTTTTTATGGCCTAGCAATAAAGTAATTTAATTTCAGCGATGTTTCTAAAGTTTTGTGTCTGTTGCTGCACTGAAACTGAAAGATAACATATTTTTTATGGCCTAGCAATAAAGTAATTTAATTTCAGCGATGTTTCTAAAGTTTTGCAAGTTAATTTTCTGTATTTCAGTCTCCACTGTTAAAATGTATACATTTAAACAGTTACAATAGTGTATGCATATTTCTGTTCTATTCCAGTAGGGTACACTGTGGATACATTTCAAACAGCACTTTGTAAAATACCTCTTCAGCATACATGTCTGTACAAACCATCTTATATGACATACAGCTCTAATAAATTTGTAACACAAACATGTTATATGAATCATGTTGATATTCACAAAAGACATATAATTATTTACAAAATTCCAGATACCAGTGCTGGCAGTCTCCTTTCATGACACTGTCAAATGTTTTTGTAGTTTATCCATGCCATACATAGATACTTCCCCTTATTACAGTTCTTCATTATGACTTTATTTAACAACAAATGATCATTTCTTCCATAAGATTTTCTTTTCTTAGCCTTTTGTTCTGTTGCCATGATTGAGTTTTCTTCTAAATGACTATGAATTTTTTTGGCATCAATTCCTGTGTATAGGTTATGTCTAAGTCTACAGTTTTTATTATAGCTTCCAGGCTCGCTCTTAAGTAGGAGTATTTTTTTCTGCTATTAACTACGTTGGTTTCTGTTCAGGGTGTGCATATAAATAGTTATTACTCATGTCTAAATCTTTATGCAACAATATTAATATTTTAGCCAGAAGTTATGTACTGCATCTGGGCATGGGGTTTTCCAGTTAGGAACTTTTCTTAACTTTGTTTCAATTTCTCTGGACAATACTTCATCCCATTTAATATCCTGTACATTTGAACTTCTTACTCTTTCTTTTACTTCTTCTATCCATTCAGCGTCTTTGATATGTTCCACAGGATCTTCATAGATATTTCTCCAAAATGTATCTATTCCTTCTTTTTTTGGTGGTGTTTAAAATCCTTTTGCCTTGTTTCCCAATTCTCTATATTACTTTTTTTGGGGTCATCAATAAATTACTGATTTTTATACTTTTCCTTTCTATTTATCTGCATATCTTCTAAGTTTTTCTGCCTGCGCTGACATTTTTAGTTTATTTGCGATAGTGTAAGATAGAGCCTCATCTGTTCTGATACTGTGCATTGCTTTTATCCTGTCAATCTTTCTGTGTATTTTTGTTGATCTGTTCACTCTTCTGTACTCTTCTAACAGTGGCATTTCTTGTCTTAATTGCTTTACCGTTGTCTCTATTCGATACTTCCATGATGACATTTTATTTCTCCACTTCCTTTCCCTTACCGTCCTGTGTTTTTGCGGTTAGACTTTATCTTTTATTAATTTAGCTGCACAGTAATATAGCCTATTTGCTTCTTTTAAATCACATGAATTTCTATGAACAGTCCTAATTGCTGTGTTCATTTACTTTATCAAAATGCCAACTTTTTGCATTTATTGACTTTCTGTAGTCTGTTTCTTTCACTTGATCTTAATATGTCTGTCCATCTCTATTAAATCAAGCAACTCTTGTATTAGATCATTTTCTTCTAAACTGAGGACACATGCTTTGTTTCTACAGAAAGTTCCAGAGTATCTTCCTGTGCCACATTCTATTCAGTTTCATCCTGTGTCATCCATTGCTTTTTTATATGGGAACTCACTGGCCAATCACTCCACAGCGTTAACTGTGCCAGAGTTGCCACAGTTTCCTGTTCCTTCCCTTGCTGTGCAACTCCAATTGAACCTTTGCACTGGGTTTCTGTGGAAAACTCCAAAGTAACTTCATATGACAACAGATCAGATGTTTCCCACTCCACTGGTTTCTCCTTTATTTGGAGATTCATTGCTCTATCCTGCTGTGGTGTTATCAGATTTAGATTTTCTACAGTAAATCCTTCACATAGTAGGTACTCCATAACCTCATTTTCTGTTTATGTACCTTCTCCATTACTAATCCCGTTTTCTACTTTTCCTCTTTGTTTTCTTATTGTTTGTATTGTAAAGTTTTCTATATCCAGATGCATTTGCCTGTATTTCTCTTCAAATATCTTTGGTGCTGCTGTTTTTATATTGATTAGTTTCGCTTTTTTATTGGGATAAATATTGCACTATATTAAATCTCTTTTTCGTTCCCGCATCCATATTTCTTCTTCATATGTCTCCTGTTCCTCCTGTTTCTCCTTACTTAGGTGACTCGCTGTTCCATCATGCTGTGATATAACCTGTGTTAGACTTTCTATACTAAATCCTTCACTTCACAGGTGTTCCATAACTTCAGCTTCTATTTTTTTTTAATTTCTTCTTTACTAATCTTCTGTTCTACATTCCCTCTTTGTGATCTTATTTTTTGTATTGTAATTTTTTTCATATCTGGATGCCTTTGCCTTATTTCTCTTCAAATAACTTTGGGGCTGCTTTTTTGTAAATATTGCACCATATCAGATCTCTCTTTCTTTCCCATGTCCATACTTTTTTACACCTTTAAATATCTGTAGATTTTGTTCTTTATATTTTCACGCTTCCTCAGTCACTTCTTTTTCCAAATGGCCAAAGGTTTCTTGGTCTGTATAATGCTTTTCATAAATCTGTTGTATTAATGAACACAGATTTGCATTTGAAGCCTTTGACAGTTTTTCTTTTGCAAATATTTTTTTATTTTCTTTAATTACTGCCTTAATCTTTATGTATAACTTCTGTTTGTTAATTATAGGCTTCTTGCATAATAGTAATAATACATAATTTCTTTCTTGTCCTCAATAGTCCACTCTGTCATCTTAATGCCTCTTTTTTAGCACATTAGTTTTTATAATTTTTGTGGACTACTATTTCCTTCTACAACAGGGGCCAGACCGCACTGTAGGAATGTTTCTAGGTCTTGAAGATTCTACACTGTCATTTTTTCCACTCCAGGTACCAGTGCACCTGCCAGAATTGGGCACCCAGCTATCTTTTTTATTCTTTTAAGCTACTTCTGTCCATGATATATGCTATATAAACACAGTCTATATATCAGTGTTGTCTTGGTGCTATTTTGTGAAAAACAGGGTCTTCCTCATGATGGTACTCACCAAGACTTGACGAGGAATTCAATTCCACCAATATTACTCTCCCTTGCTTAGTGATTTAGTATCAATCCATTCGGACTCCTTATCATCTCTCCATTCAGACATTTCCTGTGCTTCTGTCCTAATAGGTTCATAAGTGAATACTAGGCTAACTGCCCTGAAGGGCCATTTTAAGCCTAGCCAATAACTCAAGGTGAAAATCAAATGCTGTACCTTGTGCCTATGAGGCAAACACTTTAACCATTATGCCAAACCTCCTGCCAGCACCTAATGTTCTGTGAGATACTGCTTGCCTTGTTATGCTTTCCATTCCCATCTTGATGTGGACATATTTCGGCCATTGCAGCCTCCCTCCATGTTTTTTTCTTAGAATATCTTGTCCTTGTCCTTTTATAACAAGCCCTCTTGAGATTGTTGACTTATTCTACATCTGTATGCATTTTGGAATGCCCCTGAAAATGTATTACTACCACCAAGACTCATGGATGCATAAGACATGTTTCTTTTAAAAGCAGAGTAAGTGTAAATAAATAGTGCCCATCAATTCCAGTTGCCTCAATGTAAGTAAACCTCTTACCTTTTGGGAGCAATTCCTTTCCTTTACTGCTCACTTCTTTTAGCATTCCTTCCATTTCGAGGCTGCAAAACAACAGTGGTATCCAGAGTTAGTATGGGTTGTTTAAGCTCAAAAAGCTGATTTTTATAAAAGAAAAAAAAATGAAAACTTGAATAGATATTTAAGACATGAATACCCTAAAGAGAAAGAATGGTCTTCTGTGTGTCCCCAATGTGTCCTGTAAATTAAATTTAAAACAAAATTATTTGAAAAATATATGGAAAGTACAACCGTTTCATTTATTTAACAGTTACCATAGTCCATGTGATATTGATATAATGCTCATGTGTTACAAAAGTATCTTCTGGTTTTAGAAATGCCATGTCTCTGTTTTACTCTATGTTTTTGAACAAGCTCTGGTTTTCTGCTGTAAGAACAATGCTGCAAACCTGATTGTCTTTATTTGTATTATATCTTTTCCTGGTAAGTCTAGAAAGCCAGGACCTCTTTTAAAGAGCCATCCACAAGACATGTCTGCTAATGCATGCAGGAAAGCAAAGAATCAACCCCTTAGTAAAATAACAAAATTATTAGGAATACAAATATGTACAATGTATGGAGATCTGAGCAGCTGCACTGCTAAGGAGAACAACATTTAGGCTGAGAATTATTTGTAAATTGTTGGTCTGGAGCATTCACCCAAGTAACTACAAATAGCAAAACTTCAGCAAAGAGGGTTACTGGTAAAAGTGACAGGAAGGCTGGTCATTATATGAGAGAACTGACTAAAACACAGTTTTAGACATGGTCACCTCATGTTGCAAGCAGCTGTCTGAGCTATGGCCAGGCACTTTCTAAGGCTCTGACAGTTTGTACTTGACAATGGACATTATATTTTTGTTGGGGACTGTACTCTTGGTCATCATAGACCATTTAAGGAACAACGTCTCCTTATGTAATATGTATATACCAGTTATTCAATTTGTCCTTAAAGTGGGATATATCACTGAAAACCCTAGCTTATTCCATTACCAAACACACTCTATATGACAGAATAATCTCATGACTCATCTGCTGCATTTGTTCAACAGATGCACTTGGCATTAATCCCAGTGTTACTCATAGTGATTCATCTTTAAAGGACTTAAAAGTTTAGCACAGCTTTCCATTGATTAACTCATATTTATGTTCATTATTTGAATTTCTTTTGTGGATGCACATTATATTATTTCTAAGATTTATAACCTATATGAACAAAACATGATTTATAACCTATATGAACAAAAACATCAGCTATATTCAGTTATTGGTATAATGATTTCCAAATTATACAAACAAAAGCATATTCAATTAAAGTTTGATACAGTTTGGTCAGTATTCTTGAATCCCTTGAAGAAATAGACTTAAAAGTAGTCAGACTAGTCTGCTTGCTTTAATTTTGACTGTAACAGCATTCAGTTTGAGGCTTGTTGTTGTTGTTTTTCTTTTGGCTTTTCCCGGTTAGGGGTCGCCACAATGGAACTCCGGTCCACTAATGACTGGCAGTAGATTTTTTATGGGTGCTGAGGTGCCAGCTCGACACCCAACCTTCAACGAAGGCACGCCCATTCTATGCATGTCTTTCGAACGCCACTCAACTGCAGGTGGGACATACAGACTCCACACAGAAGGTGCTCCAGCTGAGAATCGAATGGGAGAACCTCTTGCTGTGAGGCAACAACGCTACCGCTGCACCACTGTGGCTTGTAGTGCTTTGAATTACAGTTTAGTGCATGGAGCATGCTGATTACACTCTGATATTAGGAAAAAGACAAACCAGTTATGCGCCAGAATAGTGCGTGACCTGATTTTACCAAATGTTAAGCACCCCCTGAGAAAGTTGTTAAGGATGGGTCCGATGCTAGGCAGTAATATCTGCATGTACTCACTAGCAAATGACAGTGGCAGAACAAAACATTTGTTTCTGCTTCCTGTCCATACAATTAACATGTCCCTAACTTCCTGTAAAAAAAAAAAAAAAAAATTAGGAGAGTTGCTGGAGTAACAGGATGTGTGTTCACCTGTGTAGTGTGAAGAACATCTGCTGAGCCTCAAATGTATGTCATTATTTAATGACACCAAACCTCAATGATTTGTTCGGAAATCACATGTTTATGAGGAACAGACCAACAATATGAAGCAATAATGTGGATGTCCTGCAAAAATCTAGACAGTGGAGAGGTATAGTGGTAAATGTAAATATAACGTACATACATATGTACAAATATTTCAAGCATGGGCATTAATGCCCTTCTAGCTTGCCAATATACCAAAACACTTGTTCCCATAATAAGTGTCCAAGCTGATCTTAAAAATATCTAAACTAGTATTTGCTTTAATGTAATTTGGTAGTCTGTTCCTTGCATCGGCTATTCTGTCCGAGAACCAATTATTACACTTTTCATTCCTATAGAATATTCTAGCTCGGTTGTCTGATGATTCTCTAGTACTTTTTGATAGCCCCAAACATTCCCAGAGGTAGTTGTCTCTAAATGTCCTATATAACTGAATAAGATCTCCTCTTAGATATCTGTAAAAAACACTGCACAAGTTCAGATATTTGAGTCTTTCATAATAATTTAAATTTTCACATCCATGAATGCTCTTGGTATATTTCTGCTGTACTCTTTCCAGTTTATTCATGCTTGTTTTCTTATAGGGTTTGCATATTGTTATTCCATACTCAAGTTTGGGTCTAATGTAACTAACAAACAATGACGTAATCATTTGTTATTACCTAGACTTTATAATTCTTTTTATACAACTGATAGTTCTATATCTATCATTAATCAATTGGTTGATATGATTAGAAAAACTCATAGCTGAATCTACCTATATAACCAGGTCCTTAAATGAGTCTATAGTTTCAATCATTGTGTGCTGTATTAAATATTCACCTTTCAGTTTATGTCTCCCAAATCTCATATGCTTAGTTTTTGATGTATTTATCAGCATATTATTCTCCTGTGCCAAATGGTCAATTTAGTCAAGTTATTTTGCAGACATGCCTTATCTGTAACACATGTAATCATTTTACCCAATTTCAGGTCATCTGCATATAGACAGCAGAACACCTCAGAGGAAAAAGTTAGATCTGAAAGATACAGTCTAAACAAGTAAGGGCCTAGGATAGTGCCCTGTGGGACACCCTGACTATAACCAAGGATTTTACCTGGCCAGTTGCTGTATGATACTTGCCATGTCCTATTTGTAAACCATGCAGCTATCCATCTTAACAAGAGTACATCAATACCTAGTTGTACTAATTTATTGATCAGTGTATGGCCCTGTCAAATGCTGAAGTTAAATCTATATAAATTACATCACAGCACAATTTTTTATTCATAGCTTTTGTTATATTGTTATAGAACTTCATGTTACAGGTGGTAATAGATTTGTTTTCAACATATGCATGCTGATATATGGTTTCAAGCCCCAACCTATCCAGTTCTGACAGTAACTTAGCCAATATTACCTTCTCCATTATTTTTCCACAACATGAAAGTAGACTTAAGGGTCTATATGACTGTGGGTTTGTCTTAATCTCCTTTCCCTTGACGACAGGTTTAATAAGCGCATGTCTCCAATCTTGAGGAATCTCCCCATATTTACAGTGGATATAAAAAGTTTACACACCCTTGGCAAAATGCCAGTTTTTTTATATAAAAAAATGAGACCACAATAAATAATTTAAAAACTTTTTCCTCCTTTAATGTGACCTATAACCTGTGCAATTCAATTGAAAAACAAACAAATCTGTTAGGGGAAAAATTATAAAAAATAAAGAACGTACAATACACTGGTTGCATAAGTGTGCACATCCTTAAACTAATACTTTGTTGTGTGTGCACACCCTTAAACTAATACTTTTTGAAGTACCTTTTGATTTAATTACAGCATTCAGTCTTCTTGGGTACACACCTGTCATCAATTAAAGAGACTCTGATTAACCCCAAATAAACTTTATCTGCCCTAGTAGCATTTTCTTGACATTTACTCAGTTGCCTGCTACAGCAAAAGCTATGGTTATCAGAGAGCATACAAAGCATCAAAGGGATCTCATTGTTGAAAGGTATCAGTCAGGAGAAGGGTACAAAAAAATTTCCACAGCATTGCATATACCATGGAACACAGTGAGGACAGTCATCAAAAAGTGGAGAAAATACCAGGCAACAGTGATGTTGCAAAGAACTGGACATCCCTCCAAAATTAATGAATAGACAAGACAAAACTGGTCAGGGAGGCTGCCAAGAGACCTACAGCAACACTGAAGGAGCTGCAGGAATTTCTGGCAAGTACAACAATCTCCCGTATTCTCCATTTGTCTGGAGTATGGAGCAGGGTTGCAAGACGGAAGCCTTTTCTTACACAGAAAAACATCCAGGCCCAGCTAAAATTTGCAAAACAATACATCAAGTCTGCCAAAAGCATGTGGGAAAATGTGTTATGGTCTGATGAGACCAAGGTTGAACTTTCTGGCCACAATTCCAAAAGGTACGTTTGGTGCAAAAACAACACTTCGTATCACCAAAAAAACACTATCCCCACTGTGAAGCATGGTGGTGGCAGTATCATGCTTTGGGGTTGCTTTTCTTCAGCTAGAACTGTGGCTTTAGTCAAGGTAGAGGGAATTATGAACAGTTCCAAATACCATTCACTTTTTGCCCAAAACCTTCAGGCATCTGCTAGAAAGCTGAAGATGAAGAGGAATTTCACCTTTCAACACAACAATGACCCCAAGCATACATCCAAATCAACAAAAGAATGGCTTCACCAGAAGAAAATTAAAGTTTTGGAATGTCCCAGCCACAGCCCAGACCTAAATCCAATAGAAAATCTGTGGGGTGACCTGATAAGGGCTGTGCACAAGAGATGCCCTCGCAATCTGACAGATTTGGAGCGCTTTTGCAAGGAAGAGTGGGCAAATATTGCCAAGTCAAGATGTGCCATGCTGATAGACTTCTACCCAAGAAGACTGAGTGCTGTAATTAGATCAAAAGGAGCTTCAACAAAGTACTAGTTTATGGGTGTGTACACACAACAAAGTATTAGTTTACGGATGTGCACACACAACAAAGTATTAGTTTACGGGTGTGCACACACAACAAAGTATTAGTTTAAGGGTGTGCACACTTATGCAACCAGCACATCGTACATTTTTTTGTATTTTTCCCCTAACAGATTTGTTTGTTTTTCAATTGAATTGTACAGGTTATAGGTTACATTAAAGGTGGGAAAAGTTTTGAAATGATTTATTGTGGTCTCATTTTTTTATATCACAAAAACTTGGCATTTTAACAGGGGCATGTAAACTTTTTATATTCACTGTATATGACCTAGTGAATAATGAATATAATGATACCGTAAGTTCTTGCTGAAGTGTTCTCAGGTCATTGTTACTAATTCCGTCTCCTTCCTGTGCTTGCTTTGGATCCAGTTTGTGCAGTTCTTTTTCAATATAATCTAATTTGATTCCAGCATCTGGGGTTACCTGGATGTCACTAGGACAACTTATCACCCCTTTTGTGGAGCCAAACTGCTCTGCATAAGATTTTGTAAATATATCTATAATCTGTTGTGTCTGAGAATAAATTTTAGAATCTGCACACAGTTTAGGAATTTGTGTGTCTTTACTCCTTCCACATCTAATGTATCTATAAAAAGCTTTCCTGTTATACTCAATATCTTTAAATACATTTTCTTAAAATTTTTCTTAATCTTGTCTCACATTATACTTAATCTGTTTGTCCAACTTGTTTATTTCAGTTTTCAAAGTTGTAGTTCAACCTCTCTTCCATTTCTTATATTTTTTTTGTCTTTCAACTTAATCAGATATCTTGTTCTTATGAAAATATATCCCCTTGATGTTCTGTACCTAGATCCATATGTTAAACAATTTTTTTTTTTTTGCACTCAAACAATTTCTCTTTCAAAAATTTCCACATTCCACCTGCAGTTTTGAATCAATATTATTCTAGTCTGTTTCTGGTAAATTTAAGTCCCCAGCTAATATTATTCTTCCCTCTTGTGTTTCATGCAAGAAATGTATGAATTCCTCTAGGTCATCTGTACTTGACTTTGGTGGTCTGTACACTCCAACAATTGTTATATGTTCCAGGGTTGTCTTTATTGTCACAGTTACACATTCTATAGTATTGGTGTTATCACTGAACATGTAATAATCACAGGCCTCATAATTATCTTTAATCCCTATCATAACACTTCCACCTGATTTTTTGTTAGAATGTCTGTTACAATAAAATCATTTATAACTTGACAGAACTAGTTTCCAGTCATTGTTCCTTAACCATGTTTCACATACAATAACAACACCAGTCTTGTGGGAACGTAGCAAATTTTACAATAAAAAAAACTTTATTATTAATGGTTCTAACATCAACAACCCCCAGAGATGCATCAAATGTTGCTATCTATGAACTGTTACATTTTTGACCTGGCAAAAATCCTGCCTAGTGTTTTTCAAATATTGCAAAATATCTGCAGCAAAAATTCTCTTCCCTGATCTTGACAAATGCATGCCATCCTGTCTGAACACGTGTGCCCAAAACTAGGCTTGGATGCTCTACACATTTCCGTTTTTTAAAACAGGACATTTTTTCCATGTAGGCATTTACCCTAAAAATCTTTTCGTCCACAGTGACCTGACTATCATTTCTATAGGTGATTTGTGAAAAATAGGTCCTAACACCAGTACAAGCTATACTATCTAAGCCAACATGAATAAAAATGGATCCGTACTTCCTTACATTAAGGCATTCCAAGGCTTGTCTCACATTTTCTATTTTTGCTCCTGACAAGCATAACACTTCGATCTTCATTATCTTCTTTGCAGATATAAGTAAGTGTTCCTCTAATAATTGAATCTCCCATTACAAGAATATCTTTGCTGGCCAGCTCTGAAGAATCTTCAGCTTCTAATACAGTAATATCTGCTCTATCGATTGTTACAAAGTATAGATCTTCATCACCATTAGTCTTTTTAATTCCACTGTTTTCATTGTGTATTCAATTCTCATCCAGCTGGTATTGTAAATCCATCGCTTGAGCCATGTAGTCAACATCTGTCTTTCTCTTCTTTTTTCTTCCTCTCTAACAGTGCTCGCTAAGTGTTTTATGGCTTTGAAAGCCGGGAAAACACTTAGCAAATTTTCCCCTTTAACTAGTAGTACATGGAGAATATAAAGCTCCATGCACTATAAAGAATTATGATTGTCTCACCAACCTTAACCCCTTACTATATGTTCTTGACTTGGATGCCAAGATTCACCTCACAAGCTTCGCTCTCGAAACAATTTCCTTGACATCCATGTCTTGAACACATGATAACCAGGTTATGATCAGCGACCTGATCATATTCCTCTATATCCAAGTTCTTTACTTCATTAACAACAGAAACTGAGAGATTAGATAAATTAATCTGTGGTCTGATTGTTCTTATTTATTTAATTTGCAATTTATTAACTGAGCAAGTAAACTGGTCTACTGATCCTTTTCAGTCATATAACTGGTCACTGAATATTATCTATTTAAGTTAAACATGTAACATAAAAGTATTGGGAGCCATCTGGTGTAACCATTTTAAGATGTACCCTGTATCATAATGTATTGTGCGCGCACACACACACACACACATACACACACACACACACACACACACACACACGCGCGCGCACACACACACACACACACACACACACACACACACACACACACACACACACACACACACACACACACACACACACACACACACACACACACAGACATTGCCCCTGACAAGCTAAGTGAAGATGAGTGTGTGTACTGACATATGCACATGCTCATTGGACACTTGCATACATGCAAGTTGGAGAAACATCAGCTCATCTAAGGCATCCTTTGGTGCTGTGGAGGAAATCAGAGCACATGGATAAAAATTAAACAGAGACAAACGAGGACATGTAAACTATACACAGAAACAACAACAGCCAAGAACTTAACAAGAAAACCAAATTTTGTGAGATGGCAATCCTGCTCACTGCAGTACTGTGGCAATAATCAGGTGCTGTCAGATACAACCTGCCCAGCCCATCAGAGACAACCACTTATTGTCTATAATGCTAGTTTATGACTAGCAGGAAAATTAAAGAAATTATGGCAAGCTAGTTACTCATAGACTGCAACCCCGCTTGTGTACATACATGTATAAGCCACAGCAACAAGTAATTTACACTCATTTTTACCAAATGGAATACATTGTGTGACACTGCACCTGCAAAGTCAATTCAATGACTATATAACTGTGATAACATAACTGGGTTAAGTCACTTTTATGCACAGATAGTCTCTGTACCTACTTGATTGACTCTGTTCATGCTCCTAATATGCCTGATTGTCATTTAAAAATGCCACAGCAAAAGTATTTTAACTTGCTTCTCTTAAACACAAAGCAGTCCAGCAAAGCCATATTAATGGCTGTTTAACTTAATCAAGCATCAGCAGGATCAGTCATTTTCATGTACAGACTACCCCCACACCAAGCAGTTATAGCCACTTTGTTGAATGAGTATTCTTCAAGTATTTGACTGTAATAATAATAATAATTGCTATAGTTACTGTAGTAAATTATTCCATCTCTGTTTCATAGAAATACCCAGAAATCAACCACAGTAAAGTACTCCTGCTTGATTCACACAAATGCACATTAGTCTAGCACAGCCAAAATGATTGTTTAACATTGACAAACAGCAGCAGGACAGGCACAGTAAATCTCATCCATAGACAGTCCCCTTAGTTAACAACTACATGGACTTTGTGTACACCTTTGATGTCTTATTGTAATTAATTAAAAAAATGACTACAGTAAGTTACTTTGGCTCCGTTAAAAATACACCATATCCAGCCATTTTAACTTGATTTGCAGATATTGCCACAGGAACTTATCTCTGTTAAAAATACTCATTCTTCAGGTGGCAGACGCAAAAAGAAGATAATATTCTGCTGTATTTCTATGCTCAGCAGTCTGCTTTGGAGTTACTGCTACATCTGGCAGTTCATTTTACTTGAACAGTAACTCTCTCTCCAATGGTTAAATGCCTTGATGCCTGTAGTCTGCATCTTTACGGTACCGTTAGAACTCCTGTGAGATTTTTTAACACTCAGAATAAGGCATGTTCCTCATAATTGGGTACAGTTTAAATGTGTGCATATCTGGGTGCCTACTAGGGTCTACAAAAATTAGCTGCTATGCTGTGCATGAGCTACACCCCACCTATATCATTCTCTGATATTCCCAGCACAGATCTGAATGGCACTGGCCCTGCAGACTCTTGATACTGTTGTGGCCATTACCCAGCATCATTAAACATTTCTGGGTAGGTTCCACCTACCATGACGTGGACCTTTGAGGCTCTGTGATTTGTTGTGTAGATCACTGCTGGAATGGAGCAGAAAGCCCAGAAATTAAGAAGTGTGCGTCACTTTCTTTACCAGGTGCTGTAACCACTGATACTTCCAGCAGGGTTGCTGTGGCAGGAGTATGTTTTAGTAAAATAAATAATGATAACAATAAGATACATGTCTTGGTTATATATATATGCCTAAAGCTTACCATGAGTGCAGGGTCCCTATTGGGCCAAATAGGTCCATTTGTATTAAGGCTGGCCCTGCAGACAACTAGGCATAAACAAGGTACATTTTCCTATTTCATTTAAACTCCCTTTATTATTTTGTAAATATACTCAGCCATATCCCTTCAGCTTTGAATGTTTTTATTTTCCTGTCACAATCAGGGTTTGGGATGTTTTACTGTAATTACCAGATTTAATTTTTTTTTTAACTCAGGCCTCCATTTTTATATAAATATGCAGTCATCCTTTACTTACAAACAAACAGTCTTTTTTAAATATTTACTGACTGTAACAGTCTGTATTTCCACTGTGCTTCTCAGTAAACTGTTGTGTGCATGCATCTCCGCTGTGCTGCCCAACAAACTGTTGTGTGCATGCATCTCCGCTGTGCTGCCCAACAAACTGTGGTGTGCATGCATCTCCGCTGTGCTGCCCAACAAACTGTTGTGTGCATGCATCTCCGCTGTGCTGCCCAACAAACTGTTGTGTGCATGCATCTCCGCTGTGCTGCCCAACAAACTGTTGTGTGCATGTATCTCCGCTGTGCTGCCCAACAAACTGTTGTGTGCATGCATCTCCGCTGTGCTACCCAACAAACTGTTGTGTGCATGCATCTCCGCTGTGCTGCCCAACAAACTGTTGTGTGCATGCATCTCCGTTGTGCTGCCCAACAAACTGTTGTGTGCATGTATCTCCGCTGTGCTACCCAACAAACTGTTGTGTGCATGCATCTCCTCTGTGCTGCCCAGCAAACTGTTGTGTGCATGCATCTCCGCTGTGCTGCCCAACAAACTGTTGTGTGCATGCATCTCCGCTGTGCCGCCCAACAAACTGTTGTGTGCATGCATCTCCGCTGTGCTGCCCAACAAACTGTTGTGTGCATGCATCTCCGCTGTGCTACCCAACAAACTGTTGTTTGCATGCATCTCCACTGTGCTACCCAATAAACTGTTGTGTGCATGCATCTCCGCTGTGCTGCCCAACAAACTGTTGTGTGCATGCATCTCCACTGTGCTGCCCAACAAACTGTTGTGTGCCTGCATCTCCGCTGTGCTACCCAACAAACTGTTGTGTGCATGCATCTCCCCCATGCTGCCCAGCAAACTGTTGTGTGCATGCATCTCCGCTGTGCTGCCCAACAAACTGTTGTGTGCATGCATCTCCGCTGTGCTGCCCAACAAACTGTTGTGTGCATGCATCTCCACTGTGCTACCCAACAAACTGTTGTGTGCATGCACACAGCAATAGGCTAACACCACCTGATCTGTGCTGTGCATGCGCACAGCAATATGCTAACACCACCTGATTTGTGCTGTGCTTTGCTCTCCTCCTGTCCTAACTTTATACCTAATAGTTCTCTGTCCACAAACTACATCAGACACCTAAGAAATACTAGAGCATATCTATTCCCATTATTTTAAGCTGTCAGTGCAACCTGCAGTACTAAGAAGGATTTAGCTTCATGGAATAAATATTCACCACAGGCATAGACTTACCTTTGGGAATTTTAAATACACAGTGAATAAAACTATAATAATTAATTTACTGTGATATTCATGCTAACCATCATTTTAAGTAAATCAGCAGTAGAATATAGTCGAACACATACATCAATACCATGCTGTTAACAAGGATGCTAGAAGGTGCACTGGCAGACAGTAAGAAGGGTACTTAGTGATGCAAAAAGGTGAAATATTTACATTTTTTTTTTGCAATGTACCACCATATGAGAAGCACCTATCCTATGTGATATAATTGTATTTAGTGTCAATATGAGTAGGGACTGCAAATAAATTGTGTACAAGAATAAAACTGAAGCCAGTGTTGACCTTGATTATCTTGTGATCCAGTGGTAACACCGGTATTGTTAATCTAGCATACCATTCTGAACTATCCATTGTTTTAACCCATGTCAAAAATTGTAAGAAAGATGCATACTTGTTGCACCATTCACAGAGAGGGTCTGCTTGCTACGAACTTGAATGCCTACAGGAAATATTGAGGGAAGCATTACTTAGAATAGGAATAAGACAATCTTGCAGCTGGATAGTATTGGTCTTTATAGTATGTAAACTGCATAGTGGCAAACAATTGTAGTATATGTGAAAGGGGTCTATATTACTTCGGCATCTTAGGTTGTTGAATGGTTAATGATCGACACCTAAACGTCGAAGTTTCAAAATTGCGAACAGCCATATAAGCAAATTCTTTCCTCTGGAAAGAATTTGCTAGGGCGTCTGGAAATAAAATTAACTTTTCAACCTAAATATAGTGGGGGGCTTCACACCCCACACCTCGATGTGGGGGGGGGCTGTGCCCCCCACGCCCCCTAACTAAATATACCAACTCCGAGATCCCACTGCATTGGGGAAAGGGCAAATCTCTATGACTGTTCGTGATTTTGAAACTTCGACGCTTATGTGTCAGTCATTGAGCATTCGACAACCTAAGCTGTTGAAGAAATAATGTAGACCCTGTGAAAGCAGGGACTCAAAGGATAAATTTCTGACTACAGTCCTAAGACGATATCAAACACATTGTGCATTTGGAAATTTACAAGCTGTAGAACCTCCACAGCTTGTGTATTTTGTATTTTCAGTTTCTCAGTAAAATGAGTGTGCTGTTAGGACTATAGTCAGAAACAGACGAACCGCACAGTTTTGATTTATGGCTTGTGTCTGGCATGAAAAAACAAAAAAAGTGGTGACAATAAACACTCCAATTCATAGTTTAAAAAACTGCTCTGAACTAAGCTGTTAGCTTGTCTTTGGACAAAACCAATAATTCCTATGGACAAATTTTCAAAGAGTTGCTGAGGTATACGTTAAATAGGGGTCTAGTGAATTACTCATGATCAGGTGCTATGAAGGTAAATTTGTCAGACCTGGCTACCAAAAACAGAATTTTTGACATTCGCCTTCACTCCAACATGTGGTGATTCATAGCTAGAATAAATAACATAAGGTATTCAAGAGGGGCTTCCACTGCTTAGAATGCTGGGAAGTATAAGATGATTTGTATAATGTTTTTAATCTTGCTGAGTGGCATGTAAACTAAGGGAAGGGAAACATAACTGGAACCATATTCATAAATTTAACTCATGCCTTTGACATGGTGGACCATTTGATCCTATTAAATCACCTTTTAGACACTGCAGTTAGTAATGATGCCACCAACTGGTTCAAAAACCTAATTTCAAACAGAAAATTCAGTGTTAACTTTGGCTCCTCTGTCTCTGAAAATGTACATACACATGCTGCTGTCCCACAGGGATCAACTCTCAACTCTAACCCCTCTACTTTTCTACATTTTCATGAACAAACTACCCCTTGACTTACCCCACTACAGCTGCAGATGACATTGTCATTTATAGATTAAGTCCATCCACCAAATCACATAAACTCAACTCCAAACAGACCTAATGTTATTTAACTGGCATATTTCCAGAAAATTACTTCTCCACCCCAGAAAACAAGTCTGTTTTTTGGCACCAAGATCAGATTTGCTAAAGCCCCTTCCCAACTCAATTTTACTTACATTCACAACAGTGCTATAGAAATGACACCTTGTTCCAGATACCTAGGGCTCTGGTTAGACCAATCTGTCAACTTAGAGGTTCATAGGTATGCACTAGGTAATCTGTCTGCAGACCATCTCAAGCCTAGCCCCAAAATCACTATTCAAAATTTCCCTTTAGCCTTAAGGAGGGCAAGACAAGACAGACTGGGGAGAAGATGAGACTGCCCATTCAATAGTCTAAGTTTACCTTTAAGGTGACAAGGGTGCTACTCTGTCTGACGTATAATGGAAGTTTGTCCCTAAGGTGAGGGATACATTAGGATATGAATCTATCATGCCAACATGTCTTATTTATTTGCTGATGAAGGTTTAATTCCTTTAACCAAGTATTTCTTTTACCATTAGTTCTAGGAGATCAAATATGGTTGGATCTTTTATGGCACGAAAGACAAGACATAGATCTCCATGGAGGAGTCTGTAAGAGACTGAGTACAGAGAAAGAGCTGCCAGATTGATTTTTGAGGCCACTGATCTTTTTTTAGTTATGAATCTCTGAGGTCTCTCAAGTTGTGTTATATGTTTAGAAAAAAACCTGCCAAAGAGTGCATTATATTCAATAATAGGATTGATAAGTTGAGTAAAGGGGAATTAAGACTTCTTGGAGATGCCTTTGGAAATTAGATGGGCCAGGTAAAAGGCTTTTTTGAACTACTGTGGAGACATGATGGTTAAATGTTGTGGAATTATCAACAAGAGTACCCAGATCCCTCACAACGGTGTCCAATTGGAGTGTGCATCTGCTATACGGTAAGTGAAACCTTTTTGTTGACCATGATGAACATTTAATTTGAGACCATTGTCCTTGCACCAGTTGTTAACATGGTGCAAGCTGCGTTGGAGCAATTGTGGGTCAGTTGAAGATCCAGTATCATTCAATTTACAGTCATCTCCAAACTTAGTTAACCATAGGTCAGAAGTGCTGGCCTGAAGGTTTGAAAAATATGTGCCAAATAGGAGTAGGGCCAAAGCTGAGATCTGTGGTACACCACTGGTAACTGTGTACCACATGTGGCACCTGCTTATCCTTACCATACTGGTTCTGTCAGACAACCAGTTATCTATCCGTAGCACAGTATAAGGATTTATAATCAGATTTACAAGTCTGTCAATAATACTTGCATGAGAAATAGTGTAAAAGGCCTTGGCCAGGTCTAAATATGCTGTACGTACTGCATAATTACTATCCACTGTTTTGGTTACTTTTAAAGAGGTGGGGCCTTCATTTGATAAAGCCAAATTGATGAGGGTTCAGGGTTAAGAGATTTTCAACGTCCAGATTAATGAAATCTGAGATGATGTGCTCCACAGCTTTAGATATGAGGCTAGTGAGACTAATGGGTCTATAGCTTCAAGGAGCACATCCAAAAACTAAGAATCAAAATTAACTACCTACTTTTCTGGGATCTAAAATATCACATATCCTTTCTGCCACAGCCTGAGTAGCCAATAGCAATGGCATCTTGCTATCAGTAGTCTTAGAAAAATTAATTTGAGAAGCTTTTATGAAGAACATATACCTCCCATAGCTTAGATATTTGAACATTTCAGCAATATAACTTTAATTTGTATACTGGGTTTGCAGTTAGTAAGGTATAAAAGTTGCATTTTCACTGGCTAGTTTTATAACAAATTATGTTCTAAATTCCTGCTATTAACTCTAAAACCTTCTGATATGAAACCAAACCATGGCTAATAGCAGACTGTTAGTCATTCATGTAAATGAAATATCTATAAAGATAGAAACTGTAGTCTAGAGGAAGCAGCTGACTGACAATAGCTTGTGTGTCAGTAATCAGTATAATATTTTCTCCTGACTTTTCTGATCTCAGCTGAGAAGAGCTGCACTTCATCTAACCATAGGTCATATCCCTTCCTCTCTCTCTACACAACTTTCACTAGCTTTGCTCTGGAGTTCTCCAAGCAGCTTGATCCTGTTTTTATTATACAGTCTCCAGAACTACATGTGGTTCTCAGAATATTGTCTGTCCCAGGCATTGCAGCATGGAAACATTACCTCTTTGTTTCTGGACTTTAACTCCCTGGGGATACACCTCAGCATTTTCTCTGCTGCTACTGCCCTTCTCACTCTGCTCCTGATGATCCAAACCAGATGTCAGCAACATTTCCAGATCCTTTTCCTGTTCTGCTGCAGTCAGTTCCTTTTTCCCAGCTGACAGTCACACCTGGACTGTTGTTTTCCAAGTACAATACTTTGCAATCGTTTGTAAGGAACCTTAATTACCATCTTTCTGCCCATTGGTACTGTGGTTTCTCCTACCTCCCTACCCCTTAAGTTTTACCTTTTGTAGTCCCAATCTTCTTCTTCTTCTTCTTCTTCTTCTTTTGGCTTTTTCCCAGTTAGGGGTGGCCACAGCAAATCACCTGTACGCTCATGATTGGCAGTGGAGTTTTATAGTGTCGAGTTGCCAGCCCAGCGTCCAACCTTCCACAGAAGACACACACACACTCACACCTAGGGCCAATTTAGAGTGTCCAATCAAACTACAGCATGTCTTTGGGATGTGGGAGGAAACCGGAGCACCCGGGGGAAACCCACGCAACCACAGGGAGGACATGCAGACTCTGCACAGAAGGCACCCCAGTCGAGAATCGAACCGGAAAACCTCTTGCTGTGAGGTGGCAACGCTAACCGCTGCACCACCGTGGCCGCCTACCTTTTGTAGTCCCAATCTTTACCCTAATTACTGCATTTCTATGTAGCCACATTAACCTTGTTCTGTTTCAGTTTCTTCTTCACAACTTGTATTTAGGTTTAAGTACTCCATTCCTAATCCATTCCTGTTGCTAGTTTATTCCCTCAGTTTCCTGCCAGTCTCTTAATTCACCATTGACCACCTCCCTTAGGTCAGCATAATGCCATCCTTCTAAATTGCTAAACTATCAACTTTGTCTTTTCACTCTAAGTCATAGCCATACTTTCAGAGTGGCATGATTACTTACTGTTGATTGATGGATTGCTTAAAAAAGACATCCATGTCACCCTTTGCACAAAGACCACAACTAGTAATAGGCGACTCTATAGTCAGGCACACTGATGTCCCACTAACTAGGCTGGATAAGGAGAAGGTTACAGTTAGCTGTCTATTGGGCACTAGGATCCGCCACATAACACAAGCACTCAGGTCACTCCAGAACAAGTACAAATACGACTCTGTCATTGTCCATGTTGGTGTGAATGACCTCAGATGTACCTCCCTGGACTACATGAAAAGAGACATGGAAGAGCTCTCTGATCATGTAGCCCAGGCCGGTATGACCCTGACCCTGAGTAGCATCCTGCCCTAACAAAGATTGATGCCACAGTATAAAGAAAAAAATATCAATTTCAACAATTGGCTAAGTTTCTGGTGTCATTCAAAGGGGATCCAGTATCTGTCCACCTGGGATGACATGCTCGACAAGCCACGTTGCTTCGCAAGAGATGGTTTGCACCTGTCACCCTTAGGCTTTCAAATACTGGCCAAGGCTCTTGCCACCCCCATAGTGCCTTTTTTAGGCAAGGCTCAAAAGACAAACCCACCACCATAAATAGCACAAGCAACCAAAAACTGAGGGTAATGCTGCTCAACGCCAGAAGTCTAAACCTCAAAGTGCACACACTTGAGGCACTCCTCAGTATGGAGAACATCGACATCTGTGCAGTAACAGAAACTTGGTTTAAGGCTCCTGAAAGCACCCCAGCACTACTAGACTATAACTCATACCATACCTTTCAGCCACAGAACCAGGAACGAAACACAAAAGGCGAGGGTGTATCCATATTCATCAAGGATACCCACACCTCCAGGTTAGTGCACAGCACAATGCATCAGAGATCATCCATGTGCAACTAACAACGGGAAAAACTGCAATCCAAATTGTAGCTTGCTACAGATCACCCACCATGACCCAAGTCCCCTATTCTGCATTTCTAGAGACACTGGGAAATATGAAGGTCCTACCAAACACCCTAATACTGGGTGATTTCAATTACCCAAACATAAACTGGGAGAACTACTCAAGTACTAACTCCCTTGCCCAACGCTTCCTAGAATTTATAAACTTGAATGCCCTGGATCAACTGGTCAACACCCCCACCAGAGGGAACAACGTATTGGACCTGGCCATCACCAACATGGGCGACCGGTGTTCCACACCGGAGGTCAACCCCTTGCTAGTTAGATCAGACCATTGACTAATCACTCTGGATATCCACATTCCGCCCCCGCCCCCAATCAAGGAAACCACTGTGAAAAACTTTTCAAAAGCAAACTTCACGTTATTTAAGACCGAGGTGGAAAGGTTCACAGCCCTCATGCTAAAGGATAATGCTGTCCAAGCTGCTGAAACCTTTACAAAGGCACTCTATGAGCATCTGCAGGAATGCATGGATCGTGCTATCCCAAGTAAAACCAAGACTAACTCCTCCAAGAAAAGGAAAACAGTCTGGTGGACCCCTGCCATAAACAAGCTATACAACAGAAGGAGGAAACTAGTACAGAAAAGAGTAAAATTCCAAGAAGGAAAGACATCCCTGATCAGTATCAGCAAGAAACTACAATCCCTCATTAAATCATCCAAGGCTAGTTTCGAAAGAAAAATTGCCAATGACTCCAAAGATAACTACAATGCATTCTTTAGCTATGTCAAGAACCTAAGTGGAAGCTCTCAGATCTGCTCTGAGTTAGTGCAGAATGGCACAAAATACACTGAACTGACTGATATTGCCAACATTCTGGCAGACAGATTTAGTGCAAACTTCATTCCCCTCTCACCCTATAAAGGGCTCATAACCATACCAGAAGAATGTAGGGCCCTGTCAGTCACCAACACACAGGTTAAAACAGCCCTATCCAAAGCCAAAAACACAGCTTCAATGGGACTGGACGGTGTCCCAGGCTGTCTTACACGAACTCCAAAATGAACTAACCCCTCATCTAAACACACTGTTCAAACTCAACCTCTGTACAGGCTACATACCCACAGAGTGGCGCACAGCAACAGTTATTCCACTCCACAAAGGTGGAGCCACAACGGACCCCGGGAACTATCGCCCTATAAGCCTGACTAGCCTGGTCTGCAAGGCTATGGAGTGCATCATCATGGAACTCATTAACAGACATTGGGAACCTCCAAACCTTGGACTCTACCCAGTTTGGCTTTGTTAAGGGCACATCATGCCTCCTAAACCTGGTGGACTTCTTTGAGACAGTTACCAAGGCATTAGATGATGGAAAGGAGGTCCACACAGCCTACCTAGACCTCGCAAAGGCTTTTGACACCATTCCCCATTGTAGTATTATAGACAATCTCACCAGCTTGAACATAAACCCCTATGTCACGAGATGGGTTGCCAACTGGCTCATGGATAGAACCCACATGGTGAGAGTTGCAGGCTCTACGTCCGACATTAAACTGGTTACAAGTGGCATCCCCCAAGGCTCAGTCCTAGGATCTCTCCTGTTCGGTATATACTTCTCAGAGGTACAGGCAGGCATAGGAGGACTATGACTGACCAAGTTCGCAGATGACTGCAAACTAGGGGCTATAATTGACTCTCCGGCTGACACAGACATCCTTCAAAAGGGTCTCAGTGAGACGGATACCTGGTTTCAAAATTATGGCCTCAAGCTAAACGCCAAAAAGTTCATAGTCATCCCCTTTGGAAAAAATAAAGTACCCACAAACTACCACATAGGAGGTAGGCCCCTAAATACAGAAAATGTAATAAGGGATCTGGGGAGCCAAGTAGATAGTAATCTCTCCTTTGATAATCATATTGCCAAGGTGCTTAGAAAATCCTTCTATGTGGCCCACCTAATCACAAAACGGTTCGCATCTAGAACAAAAGAGGTTATTGTGCCTCTCTAGTCATCACTCATTAGACCCATCATAGAATACAATGTCCCATTTGGGATGTACCTTACAAGACACCTGCAACAGCTGGAAAGACCACAAAAGTACCTCACCAAGAGGATTACAGGCCTCAAACAGATGGCCTATGCAGCCCTACTCAAGAAACTCCAGCTTTACTCCATTGCATACTGCTTACTCAGAGGTGATCTCTGCCTGAAATACAAGGCCATGTCCAACCCAGAATTGATGGACATGCTCCACCTAAAAAAAAAACAAATCCCGGAGAGCCACATGCTCTAGAGATATAAACCTCACCACAACGATAAATAGGACATACTGGAGGGATGGATTCCTGTTCCAGAGACTCCCCATGCTTTGGAACCGGATTCCAATATACATCAGGCAGAGCCCCTCACTAACACTCTTCAAGAGAAATCTTGAAGGGTGGATGGGAAACAGAAAATGTACCCCGGGGATCACTGCAGTGGCTCTGCTGGACAGTGGTGAAGGGAACTAATGGCTCTGCTGGACAGGGGCACAGGGAACTAATCTAAGGGGGTGGCAAAAGCCAACACATTCTGGCTAGGCTTATAAATGCCCTTGGGCAGATAGCCTAGTACTTACCTATGAACCTATAATTCTATGCTTTATGGTTCAATCCTGCAACAGTTGGCTGAACCGCTTCATGTCCATGACCTCACTCAGTACTCTCCTTTCTCTACCCTGAAGTCCAGTATCTGTCAGTCTGCTCCTGGTAGATGTAGATGCCCCATAAGCACTTACCTTTCCCTCTTACCCCACTCTTTTATTCTCTTCTCTAGTGTCTTATCCTCCTCCACCTCTCTTGTTGGTGGACAATTCACTTTACCAGTGTTCCAGTTCTGTTCCCCTTACCTTAACTACTAGGGCACTTAACCTAGTTTCTAACTCTAGTTGCATTCCTTCTGAATTCCTGAGTTTGTGTTTTCCTCATTTGTGGCCCAACATCTGATATCCTCCTTTACATAGACTGCTGCTTCATCCACAACCTCACCATTCTCTGTAATTCCTGCACATCATATACACTGGCCACCTACCCCCCTTCTCATTGGCTCATCTTTCTGTAAAACAGCAATGTCTACACTCGTCTTGCATCACTACTTGCTGATCTCCCTTCTTCCTACCCAAACCCCTTGCATTCCAGTGTAAGACTACCTGCTACTCTCTGACTTAACCTTGTGACAGGTGAAATGGTGAAGATATTTGTATATGTCTACTGTTGGTGTATATGCATCATCAACAATCTAGTTACATCCTTGATGTGCCATCATTGTTATAAAACTCCTTTAAACCATCAGGATTTATGCCACTCTCTAAAATCTAAAATAAAATAGCATAGACTGCACATGCAAAACAGGTACCTAATCAAATCCAAAACAAATTAGCACAGCTGAAATAATGCCACCCCAAATATGTACTTAAACAAATCCCTCTAGACTGCTCAAATGATCCTGGCAATCTCTGGATGGTTTATCTTCCACTGCAGAGACTATATATTCACTCCACTAGAACATATCTCTAATCTCAGCCACACTACAAACAGTATGCTCACATTGTGGAAATCAGCACTGTTCCGAAGGAGTCCAAGTCTTCTCCCTACTACTTCCGACCAATATCCAATCTTACTAGAAAAACTGACCTGCAGCCAGCTCACCACATCCTTACAGAAATAGCAGCTTCTCTCAAGTAAAAGCATGGTTTCTGGACTGGAAGAAGCACACAAATAGCTCTTTGGACTTTAAATGATTAAATACATGCTAACAAGGTGTTAGTAGGCCGCTGGTTCCAAAAGTTTCAGTGTTCAGCAGAAGTCACATACAAATCACAAATGCATCAAAACTACTATCAACGTGATAAATATATAGATACACCACTCAGGTTACGTGCCTGAGGCCAATGGTATAGTAAAAGTGGACAGATGAAAAACTAAAGCACAAAGAAAAGCTAATAAGTGAAATAATTACACATCAATATTACATGGCGATGTAATTACATTTGAATTCATTGTGCTTTGCCTTTACACAGCGAGTCAAAAAAAATCATCTTAGCTAGTCATGAATCCTTTAAACTGGTCCTGTTACTACAGTATATATATGTTTGGCCCTCCTCTAAGATATTTTACTCACTATTGCAGCTTTCTATAGTACCTAAATGCAATGCCTAATTGATTCTAAGTTTATAATACTTGAATGCCTAAAATGCTTTATAAGATATGAAAAACGTGAATGTTTACTTCAAGTGCAATGTATCTTTCCTTGCAAGCCATATAATGAGAAAGGACAGACTGTGGCTATATATCATTCTTAAAAATATATGTATTTGTAAAACGTAATCTTCAGTATATCCTTTGTAAAATGTGCAAGTAAACTGATGCTATAATACAGACAATGTGAACACTGTCTGGATACTTTTTCCCTTCAGTTGTCTGCTGTAAAATTGCCTTTGGATCTGTGGAACCGTAGCATAAACAAATACAAACTGAGAAAATAAGATACCCAATAAATTGCGTCACAGTACTAATTTCAAGTTACACTTTTCCACATTCAGAAACAATCTACTAATTCTCACAATAAGTCATCATATTGTCACATACTTCCTCCTTCCCTCACTCTAACATTGCTTCTTATTTGCCATTCATTATTTTTTAACTTCATTATCATCATAAATTCTTCCATAAACCACAGATGTTTTCACAAAGCTTCATAATTTTGTATCACTTATTTATTGGGTTATGGATTTTTTTGTAATTATTCACTTGTCTTTGTCTATATATCTTAAATCCTTGTCTTACAATGTTGTAAATATCATTATATAACCTGATCCTATTGTACACTATGTAAACACTTGTTATAAATGTTTTCTGCCCTGTGGGCCAGGTTGTGGCTTAAAAAATTCCATCAATCACCTCATATATTAGTTAACAAATCAAATAAAGAAAATAAAAACTCAAGTGTTTTATGACAAGGATTCTGTGGGTACTATCAACACAAAGGATTCATAGTATGGTAAATGATGGTTCTGCCTTCGGGGTATTCAACATCCAAACCATATCCAGTTTGTCATTGATTACATTTGCACTCCCTGTGGCAGTCATTCTGTTTAATATTAATATTTAATTTATTTAATATAATGATTTGCATTATTCTGCCAAACCAGCTGCATAACAGCATATACAGTGATTTATATGAGGCAGTTCCAAAGCATGAACTTGGTTAACAACAGTATCGTCAGGCAGCTTTTAACAATTTATTTTCTGCAGTACTGTTGCCAAAAACATCTTTAGAGCTACCCTAATAACACCCTAATCAGTCTTATGGTAAAAACACTTCTGTAGCCCCCACTCCAGCAACTCAAATTATATAGATACCTCTGTAGTCCTTTATACTTCCTAACAGGGTCCTTCTTCACACATCTGCACAGGGCACCATAGAATGGCTTCCGATTTTCTCCCCTTCCATTGCAAGCCTTTTAGCACTTAGTTTTTACATTGCCTTAGGATACCATCTCATACTCACTGATAATGAACTTTTATTTAACCTTCAGGATGCCATCTGTGAGAGGTGCAAATACTGAATAAATCTGGAAAAATCCTTCTCTCGGTGCACTAGCAGTGAGCATTGCAAAAACATACATCCCTCCCATGCAAATGCAACATCACTATACTAACAATACAAAACTGTTGTACACAGATGCTGTCAAAAAATCTCTGCCCATCCTAGACCTCTTAAGACCAGGCATAGGTGTAAATCCCTTATTACTTCTGCATAACGCCACATCAGTATGTCACCAACACCAACCCACTCCTATAACTGGTAGGCATAATCCAACTACAGGGAATATTCTAGTTATTGGTGATTCTGTCCTTAGGCACACAGAATCCACAATCACCAAGCTGGACAAGGTCCGGGTTACTTCTGCTACCTCTCAGGTATATCCAATACAATGGACATAACTAGGGCTTTCAGTATAACTATGACGGTAGAAATGACTTGGTATGAAAAACCCTCAAAACCATGCAGATGGATATGTTGGAACTTACTCTAACTTTACCCATGGATAAGCCACTGTTTCTCAGTAGAATCCTCCCTTCACCTTGAATGAGGCCTAGATTCAAGGAAAAGATAATAGGGTTCAACAACTGACTAGTCAGGTGTTGGTGTCATTCCAGGGGGATTCAATACATATCACCCTACGAAAGTAATAATTTATAGTACAATTTGCTATGTAAAAGATGACATTCATCTTTTGTTCAAGTGCTTCTACATACTGGCCAAAGCTTTTGCTACCCTGATTGTGCTTTTTTGGCATATTTCATCTTGTGAATACTCCAACAGTACAATTCCAAATGTGGATCTACTCAACATCAGTAATTTTAACAATCAACTGTCTGACCTTAAAACTTTTCTCTACCTGAAATAGGTTTATGTATACATTGTTACTGAGATGTGGTTCAAATCGTTAGATAGCACCCCTTCTGTAAAAGAGTTTTGCACCCACCATGCCATCAGATCCACTAGTAATTGTGGTAGAGTTTGTGTTATTAGGGATGACCTTCCTTCAAAACAGTTACTCAGAGACCCTCTCCTCCAGTTAGCTTATCAAACTACAGCTCGCCATATGGAAATCAAATGTCCAATTCATAGCCTGCTCTCAAACACTCTCCATGGCACTAGATGACCACGATAAATTGCTGGCATTCTTGGAGTATATTGCTAAAAGCATGGGCTTTTTAATCCTGGGTGACTTCAGCTGTCCTTCCATTGATTTCAGCACCTACACTTCTACACTTCCAGCATCTGTAATGCCCATAGACTGTCGGACTGAGTAAACAAAATGACCCTGGATCAGACTGTCCTTAAACCAACCAGTGGTGTAAATATTCTTGATTTGTTAGTTACAGACTTGGCACTATTTCCCGCCCATGGTAGGGCCATCATTAGTAAATGTGGACCATAATCTGGTCATTTTACCATCAGAACATACACTTCTTCGATAACCAATAGCACCCTCATTAAAGACGTCAAAAAGGGAAACCTCATACACCTGTATGATGAAGTCTGTAAATTTACCTATGTCAACATCACTGCTGACCCAATTTATGCATCTACTATTATTTTTATGCCCCAGCAATCCCTCCCAAGCTCCTAATATGGTGAAAGTTAAAAAATAAACCATCCAGGACATCTGGCAATGTAAAACTGTATAATAGGAACAAACTCCTTAAACTGCTGTGTAGGGCCTCAATTCTAAAGCATCACAACTGTGTTAACAAACTCATTAAGAAACTGAAATCAAGGAAGAAACTCCTTACCCTGTCTTGTAGAGCCAGACCCCCAAAGCATCAGAACTGTATCAACCACCTCATTAAGAAACTGAATGCAACTATGAAGACCAGCAAAGGTTCATATGAATTAAGACTAGCAACTGAAGCAAAGGATAATTAAAAGAAAAGTGAGAAAAAAAAAGAATTAATGCTGCTCCAATCTTTTCCATAATGGAGCTTGCTATTCAAACCCAAAAAACAATGCAAATATACTGGCTGTCAGATGTGCAGCAAATTTACACTGAAACTACCATCTCCTCTCAGATTCATGCTGTATGTTCGAATAATTAAAATATTGAACCTCACTTCAGCAAGACAAGAGCATTGACCGTCTTAATCATTGAAATTCAACCTCGCCACATCAAATAGCAATAGTTGGTCAACATCTGCAAAGTTAATATCTTACTTGTTACTCTTAGTATGTATCACTTGATGGGAGTAAATATGTATATACTTTCCAAGTTACGTACAGCTGGAGGCCAACAATAGTGATGTGGTGAGATTCATTGATGTTACACGTTCGATGCTCTCTTCTCACTGAAGTGGGGTTCGTTGTTTTAATCACTCGATTATATGACATGTACCCCCCCCCTCAATCTACCCCATATCATATCCCCAGGTATCACTAAAGAACATATTCTTAAAGTACTCTCAAAGACCAAGAACACTTCCTGCATGGGCCCAGACAACATACAAGGCTATCTAATAAACTGGGATAAATATGTACTCTCAGATCTCATCGTCAAAATGTTTACCTTAAGTCTTACTACAGGTTATGTTCCTAAATCTTGGTACACTGCTGCAGTAATAACATCCCACCTATGACAGACCCTGGGAATTATAGACCCATCAGCCTTACAAGTCTTTTCTGTAAAGCAATGGAGTGCATCATCACCAGACTCGTGAATTACAACATCAAAAATCTAACTAAGCTTAATTGCTGCAATTTGGCTTTGTAAATGACAGGTCACATCTGTTGAATCTTGTCAACTTCTTTCAGAAGGTCAGTCAGCTGAAATGGTTGTACTGTCCATGTTGCTTTCCTTGATCTGGCCAAAGCATTTGATGCCATACCACAGTATGGAATTGTTTACAAGCTGATGGCCTTAAACATAAATCTCTATGGAGTAAGATGGGTAGCCTACTGACTTAAGGATAGAACACAATTATCCAAGTTGAGTGCGCATCCTTGGACAGAAAGAAGGTGACTAGTGGTGTCCCCCAAGGATCTGTACTGGGCCATCCCCTGTCTGCCCTCCAGTTTTTGGACCTCCAAACTGGTAGCATTGATCTCAGGATAACAAAGCTTGCAGATGGCTACAGCATGAGTATTGATGTCAAATCCTCTTTGATAAATGTATACCTTCCAAAAGGAAGTAATTAAAGTCAATTCCTTCTACTTACAGAAAGGGCTCAAATTAAATACCATAAATGAAGCATCATTCCCTTCAGGAATAGAAATAGTCTGCATCCTACTGCATTGAAAACATCCAGTTCCCATACAAATCAGTGATCAGAGATTTGGACACTTGAGTTGATAGCTCCCTCTCCTTTGACTCCCATATGGTGACTGTAATTAGGAATCCTTCTACATTTCACAACTAATTACAATAAGCATCTCCTAAAACCAAGAAAGTCATTACCCCCTGTATTCTACCCTAGTTAGACCTATTATAGAATGTAATGCATCCTTTTGACATGTATCTGGCACACTTGGTTGGATAGTGGAAGGTGGCTAGTGGTCTCACCTTCGATAACCACATCACCACAGCAGTCAGAAAATCCTTCTATGTGGCACACCTCATCACTAAGGGCTTTTCATCCAGAAAAAAGGAGGTCATTGTCCCACTGTACTCATCCCTCATTAGACCCATTATAAAATACAATGCCCCATTTGGTACGTACCTCTCAAGACATCTGCTACAACTGGAAAGGCTGCAGAAATACCTCACTAAAAGAATCACAGGCCTAAAGCAGATTCCCTATGCTGACCATCTAAAAAACTCCAGCTATACTCTGTCACATATTGTCTACGCAGAGGCGATCTCTGCTTAACTCATTACAGCTGAGTACTCTTCCAGGCATTTCTGCAGTTACCTCCTACTGCGCCTCTAGGCGTCAAATATTGCTTGTTCATATTTGCATTAATAATTCTAAAACCATGATACATACAATGTATCAGAGCATTTTATCTTGAAGCATACACAATTGTATTGATACATGACCTCTGTCAATGAGTATTTGATAGAACTGTAAGGTGATAATTTCATTTTTAAAGGCTCAAGCCACACCCACTGGGAGTTAAAAGGTACACACTCTAAAGAGCTGTACTGGAGGAAATGAGTTAACATACAAGGCCATGTCAAACCCAGAGCTGTTGGACATGCTACACTTAAAGAAATCCCAATCCCTCAGAGCCACACGCTCCAGGGATCTAAACCTTGTCATCACAATGAACAAAACATGCTGAAGGGATAGGTTCCTGACCCAGAGACTCCCCAGACTCTGGAATAGACTGCCCATACATGTCAAGCAGAGCGACTCTTTGGCCCTCTTCAAAAGGAACCTTGATGACTGGATGGGAGAAAGGAAATTCACACTGGAGATCACGTCAGTCACCCTGCTAGACAGGGGTCCAGGGATGTAAATATTGTGGGAAGAAATAGCCAGGGAATTGTTATGAGTAGGCTTGTATAGGCCCCTAGGGCCGATAGCCTAGTACCAACCTATGAACTTAAACAAATCCTGAAGGTTTCCTAACAAAAAGGATCTCTGAACCCAGAAACCTCATCTACTGTGAGAGAATGGAGTCCTTATCCTTGTATTCAGTGGTACACAGGCTCCTGAGCAGAGACCTGTTCAGAGCTTACTGTGCCTTTAGGGATACAGTTATAAATCTCTACCATTAAGAACTAAGTGAAACTAGAAGGAGAGAGAAGTTCATGAACCTAGTGCCTCCTTTTGGTCATGAGCAGACTTCATTTGCATGTCAAGCAATGTGAATACTTACCATCTTTCAAGTGCAGCTTGGAAAGCTGTATTGATACCCTTACATTTGCTCCAGATGTGCAGAAGCTATTCTCCTTGCAGAAGGTGATAGAGCCCAATGGTGACTGTTCATAAGGAGCACAAGGCATCTTGTCAAAAATGTCTTGTATAAGCTATGAACTTTTTTCTTAGATATTTCTGCATTTCTTTTCTTTTTTCTTCTCTTCAAGCATGTTTATATGCATTCCATTAGTATTACCCACTACTGAAAGGACATTAAAACACAATCAGCAGATGTTAAAAACCCTGCACAGGCTAAGCATCTGTAGTAACACAGGATAGACACACAAACACCTATATTGTCAGAAAGATATTAAAAAAGTGCCAGCTGCATAAGCACTCCTTTTCACATTTCCTACCTCTTCCAAGGTACCTCACAACCTTTTAGATCAAGAAAAAGGGACAAAGCCAAAATATTGAAAGATAAAGGTCTAGAATCGTGGGCAGATTTTAAACATTAGTCTTTAAGTTGCTGGAACAATAATTTTTGTATTAGTATGCTGTTTATGAAAGATATGAAGTATGAAACTCAAATATCAGCCATTATTTGATGGCCGCAACACTTAATGATTTAAAGCTATAAATTCTATGATGAACATGACCCAAAATGTGAGGAAAAATCAAGGGCATTCTACAAAATCAGGGTCAGTTGAGAGCTATACCAAAAATGTGGGACTTCACCTATTTGCCACAAAGGCTTTTCTATCTCTAATTACTTTGAGAGCATTTCCAAATACTATTTTTTTCGGCCACACACACAATGAATGCACTCTTTTAAAGTATAGATAGGAGCAGAAAGACCCTTTTTCTACAAAAGTGCACCAAGGCAGCACTGATATATAGACTATAAATGTAACATATATTGGAGAAAGATAAGTCAAAACATAAAAAGAAAACTGGACGCACAGGTCCCAGTATAAAAAGTGCTCACTCTTGGACTCCTGGTGTACACACTGGTACCAGGAATGGAAGAAAAAAGGCAGTATAGAATCCTCAGAACATGTAAACACTCCTACCACAGGGAAGATCAGGCTCAGGAGGAAGAGGAGGATGCTCCCTCCTCCCCCTGGCAGAGGGCAATAGTGGTTCATATGTTCCTAATGCAGATCTATAATCAGCAAAAAAAAAAAAGAGAGAAGTGTTTCTGGAACTGAATTACTACATAGTAAGTGCCTTCATGCAGTGGACACTCTTTACAGAATCTCACTAAGGTGACACTGATCTATAGACTGCTCATTATATATCATTGAGAAACGTAGGCCAAAAACTAAAAAAAAAGACTGTGCACAGGCCCCATGATACAAACCTGTCCACATCTGGTGCACAAACTGGTGCTAGGACTGGAAAAGAGGTAGTATAGAATCCTCAGAACTTGGAAACATTCCCAGCACAGGGCTGGGCCACTTTTGAATGAAGGAAGAAGTAGTCTAGAAAATCTGACTGGCCAAGTAAGAGGCACAGAGATAATAAAGTGGATTTGTGAGAATAAGGACGAGATTGTATGGTTACTATTACATAAAAATCCAGAATTTCCAATCAAACTTCCAATCAGAAGATATGTAAAAAGACTAAGAGAGAAATTAGAGAAAAGAAAAGCACTTGCCTAAGACATACCTCTCAATCTCTTAGAACAAGACATCTGGAGAAAGCATACCATAATGGGGAGAGGGCAGAGACCCACAAAATAGGGACAGATTTTAAATGTTGCTCTTATAAGCTTAGAAAGTTGGTAGAATAACAGGATTTGTTAGCTTGCATTTTCTGAAGGATATGAAGTCTGAAACTGAAATGTATGTCATTATTTAGTGTCTTCGATCCTCAGTGATTTGCCAGAAAACTACACATTTTATGAGGGATGGACCAAAAAATGAGGCAAAAGTTTGGACATTCTGAGAAAATATTGACAGTTGAGAAGTATGGCCAAAGAAGAACTGTTACATACTACAGATAATAATTTTAAGTTACTTAATGCAACAGATCAGGAAAAAACATTATCTAGCTCAAATACCACCTGGAAGAGGAAGTGACACAGGAAAGGAGAAAAGATAGGAAAACCCCCAGATTTTTGAAAGGTATTAAAAAACATGGACATGGGAGATAAAAAGATATGATATACTTATGCAAAGAAGCAAATCAAACCAATCAACGCAAACAAAGCGGCTCCATAGATATAGGAACAGAAGTTCAGGTAAAGACACGCAATTTGGTAAATTTCACAGTACAAAACATAAGGGTACAAAAGGTTAATATAAAAAAAGAAGATTAATGAGTTAGAAATTAAACAATCAGAAATTGAAGTGGCAGACCATCTGCAGAGTGAAGGACTAAGTGTGGTAGTTCCAACACAGGCAATATCACTATATAATGGGCCAATAGTCACAAGATGAAGAAGCAGGAGATAGAACAGAATGTATCTGAAGATATGCAACAGGTCGACTATAGCCTTCTGTAGGAGTCTCACATGAAAGTAAAGAAAGAATTGGACAGCAAAAGAAAGCAGAAAACAATGGAAACTCCAACACAGATAATATTGCAATGTAATGAGCCAATGAAGCAACAGGTGGAGAAGTGCAGATGGAGCAGGATGCATCTAAAGAAAATAGGTCAAGGTGAGGTTCTTTAATCTGTTGTAAAAGACTCACAGGAAGGTCCAGTTAGAATTTTATAACAAAGGAAACAGCAACAAATAGAGAGCAAAGAAGAAGTCATCAGTTCAAAAGAAAATGATCTAAGGGAAGACCTGCTTGATTTACTAGGGACTGATAGACGTATTAAGAGAGATTAAAGAAATAGATTATAGAAAGTAAATAAGACCCCAAATGGTAGAAGACTGGCAAAACAGATGAATACAGTAACTAGTAAGTAGCGACATAACCAAAATAAACAGGATATATTACAGTGAAGCTAGACTAATATCAGATAAAGTGTTATCTCAAACACAAAAAGTAACAAAAGGAAAGAAGGGAAAAAGCAGGATGCTTCCCTGGAAGCACTGAAAAGAGAAAACTATAAAGCAACAAAAACAGTAAGTATCACTGTTTGTACAGCAAAGGGAACACACAATGAAAAATCCTTAGAAAGATAGATTTGGTAAAAGTTCCACACGGTATTAAAACAGATCAAGATTTGTCATGCAATATTTCCAAAAATAGGTTCATAGGTAAGTGCTACGCTAACTGGTCTTGCGGGCCATTGTAAGCCTATCCAGTTTTCCTTTTGGTACTTGAGTTAACCTATCCTATTTGATGTTATTTTGGCCTTACCCATTTCAGGGTCAATAATTACATATAATCCATGGTGGGAATAACTAGGATTACGCCAAAGATAATTTAAGGGACCCATGCATGGGTTAAAGCATTTAAACCACTAGTAAACTAAAAATACCAGCACAAGCAGAAAAATCTAGAAAGTATGCAGATAAATATAAAGAAAAAAGTGCAAAATAAGCAATTCATTAATGACCCAAAAAGGTTTTAATGAGGACTGAGAAAAAAAGGAATAGAAACACCAAAGCAAAAAGAATAGAAATACCATAAAAAAAACATATTTTGAAGAGGTATTTATGAAGACCCTGTTTAGTACTGAGTAAAAAATTACTTGCATATCTATCTGAAACAAACACCTGCCAGGTTAACAAGAGGAAACATATACTCCTCCTTAAGAGTGAACCTGCAAGCCATCCTAAGAACTATCTACCAATTCCTTCCCTTCCAGCAATATATAAATTATATGCTGAAATTGAAGCAGACAGAGTAACTGGCCCTCTAGAAAAAAATCACTCATTGCAATAGAACAGAATGTTAATAAAAGGAAGTCATATGAAACAAAGGATCATTTATTGTTAAATAAAGCTGCAATACAGAGCTGCAAAAAGGGGAAGAATGAAAGTATGGCATGGGGATTAAAAAGAAGAAAAAAATCATTCAAAGTCATCCACTTTCATGGGTAATGGAATGCTTACAGATAAACTGCACTACATTGATCAATGACATTGAAGTCATTATAAAACAGTTGTAAACTACTTTACAGCTAAGCTACGATAACGGACAAATTATTATCCTGGGGATAAAACCTTGAAGAGGGATCTTCCAGTGTGATTTTTTTTTATAGCTGTTAGTATTATGCCTTGCTCTTAACTCATAAAGCTCTTTACTTAATAGATTAGGCAGTGTTTACTGCATAATTCATTTGACATTTGTTCATATGCAAAGCCATGGAAAGAATTATCATAGAAATGATCAATAATGATATAGTATACCTCCAGACACAAGACCCAACCCAATTTGGTTTTGTTAATGGCAGATCATGACTACTCAACCTGGTGGACTTCTTTGAGAAGTTCATAAAAGCAATGGATGAGGGCAGAATGCTTTGCACTACCTACCTTGACCTGGGCAAGGCATTTCACACAATACTTTACTCGGGCATTGTTGACAAATTCATGAGGTTAGGTACAAACCCTTATGTCCCTTGGTGGATAGCCAACTGGCTCACAAAGCTCAGAAAGTTAGAATTTGGGAATCCACATCTACAAAGAGGCCAATCTCAAGAGTAGTCTCTCAGGGATTATTCCTGGGACCGCTACTTTTTGACATTTAGTTCTCTGAAGTCAAGGCTAATGTCATTGGCCTTTGGCTGACTAAATTTGCAGATGATTGCAAATTAGGAGCTGTCTTTGACACAAAACTTCTCCAGGAAGGGCTGAGTCAGACAAACAACTAGTTTCAGAGCCATGGACTAAAACTAAATGCCAAGAAATGCATAATAGTATCCTTCAAGAAGTCATCCACCCCTAGTAACTATCATATTGACAACACAGCCCTTAGAGTTGACCCAGTAGTCAGGGACTTATGACACACAAAGACAGTAATCTAGGCATATCTACAGTAGTGAGGAAATCATTCTATATTGCACAACTTATAAACAAAGGTATTGCCTCTAGGTCTTGGGAAGTGATTGGTTTACTATATTCGGCACTCATCAGACCTATAATTGAGTACAATAGCCACTTTGGTATGTACCTAAGCAGGCATATCCAACATTTGAAATGTCCACAGAAATTCTCACTAAAAGATTACAGGGCATAAGTAACATATCCTATCCATGTATTCTGTCTCCTACAGGCTGTTAAGGGAGATCTATGCCTGGCATACAGGGCATTGTCAGATGCCCTGTTGGACCTACTGCATATCTGCAAAACAAACAGCACCAGAATGACCCGTACTAGACTTAAACCTTGCCTGTGATATAAATAGGACCTGCTGAAGAGACAGGTGTTTATCTCAGAGACTACCATGTCTCTGGAACAGGTTCCCCATCCATGTAAAGCAAAGTTCCTCCCTAATCCAATTCAAGTGTAACTTGGACAATTGGATAGGGAACAATAAATTCATCTCTGATTTGGCACCTAAGTCTCTAATGCACACAGGCAACCTTTAAATGGTTCATCTCCCAGGCTCTAGCTTGTAAATGTTTCATCTCCCAAGCCCCTGCTTACACTATCAAGAGTACCAGAACTTATTAGAGATTTGGGATGCATGGCTAGGCTTAAAAAGACCCTTGTGGTCATTAGCCTGATTAACACCTATGAATCTATGAACCTATGAGCCTATTTTTTTACTGGGAAAGTCAGCCTGCACCACAAAGTGCCCATATTCAGTGGAGGCTCAGGGAGAAAAATCTCCACAACCACAATCTTTCAAAAATCAATTACAGATATTTTAAATCACAAAGTATCATATTATACTACAAAACAAGGGTCTCTTGTACCCTTAGACCTTCCAAACCTCCCCTTTCCCATCTCCTGTTCAACGCTGGGTGGCTGATGTAATATTTTTCTTGTTGTAATTAAACATGCCTTTTGGAAAATCAACCTGGAAATTGGTTTAAATTCTACATTCTGTAAACTAGCAAAACATAATTTAATATTTCTGGATGATTTTCTGTCTCTGTCTGTATCCAGATATTATTTATGTATTGGAACACTTTATAATTCAAAGGTCTTAACAATGTCTGCTAAACAAAACAATAACACAAAAATTATTAGCCATATCTGTATGTCTGTAACTGTAAAGCCTTCATTCTGTGAATTAACTTGACTCGCATTTTTAGTATACCATACACAACATTATACTAGTCTGAAAATGTTATCTTTTTTCATACTGGCCACTTCCAGTCTGTCTTAGCTTTTCTAAGATTAAGATACTGTTTCTGAAAATGTGGTAACTTGACTGTCTGCCCTTCAACTGTGGCAGCTGAAATGGAATTTATTTTATCTTTAACCCACAGATCTACATGCTGTTGTCATAACCAATTCTTCAAATTCTGTATATTTGCACAGTCTACTGCACACACACTTACAAGTGTAATATGTGTGCACTACTGTACATTGTCTAGCAATTTTATTTTTCCATAAAATCTTGTTACTGAAGTCTAAAACACTGCTCATTACTGTAACCTTTGACCCTTAAAATCCTGACATAGCTACAGTCATGTAACTGAAATTGATGTGCCTGTATTAATCAGTACATTATTCCATAATTTATTTTCTGTAACCAATGAAATACTGTCATTTCTCTCAACCTTAAATAATGACAGGTACAAAATATAGTTTGGTGCTGGACTGACACATACTTTATAGATAAGCTGGCAACAACACTGACTTGAGATATGGTATGCATTTCTTCTTTATTTTGCCCTGAAAGACTAGTAATAACACTAGGTTGAGGTAAGGATGCATTTGTTTTTTAGTTTGCCCTGAAGTCTGTATGCTGGTGTTTACTTTATCAAACTGATCAAAATCTGCCTTATCCCCCTTCAGTGCAATATTTGCACTGGCTTCCGAAAACAATAAACTAACCTGAACTTGAGACATTACCAATGTTTGCTTTATGTCTGGTCTGGAAATCTGCATGTTGCTTATAGTGACTGTGTTTATGTCTGTATATGCAATACTGTGACTGAACTCTGTATGTTGAATTACATGTGCTATAGAATTTATAGTGATTTCTGAACACTGAATTTGTGTTATTTAAGTCTGAAACCATACTGATAGAATCTGATTCATTTTGTGAATCTGTTGCCATACTTATTACAATCTGCATCTGAGACTTAACCCTTTTGGTCTGGAAATATTTAACATTCTTGAACTAATAACTTTGAAATTTAAATGGACATTTTTGGAACACAGTTTTTAGACTGCTTTACCCAATTTTTAACTTTAAACCACACATTTACTGGTGCCTTTATTGTAGAAGTATTGTTTGATATATTTATACAATTTACATTTACTGAGGTATTTAAATATTTCTGATATATAATATCTGGCTTAGCTAGAAAATATATTGTAACAAAAATTAATGATTACATAAGAAAAGTTGAGGTTACTTTAAGAAGGTGGCCTGGTGTCTCGCACCTTGTTTTTTTTTTTTTTTTACTTATTCTTGTTCCTTGTCTCTGTAATGTCACACATTGAAAGTCTGTCATCTCCTTTGGAAATAGTGACATTTTTTGATACATTGCTGTTAACTGGATAATATCTTTTACACTGGTATCTTAGAGAGTCTGAAGTTCTTTGAGACTTTACTGTAGATTTTCTGAAGTAATGTTCTGAAAGAGCACAAGTGAAGTTCTTTGAGACTTTACTGTAGATTTTCTGAAGTACTGCTGCTCTGTTGAAGTTGTTTGAGACTTTACTTTTGATTTTCTGAAGTAGTGTTCCAAATGAACACTGCTGTTTTGTAGGAAAGATGTAATCTGACTGCTGATACGGTTGCTATGGGGTCTTGGGACTTGCTGTAATTATTGTCCCACCATTGATGGTGGCTCACCACTGTAAGAATTGACATGACTGCAGGATACTGGTTTGAACTTGATATAACCGGAAAAAACTGGAATGAGACTGGAATGAATGTCTTTATTTATTAATTACCCAAACTTATGCTGAACAGGTATCAATCTCTCCTTTATGGGCCAAAACTTCAGAATAAAGTCAGCACACACACACACACACACACACACACACACACACACACACACACACACACACACACACACACACATTGTAGTTCAGTGAAGAAGGCGTTATTATGTACAGTGGAGATAGATATCAACTATATGTGAATCCTGTCTCCAGCAGCAGTGCTGATAAACTGAAATAGTCCTTAGCTTCTGCATTTATATTCTTCATATTCCTTTCCTCCTGAATAATATAATTAATATTCTGGAATGCTGGATATTTGACCTGACTTCTGCACTCATACTCAAGTGTCTGTAATGCAATGACTTTCTGCATATCAGTCCAAACAATCTGACGTAACTAACCTTGTCTGAAGTATTTCCTAATAATACCAAAATCCTGCAAATCTCTGCACACCTCTTTATCCTTGGTTCCCAAGCCCTGTACCATACAAACAAAATGTGTTTGTACTCAGTGTACTGCACATTCTGTTCTTATCAGTATTCTTGACTAAAGTTTATTTTCATGAATGAAAGTGCATTCACTGAAACTGTATGCACTGCTTTAATATGGCTGTATTTCCAGACTTATGTAAAGAGAATACTGTATTTTTGTACATTTAAATGATACCTGGTCTTACACATCGAAAACATAAACCACAAAACACTATAGAGAATGATAACATTTATATCACATGGGATCACGCAATATCAACAGTTCAAAAACTAGATGCAAGAAAACAAGATACAAGAATAAAAGACAAAAGTAGTATTAACTATTGAAATTGCTACACCCAACAATTATAGTGCCTTCATTACTGAGAGTGACAAACTCATTAAGTACCAGGATATGCAAGTAGAAACAAGATTAATGTTAAAGAAAGATATTTGGACAGTTTTAGTAGTAGAAGGAGCAAAAAGACTAATAAAAATGAATTTACAATCATACTTAAATATGATGCCAGTACTTGTAACCCCATATGAACTGCAGAAGAAGGGATTTCTGGGTAAATTATGTGTGCTGAGAAGAGCATTCTAGGCAAACATCAATGACTGAAGCAATGCTAATCTCAGGAGTTTTAGTCACATCTTGGCTTAGGAATCGGGTCCATTCTTGTCTTGGTATTAGAAACCCCAAACATTTGGACAAATTAAAAAAAAAAAAAGAGTGAAACCACGTTGTCTACACTCCTAAACTCAGCCCTAAACAATATTCATCCTTGAGCACATAATATCTTGGATAACATCAAATATAAACCAGAATGTAATAATACTTGGTAACATTAACACAGAATGGAAAAAAATCTAGTAATAACTCTAAATGCAGTCCTTCATGTATTAATCTTTACAACCTTGCACAACTAACTTGAACACAAAAAAGAAAAGGGACAATGGAACACAGCGGAAACGTAAATGAAATACCAGTTATTCAGTTGAGCGCTTTCATCAGTAATTAACTGTTGACTTCATCAGAACAAACACAAAACCTCAAGTACAACATTTATATAAGTCATGACCAAATCCCTGACTGACTTAATTAAAAAATATTAATAAATCCAACATCCACTTAAAGATATACACCATACCAGACCACACAGTATAAACGTCTTGCAATCAATGCCTGTATGCAATAATATGAAAACATAAATACCATTTTTTGTTGTAAATATCAACAACCCCCCCCAAAAAAAATAATAAACATGAAAAGGATAATATTAAAACCTATTGAAGCACTTTAAAACATGTAAGTGAAAAATGCAAACTAAAAATTATGTATATGTAATATTTTCAATGAACAACTATACAGACCCTAGGGAATTCTAAAAAAAAAAAACTAAAGAAATAAAATCAGCTTTCAGTTTTAAAACACTGGATATAGAGGTTCCTTCATTAATACCTGGATACTGTGTGGCATCACATTTAAGTTGCCATTTTAATGCTTTATATTCCAGGTACAAATCTATAGGTTCACAACTTGGCCCTAGATCAACCTGATCAATGGCAATGAATTTAAAACTATGGGTAGGATAGCTCAAGATATGTTTGGCCAAGGCATTGTTCTTGTTTTTTTCTGAATATCATAGACATGCTAATAAATCCTTTTCCTAAACCTATTAATGTTTTTCAGATATAGAAACAATCACAACCTTGGCACTTGGCCACATAAACTAGAGCCTTACTGTGACAATCAAATTTATGCCCTAATCTAATTGTGCCAAAGCCTTTAATGAATATTTCCACACCCTCAGTAATATATCTGCATTGTGAGCAATGGCCACATTTTTTCATGACCCCCCCCCCCCAACAGTACACTTACTCAAACTTCTCTCAATGTAGTTTTTGAAACAAAAATATTTTCTATAGACAACTATTGGTTTAGCCCCCACCCTTTTTGGATGGTCTTTCTCTGCTTCAAAGATGGCCCAATTCCTAGAAATAATATCCTTAATGCCCTGAAAATGTAGATTGAATGATAAAACGAGGGCATTGTTGCAACACAGGAAGACAAACACATAAGCACAAATGTAAAATTTTAGCAAAGATTTTTCAGTTGGAGTTACACAGATCAATGTCCGCTCTATTCTGAATATTAAGATTCTCACCCTTCTTAAAAATAAATTTTGTAACAGATTCCACCAATCTTTCAAGTCATTCATTTAAGACACACAATAACAGCTGCTTTTGCCTAATATCCATATTTACATAAGAGACATATCACATACTATTTACATCAGGGGCATAATCAAAATTCACCATTTGTAACACCCTATCCATTTCAGCTGTAGTAATGACCGCCCCCAAGTCCTGACACTGCTCAATGGGAAGACCATAAAGTTGTCAGAAGGTAGAACTACAATCCATTTCTGGTCTATACAAATGAGACAGACAGTTCAACACAATTTGTAATGTATTGGTTTGACCTCATCCATCAATCGCTGTAGTATCTTTCAAAGATTGCATCACATTCTTAGCTCTTTTAAGTACTTTCCAAAGCAAAGGGCTTAACTTCTAATTTCCTACCCCACAAGAAGTAATTTTGCTTGTGCAAGGTATCTTGCATATATTTCACATTCTGCTCATACATTGCCCACTCCACCAAATAAGATAAACATCCTTAGCATCCACTAGATCACCATATTCTCTCATGAGAAGGGAATGCTGTTGACTTTTCATACACCTGAATAATGTGTTCCCCTAAATAATTCTACCAATATTTAGATTTCAAGCTAATCCATCAGGCAGTCCTCAAACAGTAACAATCTTTCATAGAACAGGGTTCTAACAACATAATGTTAACCTGTTAATGGCCAAGGGCCTCTCAAGCCCAGTGCAGTGTCAAGCATAAAATTCCCTTCCATACTTGAATCCCAGTAGGATGGACCCTAGTTGCACCGCAAATGCCATAATGATCAGTAAAATCCAAAACATAATGCCCATTATCACATTCTATCAATTAATAAGGCCTTTCTCATATCATATTTAAAGCACTCAAATGCAGCCAGTCTCTACATAACTTAACATCTTGTAACTTTCCAAAAAAGATGATATCCATGTTAACCAAAAAAAAGGACTGTACATTTTTGTAGATGGTAATATAGTGGTTATATTCTACTGAGACATATAAGAAAATAAGGTAAAAACATTTGAATGTATATAAAGATCTATCACTACCTTGTCTCTCAGGTCTTATGATTCAGACATCCAATAATATAAAGCTGGGATTATCAAACAAAACAACAATATCAGAGTGTTTCTCTGGATCTAAAAATAAACAGAAAATCTTATTCCTCTATACCAACTCAGACTAAAGCAGTTTTATATTTGAAAAACAACAAACAAGTACCATCCTGAGATAGAGACACATCTGCACCATTCATAAATGAGGAGCTGGTGAGCATCACTAGTCATACTGTTAACAATAACATAGAATGTGGAAGTGCAAGCCATTCCCTTTGCCTTTGACACATTGTCAATAGAAGTTGGGTTTGGAGCAGGCAAATTTAATCCGATGTCCCCAACCTGAAGTAATCCTGCAAATTACTAGTGGAAATTGGCTATGGAGCAGATAGGATTCTTCCAGACTACTGACTATCAGGGAACCTGTCTCTCACTGAATCTAAGTCTAAATCTTGCATATGTGCAGATTCCATAGACACTATAAAATTTGTACGAGTAGAGGAATAGACAGAAGAACCTAATCCTGTAGGAAGAACATAATATGGCAGAGCAACTGAGGTATATGGCAAAGAAATGCAGTCTTTTGTTACCCTTAGGTTGTTTTAATGTATTCTGATATTTTCTAACCTCCTCTGATACTGCAAAAGCTGTTCTGAGTTTGCCAAAGTTCTCCTGAGTTTGCCAAAATATTTCTAAGTTTTGCAAATGTTTTCTGTTTGCAGACGTTTGTGAACTTTTATTTCCAAGGATTACTAATACCGCAGGATTTTTGCCTTTTGCTGTAAAGCATTTGTGACTGCCCCTGAGCTCAAAACCAGTTTGTTTTACATTAAGAGGATATTATTCTATAATCCAGTGGGAGCAGAGGGCTGGTTCAACAAATCCAAGTTTGGGAACTCCTGTTGGAGGGCTTATTATGTATTTATTTGATTAGCCTAAGGGCTTAACTGTGTAAAAGTATTTTATCCTGCTGGTATAATAGCCTTACATTTTTGTGAGGCCATGCTCATTGTTTCAGAGCTTCCTTGTGCTTGACTTGGACACCTGTGACTACAAGACCTTGGTTTGCATTTAAAACCATTTGTGGACCTACAAAGCTGATATAGGTATTTTTTTGCACTTGTTCTATCTCAGTGCTATTCAATAGTTCTGTGCTGCATTTATTGATTTGGTTCAATATATCACCATTTTCAGCCTGCAATTGTTAAAGAAACACCATCTGTTTGTTACTGTACTGCTCCTACGTTGTTTTAACAGTATTCAAATACTGCAAAAGAAATTCCGAGTTTACCAAAGTTCTCCTGAGTTTGCCAAAATATTTCTAAGTTTTGCAAAGTTTCTCTGAGTTTGCAGGATTCTTGATACTGCAGGAGTTCTGCCTTTTGTTGTAGAGCATTTGTTACTGCATTTGAGCTCAAAAACAGTTCATTTTACATTAAGAGGGTTTTATACTGCAATCTGGTGGGAGCAGAGGGCTGATTCAACCCATCCAAGTTAGGAACTGCTGATGGAGGGCTTATTGCGTGTTTATCTGATTGGCCTGAGGACTTAACTATGTAAAAGTCTTTCATCCTGCTGGTATAAAAACATTACATTTTTGTGAAACTGTGCTCATTTATTCAAAGCTTTCCTGTGCCTGGCTTGGACACCTGTGACTACAAGACCTTGGTTTGCATCTAAAACAATCTGTGGACCTACAAAGCTAATATAAGTATTTTTTTTCACTTACTCTGTCTCAGTGCTATTTAACAGTTTTCTGCTGCATTTATTGATTTTGTTGAATGTATCACTGTTTTTTCAGCCTCCACTTTTTAAAGAAATACTTTCATGCAAACGCAGTTACTTGACCCTTGCATATAAGCAAACCTCTCCAGTTTAAAATCCCATATAGGAAATGCTGTCCATAGTCTCCCACTGTTCATAGCTTCCTGAAGAGCTGTCAGTTTGCGCAGAGGGCAACGCCACTGCAGGTCATCTTATAGTATACTACAAAACACTCTCCCTTAGACCTTTAAGTAACTCTCCCCTACTCCTTCACATCTACTAAAGATCTGTTATAATAGATAGGCACTTCCCTGTCATCTCTGTTTCTGGCCTGGTGGATATGGCCATCCTGAGGTAGTGTAGTAACTGCCTCATGTTCACTGACAACCATTTAATTTTAGAGCAAACAAACACAGTGTGTGAGACATGCAGATTCACAATGTCATTGGAGGCAAAGCTCTCACATACACACATGAAAAATGCAAATCAGGTTGTCAGCATTACACCCAAAACACTCATTGCCAAACACATAAACCCACATATGCAGAGGTACTCACATGTAATCTATCCAAACCTCCAAGACCTCCTAAAACCATCTCTCAGTGTCCCATCACATAATAAAAAAGACAGCACCTCACACAACACATAACTCTGAAAATTATACTATCCCAGCTTCCAAGCTCATTAGGCAACACACCAGACAGCCAAATGTTCTAGTCATTGGTGATTTCATTGCAAGACTACTGATGCCCCCCTTAGCAGGCTAAACAAGGAGAAAATTACAGTCAGCTGTCTGTCTGGAGCCAGGCTCCCCAGATCACACATGCACTTAGGTCTTTACACTGCAAGCACCAGTATGACACTGTTATAGTACATGTGGGCATAAATGACTTAAGATGTACCTCACTGGACTATATAAAGAGAGACATGATGGAGCTCTCTCAATGTGTGTTTCAGGTGGGTATGAATCTAGCCTTGAGTAGGCTCATACCTTCACCAATGATGATGCCACAGTACCAGCAAAAATGATTGACTTCAACAATTGGCTTACTTTTTGGTGTCACAACAAGGAGATCCAATATCTCTCAGTCTGGGGAGAAATGATCGACAAACCACAATGTCTTGCCAGAGATGGTTTGCACTTGTTACCTCTTGGCTTCCAGATACTGGTAAAAACTTTATCTTTCTCCAAAGTGCCTTTTTAAGGCAGTGTCAAGTTTTTAAACCCTCCATTATAAAAAAAATCACTCATGACTACCTAAAGGTACTGCTGCTCAAAGCTAGGAGTTTAAGCAAAAAACTGCATTCCCTGGAAACGTTTCTCACCATGGAGATTGCAGATATATGTGCAGTCACGAAACATGGTTCAAAACCATGGAAAGGCTATAATGCCTTTCCTACATTTTGATCCCCCTCAGATCAGGATAAAACAAAGGAAGGCAGTATCTCAGTGTTTATAAAGGACATGTACACTGCTAGACTGGTACAACAACATGACTCACTTGAGCTGCTCCATGCCTAATTAACCATAGGTGCGACCCCCTATCATATCCTTGCTAGCTTCAGATCCCCTAACATGAGTCTGGAAGATCATGCCTCCTACCTAAACCTACTGAAATCTCTTAACATTCAGCTTAAAGGGTGACTTCAACTACTTCACCATAAACTTGGAGACTTATATGACCAATAATTCACTTGGTCAAAGGTTTTTGGACTTTTTTGACAACACAAACATCCTGGAGCAACTAGTTAGCTCCCCATCTAGAGGTACAGATATCCTAGACAAAGTTCTCACAAAGATGGGATATTTCACCCTCCCATGTATTAACTCCTCCCTGGTAAGGTCTGACCACAAAATGATCTCCTTCAGTATTAAAACTAACCTAGAAACCCCAAAAAACGTCAGACCTTTTAAGAACTTTGCTAAGGCCAATTACCTCAAACATAGTGAGAGCTAATTAAACTTCCAAGCCCCTCCCAACCCAGATGACAATGAGGCCTACTCTGAGCTGTACATAAAAGCACTGTACTACAACATTCATAGCTGCTAAAAAGCAGGCAGTACCTGTCTAAGTAAAACCTATGATTACTGGCAAAAATAAACCACTCTGGTGGACCCTTAGCATAAATAGGCTATTCAACAAAAGGAAAAAAATACTGTCTAAAGCCAAGAAAGATCAGAAAGTAAAAACAGTGCAAAAAGACAATCACCAGTCTAAACAAACATATTAGAGAGCTGGTCAAATCTGCCAAAGCAAACTATGAGGCAAAGATAGCCTCCCAGGTGAAAGACAACCATAAGGCTTTTTTTTTAATTATGTTCATAACCTTATGGGAAATACTCATCAATGTGCTAAGTTAATCATGAATGGCGTAACTTATTCCTAGCCTGATGCTGTACCAAACCTGCTGGCTGACAAGTTCAGTTCAACACCCCCCCCCCCATCACCTCTTACCACACCCAAAAAAATACCTATAACCATCCCCCTACCAGTCATTACAAGGGAACAGGTTCTTACTGCGCTCACTAAAGCCATAAACACAGCCTTCATTGCTCCTGACAACATTCCAGGATGCTTCTTAAATTCCTTAAAACATAATCTATCAGGGTCACTAAAAACCCTCTTTAACTACAGCCTCCAGACGGGCTTTGTACCAGAGGAATGGAGGACTGCAACATTCACTCCTCTGCACAAGGTGGGGGCATCAACTGACCCAGGGAATTTCAGACCCATAAACTTAACCAGTCTTATCTGTAAGGCCATGTAGAGAATTATCATGGACCTAATCAATAATGACATAGGAAATCTCCAAACACTGAACCAGACCTAATTTGGCTTTGTTAAAGGGAGGTCATGCCTGCTAAATCTGGATTGACTTTTTCAAGAAGGTCACCAGGGCCATGGATGAGGGTAAAATGGTACACACACTGCTTATCTAGACCTGGCCAAAGCTTTGGACACAATTCCCCACTCGGGGATCGTAGATAAACAATTTGGAATAAACTTCCCATCTTTGTAAAGCAAAGTCCATCCCTCACTCTCTTCAAAAAGAATTTGGATGAATGGATGGGGAGCCATAAATTCCCTCCTGGGGTACTGCTTATGTCCCTAATGGACAGAGGCAGTCTGTAAAATGACTCAGGGCTCTAACACCCAAAGACCTACTACCCTGATACTACCCCATCCCATATCTGGGGAATTAAGATATAATAGTGTCATATCCTGGGTATTATTGGCTAGGCTTATAAAGGCTCTTGTGCTATTAGCCTAGTAATCACCTATGAACCTATTAACCAAAATCGGTCCTTTGTAGGACATTTATTATAAAAAAAGATAGTACAATATGATCCTTCCCATCACACTGAGCATGATGTTTTAGTGGACAGCTACTAATTACGTTGTCTAACTGCCCATAAGAAACATGTTTTGCTCTGTCTCCATATCTGAGAATATCTCCTATATCTACCTATGTAGCGAATACTAGGCACATGTAAAATTTCAAGAATTGTTGGCATGCTTCTTACTCTCCAGTGCAGATACCTCTTGCATCTAGTCATCTAATAACAATAGTAATGTCAGCACAGTGTGTGTGTAAATATGTGTAAATGTTCAACATCTTGCTTCCAAACAACATAATTTTTAAATTGCAACAGATTTTTTTCTTAACTTGAAAATGTATTTCAGACAGAACATATTTTTTTCCAGGGCAAAACATTCTTAATTACATTAAATAAGTCAATGAACTTACAAGCTATGCCTTGACACTCAGAAATAATATGTGTATGACTCTTTTGTCCCTAAATGAATAATAGAATGAATGTCAGCAACTTGAATGCCTTATGGCTTTATTATACTATCCCACAAATCTGGGCTCAATTGCAAAAGACTTGCTGTCAGTGTAAGTAATTTACTCCGGTGTAAGCCTGCTTTATAGATAAGCTTTACATTGGAGTAAATCACTTACAATGAGAGCATGTCCTTTATAATCTGGCCCAATGTATCTCCAGCTTAATGTCCAGAAAAGTAGACAAGTGAACCTTAGGCTGAAAGGACACTGGTGCATGAGAAACTATCCCAGGAACCACTGAAGCATAAACCTGATTTTTTTTTGGCCACCTTTCTGAAAAAGAGATGTAGACAAAATTCAGAGGCTGTATGGCTCACATTAGCATTTGCTTGTGCACCCATATTTTCTGCAGGAAAACTCTCTGAACCAAAACAATCAACTGCAGCAAGGGAACAATTTTTCTCTACAATGACACCCCAGTCAGCTACAACTGCAATAACAGGTTCTTTATCTTCAAGCATTTGTACCAAATGTTCATCACTATAATCCACCAGAAGCAACAGCTGTAACAGAATCAGCACAATTCAAAGCAGCAACATTTTTTTCCATCACTCTTCACAGTGTCAGGTGCATCCCCTTCCAACACCATTCAGCACTACCTAGTGACAGTGTACAGGAAGTTCACCAGTGTTCAGCAGCACTACCTAGTGACAGTGCACAGGAAGTTCCCCAGTGCTCAGCAACACTACCTAGTGAAAGTGTACAGGAAGTTCTCCAGTGCTCAGCATTACTACCTAGTGACAGTGTGCAGGAAGTCCTCCAGTGCTCAGCAGCACTACCTAGTGACAGTGTACAGAAGTTCTCCAGTACTCAGCAGCTCTACCTAGTGACAATGTACAGGAAGTTCCCCAGTGCTCAGCAGCACTACTTAGTGACAGTGTACAGGAAGTTCTCCAGTGCTCAGCATTACTACCTAGTGACAGTGTGCAGGAAGTCCTCCAGTGCTCAGCAGCACTACCTAGTGACAGTGTACAGAAGTTCTCCAGTACTCAGCAGCTCTACCTAGTGACAGTGTACAGGAAGTTCCCCAGTGCTCAGCAGCACTACTTAGTGACAGTGTACAGGAAGTTCTCCAGTGCTCAGCATTACTACCTAGTGACAGTGTACAGGAAGTTCTCCAGTACACAGCATTACTACCTAGTGACAGTGTACAGGAAGTTCTCCAGTGCTCAGCAGCACTACCTAGTGACATGTACAGGAAGTTCTCCAGTGCTCAGCATTACTACCTAGTGACAGTGTACAGGAAGTTCACCAGTGCTCAGCATTACTACCTAGTGACAGTGTGCAGGAAGTTCTCCAGTGCTCAGCAGCACTACCTAGTGACAGTGTACAGGAAGTTCTCCAGTGCTCAGCAGTACTACCTAGTGACAGTGCACAGGAAGTTCTCCAGTGTTCAGCAGCACTACCTAGTGACAGTGTACAGGAAGTTCACCAGTGCTCAGCATTACTACCTAGTGACAGTGTGCAGGAAGTTCTCCAGTGCTCAGCAGCACTACCTAGTGACAGTGTACAGAAGTTCTCCAGTACTCAGCAGCTCTACCTAGTGACAGTGTACAGGAAGTTCTCCAGTGCTCAACAGCACTACCTAGTGACAGTGTACAGGAAGTTCTCCAGTGCTCAGCAGTACTACCTAGTGACAGTGTACAGCAAATTCTCCAGTGTTCAGCAGCACTACCTAGTGACAGTGTACAGGAAGTTCACCAGTGCTCAGCATTACTACCTAGTGACAGTGTGCAGGAAGTTCTCCAGTGCTCAGCAGCACTACCTAGTGACAGTGTACAGAAGTTCTCCAGTACTCAGCAGCTCTACCTAGTGACAGTGTACAGGAAGTTCTCCAGTGCTCAACAGCACTACCTAGTGACAGTGTACAGGAAGTTCTCCAGTGCTCAGCAGTACTACCTAGTGACAGTGTACAGCAAATTCTCCAGTGTTCAGCAGCACTACCTAGTGACAGTGTACAGGAAGTTCTCCAGTGCTCAACAGCACTACCTAGTGACAGTGTACAGGAAGTTCTCCAGTGCTCAGCAGTACTACCTAGTGACAGTGTACAGGAAGTTCTCCAGTGCTCAGCAGCACTACCTAGTGACAGTGTACAGGAAGTTCTCCAGTGCTCAGCAGCACTACCCTTTAGTTTGAATAAAAACTATGCCTATCATTTTGCAGTGCCTCTGTCAAGCAGTGACACTGAAGTAATCCCTGGGGTATATCTGCGATCTCCCATCCATTGGTCAAGATTCCTCTTGAACAAGGCCAGAGAGGTGCTCTGCCTCACATGTACTGGGATTTTGTTCCACAGCATAGGGAGTCTCTGGGTGATGAATCTGTCCCTCCAGCACGTTCTATTTATAACCGTGTCAAGGTTTAAGTCTCCCGCCCTTGTGGTTCTGAGGGATCTAGATTTTTTGAGGTGAAGCATATTCATCAAATCTGGGTTTGACATGGCCTTATATGTCAGGCACAGGTCACCTCTGAGCAAGCGGTATGAGACTGAATAGAGCTGGAGTTCTTTCAGTCGGGCAGCATAAGACATATTTTTGAGACCCTTTATCCGTTTGGTGAGGAACTTTAGCGCCCTTTCAAGCTGCAGCAGGTGTCTGATCAGATACATTCGAGCGGGGCATTGTACTCAATCATAGGTCTAATGAGTGATGAGTACAGGGGGACGATGACCTCCCTTGATCTAGATGTGAATCCCTTCATGATCAGGTGGGCGATATAGTAGGTTTTCCTAACTACTTTAGCAACATGAGTGTCAATCGTTAGGCTACTGTCAACCTGGGTCCCCAGATCCCTGATGACTTTTTCTGTGCTCAGTTGATTGCCACCTATATGGTAGCTAGGGGTAACCTTGTTTTTCCCGAAGGGTATGACTATGCATTTTTTGGCGTTTAACTTCAGGCCATGGCTCTGGCACCAGTTATCCATTTCTGTGAGGCCCTACTGGAGGATATCTGTGTCAGATGTGTTTTCGACTATGGCGCCCAGTTTGCAGTCATCTGCAAACTTTGTCAGCCATAACCCTTCTGTGTTTGCTTGTACTTCAGAAAAGTAGATGCTGAACAAGAGTGGACCCAGGACTGAGCCCTGTGGGACACCACTTGTGACAGGCTTTGAGTCTGACATGGCTCCAGCAACTCTGACCCTGTGGGTTCTGTCACTTAGCCAGTTTGCAACCCATCTTGTGATGTATGGGTTTACATTCAAGCTGATGAGTTTTTCGATGATACCTGAGTGGGGTATTGTGTCAAAGGCCTTTGCCAGGTCGAGGTAGGCTGTATGGACTGCCTTTCCCTCATCAATGGCCTTGGTGACTGTCTCGAAAAAGTCAACCAAGTTTAAGAGGCAGGATCTGCCTTTGACAAAGCCAAACTGGGTTGGATCCAAAGTCTGCAAGTTTCCTATGTCTTTATTTATGAGTTCCATTATGATCCTCTCCATGGCTTTGCAGATAAGACTTGTCAAGCTAATGGGGTGGTAATTTCCAGGGTCTGTGGAGGCACCGCCCTTATGAAGTGGGACCACAGTCGCCGTGCGCCACTCCTTGGGTACGTATCCTGAGGTGAGGCTAAGATTAAACAGCTGTCCTAACTGTGGGTTTAATTCCTCGTTGAGTTAATGAAGCACACAGCCGGGGACACCATCCGGTCCCATGGATGCTGTGTTTTTTGCCTTAGTGAGGGCAGTTCTCACCTGGGCGTTTGAGATGTTTGGGGGGCTACAATCCTCTGGAATAGATATCTCTCCTTTTGGGGGGGGGAGTTTGCACTGAACCTGTCAGCCAGTATGTTGGCAATGTGTGTAGGTTCAGTAATTTTCACATCATTTTGAACTAATTCTGAGCATATCTGGGAGTTTCCTCCTAGGTTTCTAACATAGCTAAAGAAGGCCTTATGATTGTCTTTAGAGTCCTTGGCGATTTTTCTCTCAAAATTTGCCTTGGATGATTTTATGAGAGCTCTTAGTTTTTACTTATAATGATCAAAGGTGTCTTACCTTTCAAGGATTTTGCTCTATCTTGTAGTAGCTTCCTCCTTTTGTTGTAGAGCTTGTTTATGGCTGGGGTCCACCAGACTGGACGCTTGCCTTTGGTACAGAGAGTCTTAGTTTTGTTTGGGATTGCCTGATCCATGCAGTCCTGTAGGTGCTGGTAGAAGGCATTTGTAAGTGATTCAGCGGTTTGAGTAATGTTTACCACTGGCTCAGGGGCCTTAAAGGAGACCACACTAGTTTTTAGAAGTGTGAAATCGGCTTTTGAGAAGTTTTTCACTGTGGTCTTTTTGTTTCAGGTGGGGCGGGATGAGGACCTCCAGCGAGATTAGTTTATGATCTGATCTCACCAGTGAGGGGTATACTTCCGGTGTTGAACATTTTGATCCCATGTTCGTGATGATGAGATCAAGTATGTTTTCTCCTCTTGTGGGGATGGTGACTAGTTGTTCCATGGCATTTGAGTTTATGAACTCCAGGGATCTTTGGGTTAGAGGGTTCGGGCTTGAGTAGTGTTCCCAGTCTATATTAGGGTAGTTGAAGTCACCTAGTATGATGGTGTTTAGAGATACATTTATCCCCTCCAATGTTTTCAGGAAGGCCATGTGAGGTTCCTGAGTTTGAGAGGGTGGCCTGTAACATGCTACAAATTGCAGAGCAGTCTTGCCTATGGTTAATTGCACCTGGATGGTCTCCGATGCATCGTGCGTTGCCACCAACCTTGAGGTGTGGGTGTCCTTTATGAATATGGACACCCCCTCCTTTCTTGGTGTTGTCCGGATTTTGGGGCGGAGCATGATATGAGGTGAAACCTGTTAGTGCTGGGGTGCTCTCAGGAGCCTCGAACCAGGTTTCTGTCACAGCACAGACATCGATGTTCTCCATATTGAGAAGGGCCTCGAGTGCGTGCATCTTGAGATTGAGACTTCTGGCATTGAGCAGCATTACCCTTAGTTTTTTCCTTTTGGTGTTCTAGGGTGGTAGGTTTAGAATTTGAGCCTTGCCTAAAAAGGCACTATGGGATGGCAAGAGCCTTTGCCAATATCCGGAAGCCCAGCGGTGACAGGTGCAAGCCGTCCCTTGCGAAGCAGCGTGGCTTGTCCAGCATGTCATCCCAGGCAGACAGACATTGGATCCCCTTTGAATGACACCAGAATTTAAGCCAATTATTAAAGCTGATCATCTTATCACTGTATTGTGGCATCATTCTAGGTGAAGGTAGGATACTGCTCAAGGTCAGGGTCATACCTGCCTGGGCTACATAATCAGAGAGCTCCTCGATGTCCCTTTTCATGTAGTCCAAGGAGGTACGTCTCAGGTCGTTGACACCAGCGTGGCCAATGACTGAGTCGTACTTGTACCTGCTGTTGAGAGACCTGAGTGCTTGCGTTATGTGGCGGATTCTAGCCCGACAGGCAGCTTACTGTGACCTTCTCCTTACTCAGTCTGGTGAGCGGGCGTCAGTGTGTCTGACTATGGAATCACCAATGACAAGTGTGTCTGGCATTTTGTTTGGCCTTAAGGGCTGTGACTGTTTGACACTCTGACTGTGTGATCTATGTGTTGCATGTGTTGGGTCGTGAGGTGGTAGTTGTTTGGGTGTCTGCTTTGGTGGCCTCTGCTGTTTTGGTAAATTTTTGATCAGAGCCTCCAAGTATGTCTTTGTGTGAGTATGTGTATGATTTGAAGTTGTGATGGTACCATGTGTAACTGGGTATGTATTGTGTGTGGTTACCTTCTCCTCCTGTCTGGTCTTGCCAGTCCTATGTTGAGAAAGCTCAGCCTCCAGTTTGGCCGTATAGTTGCATCTCTCGCATGTATTTGTGTTTTGTGGGAGAAGGAGAGGATTGTCTGTGTACATGAGGCAATTGTAACATTGCCTCAATATTCCCAGGTTCACCAGTTGAGCTGGAGAGGACACTAGCAACTGATCCCTCGACATACTAGAAGTAGATAAAGAGACTTTCAAAGGACTCCGGGGGAAGTGGGTTTTAGGCTGGTGGGGTACTATCTATAATAAGAGTGCTTTATCAAGGTGCAAGTACTGTAGGAGTAAGTGCTAGGCTTTACAGATAGAGAATAGTCTACTTGGGAATCAAGTAGAGATGAACTTTTCAGTTATAGGATATGCTGGTTAGATCAGCAGTACAGCTCGAGGAAGGTAGTTCTAAGGGAAAATTTGAAGAGTGGAATTTAGATGGCCCGAATAGTTTAACCTTGTTTAACCGCTGCTCTTGTGTGCAACAGTGGCAACTCAGCTAACGCTGCGTTTAGCATGTTTTATAGCAGGGGGCTGAAGGGAGCTAGGAATTGGCCCAAAATGACCAATGGACTACTAGTTTCTGGCTGAAACTTCACCAAATCGGACAAAAAGGCCGCTCAGTGCTTCCCACTCCCACTGGTAAGCAAAGAAACTTCCCTCCTTCCTAATAAGGCAATGGATCAGTAACAGGAACTAAAAACAAAGCCCAGGGATCAGCAACTCTGAAACTGGACTACTCTAGTTCAGCAAGGCGGAAAACAAGAGACCTTTTGTTTTATTACAGAGACAAGGAAAAAAACAGACAGTAAATGCTATAAATGCTGTAAATCGGCTAGCGCACTTTACTGTGTAGCCTACAGAAACAATTTGCAACAATTAGTAACTTAAAGTGCAATAAACAGTGTAAAATGCAGAAATCACTTAAAGTAGCAGTAAAACAGGCGAAATGCAGTCGCTAGCTTAATAACAGTGGGAAAGCCACAAAAAATACTTATATCTGGTAGAAAGTCACTCTTTTAGCTCTCTGCTGCTTGGATCATTCTGCAGGCCAGCACGAGGATCTGTGCTGAGTTGGTACAAGCTGGAAAACGTGTGTTTAGCGTGTTTTATAGCAGGGGGCTGAAAGGAGCTATGAACTGGCCCAAAACGACCAATGGACTACTAGTTTCTGGCTGAAACTTCACCAAATCGGACAGAAAGGCTGCTCAGTGCTTCCCACTCCCACTGGTAAGCAAAGAAACTTCCCTCCTCCCTAATAAGGCAATGGATCAGTAACAGGAACTAAAAACAAAGCCCAGGGATCAGCAACTCTGAAACTGGACTACTCTAGTTCAGTAAGGCGGAAAACAAGAGTTTTTTTGTTTTATTACAGAGACAAGGAAAAAAACAGACAGTAAATGCTATAAATGCTGTAAATCGGCTAGCGCACTTTAGTGTGTAGCCTACAGAAACAATTTGCAACAATTAGTAACTTAAAGTGCAATAAACAGTGTAAAATGCAGAAATCACTTAAAGTAGCAGTAAAAGAGGTGAAATGCAGTTGCTAGCTTAATAACAGTGGGAAAGCCACAAAAAATACTTATATCTGGTAGAAAGTCACTCTTTTAGCTCTCTGCTGCTTGGATCACTCTGCAGGCCACCACGAGGATCTGTGCTGAGTTGGTACAAGCTGGAAAACGCGTGTTTAGCGTGTTTTATAGCAGGGGGCTGAATGGAGCTAGGAATTGGCCCAAAACGACCAATGGACTACTAGTTTCTGGCTGAAACTTCACCAAATCGGACAGAAAGGCTGCACAGTGCTTCCCACTCCCACTGGTAAACAAAGAAACTTCCCTCCTCCCTAATAAGGCAATGGATCAGTAACAGGAACTAAAAACAAAGCCCAGGGATCAGCAACTCTGAAACTGGACTACTCTAGTTCAGTAAGGCGGGAAAACAAGAGATTTTTTTGTTTTGTTTTGTTTTTTTACAGAGACAAGGAAAAAAACAGACAGTAAATGCTATAAATGCTGTAAATTGGCTAGCGCACTTTAGTGTGTAGCCTACAGAAACAATTTGCAACAATTAGTAACTTAAAGTGCAATAAACAGTGTAAAATGCAGAAATCACTTAAAGTAGCAGTAAAACAGGCGAAATGCAGTCGCTAGCTTAATAACAGTGGGAAAGCCACAAAAAATACTTATATCTGGTAGAAAGTCACTCTTTTAGCTCTCTGCTGCTTGGATCACTCTGCAGGCCACCACGAGGATCTGTGCTGAGTTGGTACAAGCTGGAAAACGCGCGTTTAGCGTGTTTTATAGCAGGGGGCTGAAAGGAGCTAGGAATTGGCCCAAAACGACCAATGGACTACTAGTTTCTGGCTGAAACTTCACCAAATTGGACAAAAAGGCTGCTCAGTGCTTCCCACTCCCACTGGTAAGCAAAGAAACTTCCCTCCTTCCTAATAAGGCGATGGATCAGTAACAGGAACTAAAAACAAAGCCCAGGTCTCACCTTGAAAAGCTACCACTGCCCTAGGAGGGCTAAACCACTCAATAAAGAAATAAATATCTAAATAAATAAACCAATAAGCTTTTTACACTCCCAAAAACAATGGTACGATTTTTCCCTCTCACCTTCAACAGTTACTCTGAACCTGAGGGAAGATCCTTTGTAATCTACTCTGGGTATAAAATATCTGTGTAAACATTTCCATGCAAATATCCTAAACCATCTTGATTTAGTCTCTCTCCCTCTCTGTCCAGCTAATATACCTTGATTCAGGAACACCCTCCTATCATGTAATCCACACTATTCTGTTGCTTCCTGTTATTCTGTTAGTGCCCCCCTCCCCACATAATTTGCTTTCAACATTTCATTTCCTCTACTAACTTCTTTCAGTTACTTCCTGTGGTTTCTTGCCTTCTCTTTATCCCTTTATTTGAGGATCATATTGGCAAAATGTCCTTATTCTATACACTCATTAGCTTATTTACATAAAACTCTACCTGATTGTCTCTGTTCTCCCTGACACCTGCTTCCAATAAGACAGTCTCTCTGTATCTCTAATAGTCCTTCCTTGCCTCATCATTGTATCTTGCTATCTGGATTAATATGCCATTTCCTGTATTATATATAATAGGCTTAACAACATAGCCTTAAAAATGACTTTAAATCAGACAACTTTATGATCCCTTACTCCTTTGCTAACACCATCTTATTTGACTTAACTGTACGTTACGTTTCTTTCCTTTCCAAATACAGTTCCTCAGTTACTTAATTATTGCTTGCCATAATTTGTCTCCTAGTTGATAGAAATATGTTTGTCCAGCATATAGAATCAGAGGGCCCTAAAACATTTTTACTGTCTGTATCTTAACATCCAGATATATAATTAAGAACTTCCACTACCTTAACCTTTGGATTATTTTCTGTTTAGTTTCTTTTCACATCTCCTTTACTACAACTAATGAGTCTTTCCTAAACTGGTACAAGAACTACTGCACTAATTCGTACATGGGCACATAGTTTATAGATACAGCTATAGTTTTATCCCATTTATTTTATAACTTAAAAACATCTGGAACTGTTTCAAAGTATTCCACAATACAGGGACATCATCTTCTGATTTTGTTAATTTGACAATTAAGTCATTTGCAAACAATCATCTTCTTTCTTGTCTCCCTTTCCACTCATGCCCTTGGATGTTTGAACGTATTTCAATTGGTAATGGCATTTTATATGTTTTAAACAATAATGGGAAAGATGACATCCCTGACTTGTTCCTCTAGGCAAACTCAATACATCAGACAAAATTTCCCCATGTTTAGCTTTGCATCTGACCCTGTCAGATCCCTTAGTCTCTTTGCCAACTTGTGCCCTTTAAAATAAAAAAGACATCTCACAGTCAGTATAAATAACTTCTGTAAGAAAATTGCCTTATGTATCTTTTAAACTGTATTTTACTCATGATGATGTATAATGTGAATGATTCGAGCAAAAGTTTTGTTTCTATTATGTATCTGTTATTTGCTATCAATGTGGTAATTCCCAAATGTATGCTAACTTATGTTTTGTTTGCAATTGCTACTTCTGTATTCTTTTTGCATGTTTGTTAATCTCTAATTTGTCTGTACAGGAGCTTTTCTCCCCGGGGGGCCTCCACTGAAAACGGACCTGTGTCCAGTCGCACTTTCCCGGTAAACAAATGTAAAATAAATAAATAAATATATATCTTCCTTATTAACTCAATTGTTTCAGTAGGAGGCACACATTCATTCATTGTTCTGCACATAAATTCTCACCGTATCCCATCAATGCTTTCTCGGCATCTATTTAACTTACCAGCAGTAATGGTAATTTGTTGCCCTTTGCATTATCCTGAATGATATGAGTTTTATTAATGTTGTCCAATGCCTGCTTCCTTTTTACAAATTCATGATGATCTAGGTCTATGATTTCTGTTAACACTCATATTATTCTTTTTACTAATATCGACATAAAATACTTTGTAGTCATGATTTAATATTAACATTAATCTGTACAGCTAGGATCTACAGGCTTGTTCCCCTCTTTAGGTAAAACTACCACAACTACTTTATTTTAGGGTGCAGATATCTTACCCTTTAAGACACTATTAAATCATTTCTTCTGTATCTTTATTTCTAAGGGAATTATCATGCCCAAATGACTTACCTGTAGCCTAACAGCCCATAACCATTTTCAGTTCTTCCTCTTCTGTATTTAACAATTAACTGTTGAACCTCTCAACTGCAGCACCAACGTTTACCATGATGTCCATCAAAATCCTATCCCAATTCCCCCATTCATCTGCTTTGTAGAAACATTTATAAAATACTTGGAGCTTTGTAGATGACAGAATGATTAAGGTGTTTACCTCACAGTCACAAAGTACGAGTTTGATTCCCACCGTTGGAGTGGAAGTTTGCTGCATAGTGTCGATCTAGTCTGGTTCAAGTTTTATATCATTGGGAATGATAAATTCAGTTTAAGCACCTAAGGCTACTTACTACATCCTGCATTCTGAATAATACCATATATTTTGTTAAAGGGACAGTCCCAGGGATTTTTTGTTTTGATTCAACCTTTGTTTACATTTCAGGTTTGCCTTTCTGAGCATGCTCACCTTTGGCTGGGGTGGGGGGAGTGCCTGAAGGAAGTTTCAAAGGTGTTAGCCAAATTCCATCTCAAATTGCAGTTGTACTGACAACAGCTTTCCCTTTGAGCCATTCATTAGTTTAGTCTGTGCATTTTACCCCTTGAGAAAAGTAGCCTTTCAGGCATTTTATGACCTGACTACTGATGCTACTCTAGAAAGCACATCAGTAATGCAAGGCCTTTAAAACATTAGTAAACAGAGTTTTTTGTTTCTTTCATTTCATATTTTATTCTGTGGTGATTGTGAATTCTTGCCATCTACAACAATCTTTTATGACATGGCTTCTAACTATAGAAAGCATATTTCTCCTTCTTTCATGTTTTACTGTATTCTGATTTTTGAATACTAGCCTGGTGTAGTGACTTTCTGACCTGCTAGTAATTCCATAGAAAGCAAATGTATGACAGAAGGTTGGAGCATTAGTAGACACACTCTTCTGTTCCTTTTCAGCTTTTAGTTTGATATGTGCTGATTTCTAAATGCTACTTGACAAATGCACTGTTTTTTTAATGAGTGGGCTGCTTGTACATCCGTAGAAGCATGAGTGATGCAAAATTTAATAATTAATATACACTGATGTCCCTTTTGCCTGGCACAGCTTTCTTTATTTTAAATATGAGCCAAGAGCTGGGGGCATAGTTCCCCAATCTAATTTAAGTCGGAGAGGAACACAAATCCAAAGATTAGTTTATCGTGGTAGCTGAAGACTGGAACTGCGGATTTAAAGGATATTTAAAAGTAAAATGATATTGTGGGTGGGAATGAAAGTGATGTGTCGAAATGAGCATGACTTCTGTCAGCTTAACCTGGACCCTAATTTTAAACACTGGGATTGTCCCTTTAAGTATCTACCTGCATGCACAGTGGTCTCCCTCCTTGGGTCCCCTGACACATCTTCATTACTGGTGATTATATTTCAGTTTCCCCATGTAATTTACATCCCTTGCTGAAAATATATTATTTCATCTAGTTTATTCTAGCATTCTCCTCAGTTTTAAAACTACGTTCTTGGGTAGGACATGCATACTTTCCAAAGTAATTCTATTTCCAAACCAGTAGCCACTCACTGCCACAAACCTTCCATGTCCATCTTTTTTCCCTCCTCTGTTATGAAAAGAACCCCTGTCCCTAGTGATACTTTTACACAAGGAGAGGAGCGGGTTAAATCCAGGGATCTACAAGCCTGTTAGCTTAATAACAGTTGCAGGGATAATTATAGGGAGAATTCTTAAAGGAAGACTTGTAGCATTTTGATAGGACAGTAAACTCTAGGACAGCAACTGGCATGAGTTCATAGCCAAAAAGACCTTTCAGTCAAAACTGATATAGTTTTAATTAGGTTACTGATGAACTTGAAATAGGCGTGCCAGTAGATGTAGCCTACCTGGTTTCAAACTGTGTTTGACAAGGATTCACACAGTAAACTGGAAGGAAAACTGAATGAGTATGGATAGACTGATGAACTGGAATTCAGCATAGTTGAACTGCAGGCCGCTGTGGCCTGTGGTAAAAAGAAGTGCATCACAAATGAAGGAACTGAATGACAAGAGTACTGCGGGGTTCTGTTCTAGGTTCAGTACCTTTCAGCTGTTGTTATCTCAGACATACATGAGGGAACATCCACCAGGATGAAGCTGCTGATGGCATTAAGATGGGAATAGCACTGAAGACCGAAGGGGAGAGGCTACAGCAGAATTTGGAAAGGCTGAACTAGTGTGCATAAAGAAACTACTAAGTGTTGCAGTAAAATAGAAAGGCCACAGTGACAAACCTATTAATGAAGTGCTTAGGTATGCCATGAAAACATATGCACAGCTGAAAAAATGTCATCCATACTGTGAACAAATGGGGTTTTAATATTATCAGAAACAATAAGTAAGCAAGGATAGGTACTTCTTACAGAGGGAAAGAAAATACAGGATGGATTAATGGGCTAAGGTAGGAACAGGGATGGAATATAAAAGATGACATTACTGAGGCATTTCCATTTACTTACTGTGATGATAAGTATTGTAGAGTTGCTTGAGTCTGTATATGCTATTAATATGTATTGTAGCCATTGAGACTTTAAGTCAAATACATAGCATTGCCATTTTAAGAATGGTTATATCCCATAATGCATTAAGTCTAGTGCCTTTGACCAGTGTATTTGTGATGAGTAAACTGTTAATATCATTCTTTGTCTTGTCATTTTGTACAGAATAAAAAGTTGGTGTACACCGACGTTAATGACACTACTGTTTGACAATACTGGGTAAACACAGCTGTACATCATGACACTTAGGAAGTTTTTCTAATATTTTAATTGTATTTTTTGTGTTTATACACACACACACACACACACACACACACACACACACACACACACACACACATATATATATATATATATATATATATATATATATACATACGATTGAATGGCAGATTGTTTCAATATTTACCAATGGAGACAGTGAACACTGATCAATAATATTTATTTTTAATAAAAGGGATCTGAATGAGTTTGTGGATATAATGAGATCTTGTTGGGTTTATCTCCCATTCAGGATATTAAAAAAAATGGGACAATGACACAAGTGTAGCAGAATGTGAGCTGAGCTATAAGATCAAACTACAGACAATTTTAGAAGCTAGATTTATTTATTTATTTATATTTTTTATGATGACATCATCATTAGTGACAGTTTACTTCCATTACACTATGAAAATTTATTCTCAATCTGTCACTGAAGACACCATTTAAATATTTGAGAATCTGAGCGCCATAGAAACAGTAGCTATCTGTAAAGTACCATCTTGTAAGGACTTTCACAAACATTTAACAAATGTATTCCATGCTTTCAAACACTTAAAAACAAGAGCAGTATTTCCTTCAAAAAACATGATGATTAGGACAGGAACACACTTTATGTATAACAAATCAAAAAACTGGAACTTTTTTTTCTTATATCAGAAAATCATAAAATAAGAACAATTCCCTTTTAGACCTATAGTGTCAGCTAGAGGGTCAAATCTGAGCCTATAGCATTATTTGTGGATTGTACACCAAATACCAGTGTATAGAGGATTGATCCTTAGTGAATTGTGGAAAGTTTTTTTGTAAAGATTAAGTGAATGATTGAAACTCGTCAAAACTGACATTGAGAGATTCTATATTTGCAGTCTACAAACACAGCATAAAGCCTGGTAAATGTTTCTTAACACAGCTGTAAAACTGGAATAATAATGAACTTCTTTCCTTGTACATCACCATTATTTTAGGCAACAACTTATTTTATTTTGGTGAAAAATAATTTAAACCAGTGAAAGGGGTAGCAGTTATGGTCCATACATTTACCAGTTTAGTTCTGTCAGGAGCAGGATTTACTGTTTTATATTAATAGGTTGATTTTAGCAATGTATTTTTATAGACAATTTATTGATGGCATGTTTATTTTACTAAAAGGTTCAGAGTCTGCAATTCATACAAATTCAGTTTCATTACTGACTTTTTAAGGTTTATATATATATATATATATATATACACACACACATATATATAGTTACCTATGAAAAGATCGAGCAGCTGAAATATCGAACATCATATGGTCGATATTTCAGATGATCGATCACTGTAAAGTATTAAAAAAACAAAAAAACAAGAAACACAAAGACATTATTGCAAGGGGGCAAGCCCCCCACACCCCCCTACCAACTTTGAGATCGCGCTACACCAACAATACAGTGTGGAACAGGAATTATTCCTATTCCCTGCTGTAGCGCGATCTCGGAGTTGGTATATTTAAGTAGGGGGTGTGGGGGCTGCAGGGGGGCTTGCCCCCCTCCAATAACGTCTTTGTGTTTCTTGTTTTTTTAATACTTTACAGTGATCGATCATCTGAAATATCAACCATATGGTCTCGACCATATGGTGTTCAATATTTTGGCTGCTAACTCTTTTCATAGGTAACCGTATATATATATATATATATATATATATATATATATATATATATATATATATATATATATATATGTATATATATATATATATATATATATATATATATATATATATATGTATATATATATATATATATATATACATATATATAATTGCTGGTACCGAGAATAGCTTATTGCATTTAGAACAAAAAGTTTATCATAAACCCACTTTTGATAAATTTTACTTGAATGGCAGTAGCTGAAAAAAGGCATCTCAAATGTCCAACTGACATGGCGATGACATCACGAAATGGGTGGAAAGTTTGTGGGATATGGGCGGGGTTGGTGAAGTGTGAGAGGATGTGGCCTAAGTCCAGTTTTAGCCACAATGAAAGGTGGCAACCATACCTGCTTCTCATCTTGAGACTGGTGCTACAGCTTTGCTTCTGATGAAAGAAGAAGCAAAGGGGCATTGTATTGCAGCAGTGTGAAGCTGTAATGAGACCAACACTAGTAGTAGCCGGGTAGTAGCCAATTAGGGGATTCCCCACAATTACTCATTCTTGACAAAGCTAATTCTTTCTTTTCAGTAAAAACTTCTTGATTACTGCTCTTGAACCAAACTTCAGAATATCTCCATAAATACTTCATCCATAAATCATCAGGGTCTACTTTATTAGTTCCCCTCAAGTGTTTGGCAGTGCCCTTTATGTAGGCACTTTGAGTGGATGTTTTTCCTGTAAAAGCACCCTTGAAATTTCAGCAATACCAGTTTGCAGTGACAAGCACTAACCCCAGAGATGCAAACCAGATACTCCTGAATTTACTTTATATTCTCACTGCAACTGTCTAATCATCAGTAAAGGTCCCAATATCATGGATATGAATTTTCTACTAACTCCATTACTAGCTTGCTGGATATGGGCATCTTAAGGTGATGAAGAAATTGCCTTATGTTTGCTGACAACCAGATGACTCTAAAACAAACTGATATGGTATGTGAGAGATGTATTTATGCAATGTCGCTGGAGGCAAAGGTCTCACATAAAAGCACTCCTAATGTCAATCAGGTTGTCAGTAACATCTATCACACAGTACAAAGCAGAAATATAGATCCACATATGCTGAGCCACTTAAATGTAACCTTCCTAAATCCCAAAGGCCTCCTAGAGAAAGCACACATAACAAATGCCCTCAGCAACTCCAAGTGCATTCTTTTAAAGCAGCACATACAGCCACATCTTGTGGAGCCTCTACTTCTAGACTAGACAAGCCAGCAGACAATCCAACATTCTGGTCATTGGAGACTCCATTCTGCAATACACTGATGGCCATCTCACCAGGCTGAGTAAGGAGAAAGTCATGGTCTGCTGTTTCTCAGGGGCCAGGAACCAACATAATGCACATGCACTCAGGTCATTGGACCACAAGTATCAGTATGACTTGGTCATAGTCCATGTGGATGTAAATGACTTGAGACATAGATTGCATGAAGAGATCTCAGAATGTGTGTCCCAGGCTGGTATGAGCCTAGCACTGAGCAGCATTCTACCTTCTTCAAGGACGATACCAAAATATGAATGTAAAATGACTGACATTAATAATTGGCTTAGTTGCTGGTGTCATTCTAAAGGGATGCAATATTTGTCAGCATGGAAGGAGATGGACAAAAGATTATGCTGCTTTACTTTGAAATATTACTTAAAATATTGTCCTCCCCTATAGTGCCATTTTTTGGCAAAGCCAAATGAAAATAATTCCAGTGTAGCAAATCAAAACCAAGAAACCCTAAAGGTGTTACTGCTCAGTGCCTGGAGTCTAAACAAGAAACTCTACTTCCTACAAGCTGTCCTTACCCTAGAGAATACTCATGTTTGTGCAGTCACTGAGACATAGTTTAAAGCTGTGGAGAGCACCCTGGCAGAGCAAGGCTATAAAGCCTTCCAAACATTTAGACTAGCTACTTCACAGGCAGGGACTAAAGATGGAGCTGTCTTAATTTACTTCAAAAATATATGTAGCTCAAGGCTGGTCAAAAAGGACAATGCACTTGAGCTTCTCCACATTCAAATCACCACAGGCAAAATCCCATACTACTTCCTTGCAAGCTATAGGCCACTTTCTATGACCCAGAAAACCTATAACATGTATTTAAGCTTATTGGAAACACTTATCATCCAACCCAATACCATATTCTTGGGTGACTTTAATTACCCCACTATTAACTGGGAATCATACACAATACCAAACATGCAGGCACAAAGATTCCTGGATTTTGTAAACACAAACTGCCTGGACTAGATTGTCAATATGCCGACGAGGTGCACAAACATACTGGATCTGGTTCTCTCTGCCTTTTGAGAGAGTTCTTTCTGGTAAGGATAGAGCACAAAATGGTCTCCTCTGTAGTAAAAATAAAACTTGTAACTACTATTCCAAGGCTAGCTTCCTACTTTTAAGTGATAACCTGCAAAATTTCAAGCCCCCCCCCCCCCCAAACTGTGAGAACATTGCTGCCTGTGTGGAACCATTCAAAAAAAAAACTGTACAACTATGCTAGTAGCTGCATACAGGCAGCTGTACCCAACAGGAATAAGTACAGAACCTACACTAAAAACAAGCTACCCTATAGAAATCACAAAATCAATAGGCTGTATAAGATGAGGAAGAAAATTATGGCAAAAATTAGGAGGTGTAACACCCAGCAAGATAAACGTGCTCTCATTGAACTTGGCAAACAATTCAGAGGGCTAATAATGTCTACCAAAGCCAAATTTGAGGTATATCTGGCCTCCCAGTCCAAGGACAACCACAAGGTATTCTTTCAGCTGTCTGCAGCCTCAAAGGCAATACACAATTGTTTACAGAGCTCATTGTTAATGGAGAAACCTATACTGAGACAGAAGTTATAGCAAACCTACTGGCAGACAAATTCAGCTCTAGCTCTGAAAGTTAAAACTGGGAAGTCCAGCTATACAAAGAGGCCAGTCACTAGTGGAGTCCTTCAGGGATTTGTTCTGGGACCGATCCTTTTTTGCATCTACTTTTCTGAAGTCAAGGCCAACATTAAAGGCCTCTAGCTGACCAAATCTGAAGACAATTTCAAATTAAGAGCAGTTACGAAATCCCCTGCCAACACCAGTGTTCTCTAGGAAGGTCTGACACAGACAAATAACTACTGTCAGAGCCATAGACTAAACATAAATACCAAGAAATGCATAATGGTATTCTGTGGTAAGTCATACACACCTGGTAATTATCATATCGACACTGACACATGTAGACAGTAATTTAGCCTTTGACAATCACGTTTCTACAGTAGTGAGGAAGTCATTCTATGCTCTGAGACTTATAAACAAAGGTATGGAATCTAGGTCCAAGAAGTTCATTGTTCCACTTTATCCGGCATTCATCAGATGTCATTGTGTACAGTGTCCCCTTTGGTATGTATCTAATCAGGCAACTCCAACAACTGGAAATCCATAGAAGTTCCTCTCAAAAAGAATACAGAGCATGAATAAAATGACCTATTCAGACTGCCTCAAGGGTCTATCCTTGTACTGTGTTTCAACAAGCTGTTGAGGGGAGGTCTGTGCTGGCATACAGGGTATTGTCAGACCCCACTCTGATGGACCTCGTGCATATCCACAAAGCAAACAGCACCAGAATTACCCAGTATAAAGACTTAAACCTTGCCTGTGATATAAATAGGACCTGCGGGAGAAACAGGTATGTATCCCAGAGACTACCCCTTCTCTGGAATAGACTACCTATCTATGTGAAGCAGAGTTCCTCCCTAACCCAATTCAAGTGTAGCTTGTACAATTAAATGTGGAACAGGAAATTCATCCCTGGCTTGGCACCTAAATCTATAATGGACACAGGGATCCTGTAAATGGTTCATCTCTCAAGTCCATGCTTGTAAATGTTTCATCTTCCAAGCCCCTGCTTACACTAAACCAAGGGTACCAGAAATTGTAAAAGATTTCAAATACATGACTAGGTTTAAAAAGGTCCCAGAGGTTGTTAGCCCAGTACGGGTGCCTTCCGAACATTTTAAATGGAGATCGACATACAGTGCAGAATGGGAAATTTACCATTTTCCTCATTGTAGTGCGATGCCGGAGTTGGTATATTTAATTAGCTGGGGGTGCGGGGGGGGGGGGGCTTGCTCCCCTGCAAAAAATGTCAAAAAAAATAGTTTTTATTTTTTTTTATTTTAGTTTTAAAGTTTCAAAACGTCGATCATATGGTCTCGGACGTATGATGTTCAAAGGTTTGAAACTTCAGTAATCTGATAGGGACCCCCTATAAACCTTTGAATGTAAAAATCCTTAGTGATTTACAAACTGAGGAATAGGTTATCCTACTGCTAGTAAACATATCTGTCAAGTGTTCAATGTTTTACAGAATGTACCTGTTGTTTATCATATTTTACGATGTTCCTCATAAAATATGTTATTAAAGGTTATCAAGCATATATCCATGGAAAGTCTAGCCTTCCTCTGTATTAATTGCAAGGCATAAGTGCAGTCGAGTTGATATTCCTGACAGAACACCTGAAATTAAAGCTTGACATATAGGCACATTTGGTTAACAGTGTTAAAGTTTAATACCACGTGATATTAAAGTATTATAGCTGTGCTTATATAATGCTATTAAAGGAATAATGAATAACAACTGGGAGAAAATTTGAAAAAATAAGTTCTCTAATTGTTTTGAAGTCAGGAAAATAGTCTGGTAAACTGAACATGGATGCAGTTGTTAAAGTGACTCAAACCATCAGAAATGGGCAAGATTCAAAAATCAGGATAACAGGTAACAAAGAAGGATGACAGAACAGGGCCCAACAATGGCAAGACATCTTAAATCCAGACAAAGAATTCAAGAATTTATACGCAGGACAATAAAAAAGAAGCTAAAGGGAAAAAAACAGGAAATAGAACTGGTAATAAAAAAGAAGGGAAAAGGGGCATGCCATAGCTAAGGAAATCCAGAAATAATATCAGTAAGAATAACAGACTGAACAGGAAGGCATAGAAGGACAACTGTCTGTATTTTACAAAACACTTCACAAATCTGGAGATACAGTCAGATGTAAGAGATAGTCGAATTAGATTCCATGTTTTATTCAATAATGGTAAAGGACTTGATGAATAAGTATACAAAAGAACTAAGGTAAAACCTGTAAGAAGTACTAAGGACATCTCAAATCTAAGAAAAGATCTGCTAGTTCTTTCCACTCCTGCACTTTTACTAGCTTATTAGTTTAGCACTTTACCAGACTTCTTTTAGCAATTATTGTAGCACACAAAAGTGCTACCAGCACTAAACATTCTACAAGGAAACAGCTCCAGTACTTATTATTAATGCCCACCCCTCCAGGCATGTCTAAAGGTCAGTTCCCTGTGCTTTCTCCTATTAACCTGGTGAACTTGGGCATCCTGAGGCAATGTAGCAACTGCGTCATGTACACTGACAACCCTCTTCTCTTACCTCCCAACACTCAGACTTGTGAGAGCTGCACTTATATATCCAAATTGGAAGCCATGCACTCTCCAGCCAAGACCAGAATAGCTGGTCAAGAGGGGAAGGTCAACACTTGCACCACACCACATGGAACACATAGCCCTCCAGAACACACACCAGCACTGACTTCACATAAAAACAAAAACCACACACACACCTTTGCAGAGGCTCTCAATAAAAATCTACCCAAACAGCAGAGACCTCCAAGGTAGAAATGCACTCGACCACCACAACACAACACTAATCACAACACACATAACTCTCCTAAACAGTGTGCCACTCAAATGAAAGCCCCTAAAGCAAAACAAGCATGCCCAACACACTAGTCATAGGTGACTCGATACTGAGGCACACTGATGTCCCACTCACTAGGTTGAATAAGGAGAAAGTAACGGTCAGCTGCCTGTCAGGTGCCAGGATCTGACAAATAACGCACGCACTCAGGTCCCTCAACAACAGGTACAAATATGACCCTGTCATTGTACATGTGGGTGTGAATGACCCTAGATGTACCTCCCTGGACTACATGAAAAGAGACATGGAGGATTATATAGCTCAGGTGGGTATGACCCTAGCCCTGAGCAGCATCCTACCATCACCCAGAATGATACCACAGTACAAGCAGAAAATGATTGATTTTAACAATTGGCTAAGTTTCTGGTGTCATTCTAAGGGGATCCAGTATCTGTCTGCCTGTGATGACATGATTGTCAGACCTCGATGCTTTGCCAGAGATGGCCTGCATCTGTCACTCCTGGGCTTCTGGATACTGGCCAAGGCTCTTGCCACCCCTACAGTGCCTTTTTTAGGTGGTGTTCCAAAGACCAAATTACCACTGTAACAGCTACAAACAAATGCAAACTGAGGGTCATGCTGCTCAATGCTAGAAGTCTAAATCTCAAAAATGCACTCGCTCAAAGCACTCCTTAAAATGGAGAACATCGACATTTGTGCTATAACAGAGACTTGGTTCAAGGCAGCAGAAAGCACCCTTGCATTACCAGGCTATAACTCATTCCACACCGTTTGGATCCAGAACTTGGACCGAAGCTCCAAAGGTGGTGGTGTTTGCATATTCATAAAGGATGCACACACCTCCAGACTGGTACCCCAACATAATGCATCAGAGATACTTCAGGTGCAGTTAACACTGGGTAAGACAGTGATTCAGGTTGTAGCCTACTATAGGTCCCCAAGCAAGTCCCAAGACTCACACTCCACATTCCTATGCACCCTCGAGAATATTAGGGTCCAACCTAACACTCTCATACTGGGTGACTTCAACTACCCCTCCATTAACTGGGTAAACTACTCATGTACAAATACACTTGCCCAATGTTTCCTGGAATTCATTAATTCCAATGCCCTGGACCAGCTCATTCTTACCCTCACTAGAGGTAGCAACATCCTTGACGTGGTCATTACTAATATGGGTGACCATTGCTCTACACCAATAGTCAACTCCTCCCTGGTTAGATCTGACCACAAACTAATCACCTTGGAAATCCACCCTCCCCCCTGCAAAGATAACCACCATGAAAAACTTCTCCAAAGCTAACTTTGGGTTTCTAAAAACAGAGGTGGCTAACGTCACGGCACCCATGCAAATGATGAATAGTTGCATGACCGCCAAATCAAACACCAATGCAATAGTTGCATGACTGCTGAATCATACACCAATGCACTGTATGAACGTGTACACAAATGCATGGATCTCACCATACCCAATAGAACCAAGGCGCTCTCTACCAAAAAAAGGAAGCCAATCTGGTGGTCCCCTGCCATAAAGAAACTCTACAACATTTGGAGGAAACTGATGCAGAATAAGGTGAAGTCCCAAGACTGGAAAAGCTCCCTTATCAGTCTCAACAAAAAGTTGAGATCCCTCATCAAATCCTCTAAAGTTAGCTATGAAAAGAGAATTGCAGCAGATAGTAAAGACAACCACAAGACCTTCTGTAGTTATGTAAAGAATCTCCACGGCAATACCCAGATTTGCTCTGAGTTAACAATGGTACCTCCTATACCAAGCCAACAGATATTGCCAATATATTGGCTGACAGATTTAGTGCCAACTTTACCCCTCACTCCCCCAACAAAGGACCAATCACAATACCAGTAGATTGCCAGGCACCCAGTATTACTGCTGCACAGGTTAAAACAGCACTGTCCAAGCCAAGAACACATCTTCTATGGGAACTGACAATATCCCTGGCCATGTTCTACATGAACTACAGAGTGAACGGGCACCTCACCTGTGTGCACTGTTCAGTCACAGCCTCACCTCAGGCTTTGTCCCTACCAAATGGTGCACTGTTACAGTCAGCCCTCTCCACAAAGGAGGAGTGACTACAGACCCTCGGAGCTATTGGTCCATTAGCCTAAAGAGTCTGATATGCAAAGCTATGGAACGCATCATCATGGACCTAATAAACAAGGATATAGGGAATCTCCAAACTCTGGATCCCACACAGTTTGGTTTTGTGAAGGGTAGATCATGCCTGCTCAACTTGGTCGACTTCTTTGAGTCAATCACAAGAGCTGTTGATGAAGGCAAGGTGGTTCATACAGCCTACCTTGATCTGGCCAAGGCTTTTGATACCATTCCCCACTCAGGAATCATAAAAAAAACTTACTAAGCTAGGCATCAACACCTATATCACAAGGTGGGTTGCAAACTGGCTCACAGATAGAACCCACAGTGTGAAAGTAGCTGACTCCAAGTCAGACTGCCAACCAGTCAGGAGTCCCACAGGGTTCGGTCCTGAGTCCTCTCCTGTTCGGTATCTACTTCTCTGAAGTCCAGGCCAACACAAAGGGACTCTGGCTGACAAAGTTCACAGACGATTGCAAGTTGGGAGCTATTATTAACTCCCTAAGTGATGTTGACATCCTACAGAAAGGCCTCACTGAGACCAACGACTGGTGTCAGAACCTGGCCTTAAGCTCAATGCCAAAAAATGGATCGTCATCCCCTTTGGGAAAAACCTGGTTCCCATGAATTACCACATTGATGGTAGTCCACTGAGCACAGAATGAGTTATAAGAGATCTGGGAACACAGGTTGACAGCAACCTCTCTTTTGACCACCACATTGCCACTGTGGTCAGAAAGTCCTTCTATGTGGCACATCACATTACTAAGGGTTTTGCATCCAGGAAGAAAGAGGTCATTGTCTCCATCTACTCTTCCCTCATTAGACCAATCATTGAGTACAATGCTCCATTTGCCATGTACCTCACTAGACACCTGCAACAACTGGAGAGTCCACAAAAGTACCTCACAAAGAGGATCCTAAGCCTTAAACACTTGCCCTATATGGACAGACTCAAAAAACTCCAACTATTCTCTGTCTCATATCCCCTACTTAGAGGTGATCTCTGCTTGACTTACAAAGCCATGTCTGACCCAGCTCTGTTAGAAATGCTACATCTAAAGAAATCCCAATCCCTCCACACCACACACTCCAGAGACCTCAACCTCATTACCACAATCAACAGAATATGCTGGAGGGACAGGTTCATAACTCAGAGACTGCCCATGCTATGGAATAGACTTCCCATACATGTCAAACAGAGCACCTCACTGGCTCTCTTCAAGGGAAATCTTGATGAGTGGATGGGAAATAGAAAATTCACCCCGGGGATCACTCCAGTGGCTCTACTTGACAGAGACACTGGGAACTAAGGTCGGGTGGCACGATGACAAGGTAATCCTATGGGCTAGGCTTCTAATGTCTCCAGGGCCATTAGCCTAGTACACACCTATGAACCTATGAAAAATGATCACTCTGTAGATACTTAGTGTAGCAATGGTAGATATTCTGACCAACCTGAAAGGAACATTCATATACAAGGAAATGGATGGCAATCAGGATTATAAACATTATACAGATATAATTTGATTAGGTGTATAAAGAAACCTAATGGAAAATGCATAGTAAAATTTGTGTGAAAGGATCTTACTAGATATGGAATGCATTGTAAGAATCAGTACCCCTACAAAATGGAAATATTGAGTGCCTGCCGGTCAATACATCAATATCTGAAAAAGCAGACATGGGGGGATGTTGATGTTGTAGATCACAGAAGATTAATAGGCAATATGAAACTGCTTACAATCAAAATGAATGACCTTTACCTTACTGAAAGAATATGGAAAGTAATGGTAGAAGAGAAAGGAAAATCTGTTTTCTTAAAATGTCTGAATTCCAAAGGGGTCAGAATGAGAAGCCCAGTTTTTCTCACTTTACTTCATGTTCTTGATTTTGTTTTAAAATGTCATCTATATCAAGTATGTAGATGATTTAAAACAATTGCATATACTGTTTGGACATGATAGTAAGACATTATGGATTTCACTAGACAACGTGTATGAAGAGTCTTAAAAGACAGCTTCCTTTTGGTATGTATAACAGGAGATTAGTAATATATGTTCTCATAAAGATCAAGGGAAGCTGTAGTTTGGAATAAAAATAATTAGCCAGGGAAACGTAATACTTCAAATTAATACTGACAACCCCCAAAAAACAAACCCATATGGTGGGACATGGTGGAATAATATCAACAAGTTTTACAATAAAAGTAAAAGCATTTTGACCAAAAGTAAGAAGAGTAATTCCCAGAATGCTAGAGCCCTTGTCACTGAAATAAACAACTCAGGAGCTTAATAAAATACACCAGAAGGCAAGACTGAAGCAAAATGGCGACCCAAGCCAAAGAAAATCACAATGCCTTTTTTTAGTTTTGCTCATAATCTCAAAAGCACAATGCAACAATGCACTGAGCTCATTGTGAGCAAAGTTATCTACACTGAGGCTGAAGATAGAATGAATCTACTGGTTGATAAATTTAGGTCTAATTTTACTCCTGTGTCCGTCAAGATATATTTGAAACTGGCTTACCTCCAGCTATCGCACATGACAAAGTCCTAAACTGGAGGTGAGCCAGTTTCAAATATATCTTGATGGACACAGGAGTAAAGTTAGACCTAAATTTATCAACCAGTAGATTTGTTCTATCTTCAGCCTCAGTGCAGCTAACTTTGTTCACAATGAGCTCAGTGCATTGTGCTTTTGAGATTATGGGCAAAACTACAAAAAGGCATTGTGATTTTCTTTCTATTTTATCTTCAGTCTTGGCGGTGGGAGGTTGGCATAATGATTAAGGTATTTACCTTACAAACATAAGGTGCAGGGTTTGATTCTCACATGGGGTAATTGGCTAGGCTGAAAATGTCCCATAAGGGCAGTTAGCCTAGTACTAGTCTATGAACCTATGAACCTATCAGTGGCTAAAAATATTGCATCAATGGGTCCTGGCAATATCCCTGGATGTATCTTAAATCTAATGAAGCATGATTTAGCCACACTCCTAACAACACTGTTGAATCTCAGCCCCCATACAGGTTTTGTACAAAACAAATGGAGAACAGCTACAGTCATTCACCTGCATAAGGGAGGACCTTCTGAAGACCCATGAGTATGACCAGCTCATAAGCAAAGCCATGGAAAGACTTGTCATGGCTTTGCATATGAGCAAAGCCATGACAAGCCATGGAAAGACTTGTCATGGGCCTAATAAATCAGGACATATGGAAGATCCAAACACATGAACCATCTTAGTATGGATTCAGTGGACTTTTTTGAAAAGGTTACCAGAACAATTGATTAAAGAAACAGGTACATACTGCGTACCTCAAATTGGTCAAAGCTTTTGACACAATCCCTCACTTAGTCATAGCAAAAAAGCTAAATAAACTGGGAATAAACCAACTGGATTGCCATTTGGCTCACAGATATGATGCAGGAAATCAAAATAGGGGAGGTTACCTCCATTAAGAGACCAGTCACCAGTGGAGGCCCCCAGAGTTCTGTGCTGGGAGCTTTCCTGTTTGGCATCTACTTTTCTGAAGCAAAAGCCAATACCAAAGGGCACTGGCTGATTAAGTCTGCAGTTGACTGCAGTTGACTGCAGATGACTGCAAGCTAGAAGCAGCCATTCAAAACCCAAATGACTAAGCCATCCCGCATGAAGGTTTGTCCCAAATAATTAAATGGTGCCAAAATCATAAACTGAAACTAGACTAAAAAAATGCATTACTGCATCCTTTGAGAAGTCATCTACCACAGGGAACTACCACATTGTCAATACACCTTTAAGGGTTGACACAGTCATTCACGATTTGGGAACTTATATAGACAGTGACCTAACTTTTGACCAATGTCTCTACTGTTGTAAGTTTGTCGTTCTATACTGTACGGCTTATAAAAAAGGGATTATGTCTAGATCTAGATCTAAGGATTTCATTGGCCCCCCTTAACTCAGTACTTGTTAGACCAGTCACTGACTATAATGCCCTCTTTAGCATCTATCTATTCAAACACATGCAACAACTCAACCCCCACCCCAGAAATACCTTGCAAAAATGATACAAGGCCTAAACAACATGTCCTACATTGACCAACTCAAAACTGTGCAACTGTACTCTGTATCCTACAGACTGCTAAGAGGTTAACTTTGTCTGGTATACAAGGCATCTTCTGACCCAATACAGATGGATTTTCTGAACATCAGTAAATCAAATGACATCATAATTACTCTGTCTAGGGATCTAACCCTCTTCTATAACATCAACAGAATGGTCTGGAGGGACAGGTATATCACACAAGTTAATTCCTATCCATATTCAAGCTTAACATGGCTCTATGGATGAGAAACAGAAAATGTACCCCAGAACTGCTTTATCCTATGCATGGGTCTCCTCAAATTATCTATGGTATGATCCCAGTTATTCTTATTAAGGGTGATATATAATAATTACTGACCATGGTTTGGGTAAGGTCAATCTCTAACCAAATACAATAGGGTAATTCAAGCACAAAAAGGGGGAATTGGCTAGGTTTAAAATGGCCTGCAAGGGCAGCAAGCATAGTACTTACATATTAGATTATGAACCTATACTGTGTCCTGTGAATAATAATTCAAAAACAAGTGAATACAGAAAAGCACATTGTGAAAAATGTAGAGATGTGTCTGCAGCATTTATATGCATAACATGATACATAACTTCTAAGGAAGCAGATGTTCATAAGATAAAATCTAGTTTATCATTCATGATAAAATAAATTCAACAATTTATAAAACAATATGATTGATGAAACATCTCTTACAAAGAACTGGGTTAATAAAACTAAGTTAAATTTTCCAAGTACACAAAGGCAGGAGGACAGTTCTCATAGGTCAAGCCATGGGGATTCAAGATGTTCTTAGATGCAGTTTAGAGTTTATTTTCCAAACTTTTTGATCCAATGATGTTCTAAACAAAAATAATGACTAAGGAAAGGAATTCAGTCTTTTTCTTCAACTTT
>NC_056735.1:1318702200-1318859700 GCF_019279795.1 Protopterus annectens
CTTTGGACAGTAGTGAACAAGTGAAAATACTAACCTAATAGCAAACAATGACACATGTATACAGCAAACGGTTCTTATTAAATGATCAAAGACGCATTCTTTCGAATGCGTCTTGATCAAACCTGAAAGCACATAAAGGCAAAATAGCGAAACGGCATATAAGTGAATTCTTTCCCTGGGAAAGAAATCGCTTGGCCACTTCCATTACTTTGCCATTTTTGTGACTGTAGAACAATCTCGGAGTTGGTATATTTAAGTAGGGGGAGTGTGGGGGCAAAGCCCCCCCCCTTTATGTAATGTTTTATAATTTTTTTTTTTTTTTTTTTGTGGAACAGCGATTTTTTTCCCTTGGAAAAAAATTGCTGTTCTAAGCGTTCGGGATTGTAAGGTTTTGCTTACATGGACTCGATAAATCATCGTTCGCTTTTTTAAGCGTTCGATGATTTAACATAGACCCTACTGCAAAATGTATGTTCAGAGTAAATGATCCAGAGTAAATTGGATATGGCCACTTACCACCCAAACCAGCTGTAAGTATGAAATTCTGTTTAAAATCAAAGATGCCATTTTCTCTTCTTTCTGAAAGAAAATTTCATCCAAAAGACATTCTCAGCAATAAATAATGCCTACTAGACTATGCTGACAATTCTGTATTCAGTCCAAGTAGCTCACCAAGCCCTTTTCTCAGCTGCCACTAGCACTAATCCCATCCCAGCAGAGCTCTCAACTTCTTTGCTCAAGAAGAAGTGACTAAGAACCAAACTCGTGGACAACTTTTAAGTATTACTTTTATTGACTTAAAATGTTAATAGAATAACAGGTTTTGCAAAAATGTGACAGAATCATAGATAGGGTGGGGTGAGGGAGGCCTCAGAAGCTCTCTGGGGGTGTGATCATCAATGCCAAAATGAAATAATAACATTTAAATCAGTACAGAAATTCTGCAGTGATGTGAAGGCAGTATTGATACATTTAAACCCTCACAAATATGTGTAAGTATTTAAATTCTTTTTTATGTAAGAGAGTGCATAAGAGCACTGCAACCATCTTGGATCGTTACAAATGAGAGTGCACAACAGCACCACAACCATCTCCAATCATTATAAAGAAGAGTGCACAACAGAACTGCAACCATCTCAAATAGGTACACATGACAGTGCACAAAAGCACTGCAACCATCTTGGATCAGTACAAATAAGAGTGCACAACTTCACTGCAACCATCTCAGATCTGTACAAATGAAAGTGCGAAACAGCACTACAACCATCTCGGATCAGTACATATGAGGGAGCACAAAAGCACTGCAACCATCTCAGATTGGTACAAATAAGCATGCACAACTTCACTGCAACCATCTCAGACTGGTACAAAAGGAAGTGCACAACAGCACTGTATTCATTATGGATCAGTACAAATGAGAGTGCACAACAGCACTGTATTCATTATGGATCAGTACAAATGAGAGTGCACAACAGCACTGCAACCATCTCGAATCAGTACAAATGAGAGTGCACAACAGCACTGCAACCATCTCGGATCAGTACAAATGAGAGTGCACAACAGCACTGCAACCATCTCGGATCAGTACAAATGAGAGTGCACAACAACACTGCAACAAGCTTGGATCAGTACAAATGAGAGTGCACAACAGCACTGCAACAAGCTTGGATCAGTACAAATGACAGTGCACAACAGGACTGCAACAAGGTTGGATCAGTACAAATGAGAGTGCACAACAGCACTGCAACAAGCTTGGATCAGAACAAATGAGAGTGCACAACAGCACTGCAACCATCTTGGATCAGTACAAATAACAGTGCACAACTTCACTGCAACCATCTCAGATCTGTACAAATGAAAGTGCGAAACAGCACTACAACCATCTCGGATCAGTACATATGAGGGAGCACAAAAGCACTGCAACCATCTCAGATTGGTACAAATAAGCATGCACAACTTCACTGCAACCATCTCAGACTGGTACAAAAGGAAGTGCACAACAGCACTGTATTCATTATGGATCAGTACAAATGAGAGTGCACAACAGCACTGCAACCATCTCGGATCAGTACAAATGAGAGTACACAACAGCACTGCAACAAGCTTGGATCAGTACAAATGAGAGTACACAACAGCACTGCAACAAGCTTGGATCAGTACAAATGAGAGTGCACAACAGCACTGCAACAAGCTTGGATCAGTACAAATGAGAGTGCACAACAGGACTGCAACAAGCTTGGATCAGTACAAATGAGAGTGCACAACAGCATTGTAACAAGCTTGGATCAGTACAAATGGGAGTGCACAACAGCACTGTAACAAGCTTGGATCAGTACAAATGAGAGTGCACAACAGCACTGTAACAAGCTTGGATCAGTACAAATGAGAGTGCACAACAGCACTGTAACAAGCTTGGATCAGTACAAATGAGAGTGCACAACAGGACTGTAACAAGCTTGGATCAGTACAAATGAGAGTGCACAACAGCACTGTAACAAGCTTGGATCAGTACAAATGAGAGTGCACAACAGGACTGTAACAAGCTTGGATCAGTACAAATGAGAGTGCACAACTTCACTGCAACCATCTCAGATCTGTACAAATGAGAGTGCACAACAGCACTGTAACAAGCTTGGATCAGTACAAATGAGAGTGCACAACAGCAGTGTAACAAGCTTGGATCAGTACAAATGACAGTGCACAACAGGACTGTAACAAGCTTGGATCAGTAGAAATGAGAGTGCACAACAGCACTGTAACAAGCTTGGATCAGTACAAATGAAAGTGCACAACAGCACTGCAACAAGCTTGGATCAGTACAAATGAGAGTGCACAACAGCACTGTAACAAGCTTGGATCAGTACAAGTGTCTAAACATCCATTTGGATGTTGGAGCACTTATATCAGGTATTTCTCATGAGCTGTTGTTCAAATTTTAAAGAATGATAGGTTAGGAAAGATGGCAGTGGGGTTCTTTCTCTTACTCATTCTCTCTTTACAGCAAAAAGCACTACACATATGCTGTAGGTATTAGTAAAAATAAGTATTGAAAAAGGAGTACAGTAGAAATGTAATATGCACGTCACCCCTGGGTGCTGGAAAAGAGCATTAATAAAATAAAATCACAGCACTAAGCTTTTTATACAGCGTGTATGTATTGCTAATGTTACCCTTCCACCCATTACATGTCTTCTACAAAGGACATAGTGCATAATTGCACAGCAGAGCTCCTTACAGGCTGCAGCAAAATCTTCTATTGAGTGACAGACTAAGGTTTGACAGTCTTAACTCCCGCATCCTTGTGGTTTCCCACTATGACCCTAGAGGTTCTTTCAATCTGAAAAAAAGAAGCAGACAGAGACCAAGATAAAGACAATGAGGCAAGTGACACTTCATTTACTTTTCCTCCAAAACATGCTTTCCTTTTCCATTTGCTTTACTATTTAGTTTCCAGGCTGTCACCTTTCCTCAACTCATTGCGTGGCCCTAACATCTGATACTTTCTGATACTGCATGCCCCCAACCTCCAAAAAATGCAACTTAATCCATGAATCTTTTAAAGGAGCTAGCAGATGTTTTGTAACAGCCTATTAAATAAGGCTGGAAATTAGAATTTACCACTCAAAGAGGTACAATTGAGAGGTATGGCATAAGAGAGCTTTTCTGCCCTTTAATTATTTTTTTAAGTAAAGAGACATGCCCATTTCTTTACCTAGAAAAAGGAAGTAAATGATAGAAGAGCAGAGGTGGATAAACAGTGTTCAAAGCTACTGCCTAGTTTGCCTGTGTGTTAGACCGTCCATGAGTATGAAGGAAGGTGACAGAACTGTACAAGGAATATTCTGCTGTCTGATATAAAATAATGAATGTAGCATCACTGATGCAGACAGAAGGAACTTCTTCAATGCATCGCCTAATGCTATTATGTGAGTTTAGCAGGAACAGCAGGATTGCTCAAAGGATTACACACAATCTTTAGTAGGCCTCTCTTTTTTTCTCTCTCTCTGTTTTTATAATAAAAATCAAATACCCACCTGGGTTATAGAAACCCTGGGATAGGTGGTCCAAACGTAGTGGGTTATCTTGGTAGCCCTCCAGGACAAACACAAAAAATTAGAACAGGATATGCTAAGCACTCGAGATTACTATGATATTGTAGAATGCATCTGTGACCATATGATGGTTATCTCCCATTTCTATTCTTTCATCCTCCTCCTTCAAGCCCACTTTTCTGATCTCCTTTATCTATCTCTCTCTCACATAAGGTAATCAAACAAGCAATATTGAAATAGCTCTGTACACGCACAGAATGTGCAAAATCAGTTGTGAATAAGCGGCATCACCATGGTATGTAATTGCTGTGCCTTATCTTATAAAAAGATCAACAGAACAGTAAGTCATGTGACTCATGAGTCATCAATTAGCCAACACATGAAATACAAAAACTTTTTCAGATGATATAAAGATGTCATTTGGAAAGCAACATTTAAAGCTGAAGGTTGTAACACCAAGAAAATATCAACGTAGGACAGGAATGTGATATAAAGGAACTTGAGTGGGACAGAGTATATAAATATTTGAGAACTGATGAAGTATCAGCAATAAAACATTAACAAATGCGAATAAAACTCAGTAACAGAAGACTAAAACTAATACTGAAAACAGTGTTGACATGTAGGAATAAAGTCTAAGCAATAAATCAATTTGATCTTCTTCCTGTTCTAACTTACAGTTTTGGTGTGATTGACTGGCCCAAAAGATATTGGATTATCTGGACAGAAAAACAAGAAAAATTCTTCCTGCTTGTCGATCAATATATAAAAATCAGTGTATACCAAGATTATAAATTCCTCACTCTGAAAGAGGTATGGGCCTCCTCGAAATTGATTACATATATAGTTCTGCAGTCGTGGGACTGCACACATATCTGCTGATCTTGTCAGATCAGAACACAGTGAAAGTTTTAAAACATTTTTTATTTATTTATTTATTTTACATTTGTTTACTGGGATGGTCCGACTGGGACAGTGGCCATTTTCAGTGGAGGCCTGGGGAGAAAAGCTCCAGTCTAAGCTTACATACAAATTATCACAACAAGTAACAGAAATTATAAACAAAATTGACAAAAAAATGAGTGTTAACAAATTTACAGGATAAAAATGTAAAAACAAAAATATATACATAGTACCAAGTAGAACAAGACTTTAAACATTTGAATACAGATAAATATATGGTTGAACTTATATATGTGGAGAAACATAACATTAGTCAGGAAATTAAGTAGGGAGAATCACTTAGGCAGAGTAGTGCATAGTTAGTATTACTTCCATGGTGAGAGTTGCAGCTAGGAATGTAACTACTTTTAGAGAAGTAGTGTTGTTAGAAGGGATATGTTAACAGAGTTAGTACGTACAGTCAACTTGTATAAGTAGTGCTAAGTTAATAGTTAACCTGGAGTGTTACAGGATTCAAATAAGTGTCTTTTGAGAGATATTTGGAAATGATTAAGATTACTTATGGATCTAATAATATGTGGAAGGGTATTCTAATTTTTAGCAACAAAGTTAGAATAAAGAGAGTTGCCTGCTGTATTGGATACTTTGGTTATTTTAGTAAGTCTTTGTTAGATGATAGAAGAGAATGAATGTTAGAGTAGGGTTGTAGAAGATTTTAGGAAGGGTACGTTGTCAAGACTGAGCATTATTTTGTGAGCCATTATTAATTGGTTATAGTTCATAATACGAGGTAGTTCCAACCATTAAAGATTTTTTAGGCATTGACAGTGAAGGGATTTTTTAGGCATTGACAGTGAAGGGTTTAATGTGTGGAATCTGTTGCAAATTTGGCAATCTTATTATAACATGATTCTAATTTACTTAGTTCTGACTTTTTGAGGTTGGTACATATGGGGGATGCATATAAGAGTGAGGAGAGAAGGTGGGTTCTAGCTATGGTTATTCTTGCATCGTCTGTTAAGAATTTTTTGTTTCTATACATTGTTCCTTCTTGTAAGCCTTTTTGATTGTGTTAGAAATGAGTATGTCAAATTTTAGTCTGTTGTTGATTGTGACGCCTAATAGTTTTGTTTGGGAATCTGGGAAGATCTTAGTATTATTACTGGAAGTGATATAAAAGTTAGCTGGGAGGTTAGTAGGTTTAGATGGATGAAAGATCATATGTCTAGTTTTATTAGGGTTGAGAATGAGTTGTGAGTTTGCTAGCCACGTTTCAATGTCAGAGAAGGCTTTTTGTGTGACTGTAAGAAGTTGAGTTATTGTGCATGCTGCACATACGAGGGTTGAATCATCTGTGTATTGTATGATAGATGCTTGAGAAGATGCAGTATTAAGGTCATTTATGAATATCCTGAAGAGGAGGGGGCCTAGGACTGAACCCCGAGGGACTCCAAGTCTAACAGGAAGGATTGGGGATAGATCTTGCTTCCATTTCATAGCTTGCTGGTGGCTAGATAGATAACTTTGAAACCAGTTAACAGCATCAGGGTTGATATTAAGATTTTTCAGAGTGGACAGTAACTTAGGATGGGAAACTGTATCAAATGCCTTAGACATGTCTAAAAAAGCTGAAAACATGATTTTGCCATCGTCTCTGAATTTATTTACAGTATTAGTGAAACTTAGAAGAGCTGTAGTAGTTCTATGATGTGGTCAGAATCCATGCTGTGACAATGAGAGGAGATTATTGTTTAGAAGGTGTTTAAGAAGTTGAAAGTGGATACATCTTTCCAGAATTTTTGAAAGTGGTGAAAGTATAGCAATGGGCTGGTAGTTTTTTAGTTCTATTGAATTACCTCCTTTGTGTAATGGTGCAATATATGCAATTTTCCAAATGGCTGGGACATACTGTTCTGTTATAGAGCAGTTTATAAGTATTGACACAGGGAAGGCAATAACATCTGCTGTTAATTTTAGATATTTTGCTGGCAAGTCATCTGCTGCCAGTGAAGTGGGTTTCAACTTCTTTAATAGTTTTGCAATACTTTGTTTTGGGACTGTCTGAAATGAGAATGCATTTACAATATTGCATCGATTGTTGGGTGTTGGCATTGTGGGAGACTTGCTATTCTTAGTCAGTGCTAAAACACTTTCAGTGAAGAATATGTTAAATTGTTCAGCAATATTGTTTGTGTTATCAGGTAAGTTGGGGGAGGGGGTTGTGGTTTGGCCAGGATGAAGTATGTTATTGATTGTGTTCCAGAATTTTTGTGGATTCATTCTGTATTTCCATTGTAAATTAGAATAGCAGTGCTGGCTGTCTAGTTTAATTTGGTGTTTGGCACTGTTTCTAAGTTGCTGGTAAATTAAACGGTTTTGGAGGGATTTATTTTTAGCCCAAGTTTGCCATGCTTTGTCCATTGTTTTTAGGAGGATGCGTGTCTCATGGGTTAACCACGGTGTGTAGTTGGCTTTGACTTGAACTATTCTTGGTGGTGCAGTCTGTTTAGAATAGTAAGGAAGGTGTCATCGAAGTGCTACCCAGCAGCATGTAAGGGCAGTTGCTTAAGAGGAGTCCAGTCTATTTTTTCAAGAATATTAAGTAGAATCTGTAAGTTAAGATTTTTCTTATTACAAATTTGCTGGAAGTTGATTAGTTTAGTAGGGTTACTTTGATTTCTCAGTAAGTAAGTTCCAAAGTGGTCACTTAAGTGATCTGGGAGACACCCTGCTGCTTGGTAATACTGGGGATTATTAGTTAAGAACCAGTCTAAGATAAATTGTTTATCTGTTTTCATGTCAGTTCTAGTTGGGTGAGAAATCATTTGAGTGAAACCATGGAGGTTTAAGTAGTCATGAGGATTGTCAGAGTTACATGTCATCCAGTCTATGTTAAGGTCTCCTGCAATAATGGTTTTCTGTGATATGGCTTTTGTGACATTTTGGAGAATGATTTTGATTGTACTGGAATTGTTTCCTGGAGGGATGTAGACAGCTATTGTATATATATATATATATATATATATATATATATATATTTTTGTCCTAGCTTAGTTGAAATCTGGTTATGAGTAGCTCTGCATTATTAATGTTAGTAATACTTATGTTTACAGCTTGTAAGTTGAGCATGTTCTTAAAGATAATTGCCACACCACCTCCTTTATTTTCTATTCTATCAGCTCTTAGAATATTGTAACCAAGTGGGGTTATTTCTATGTCTGGTATATGTGGTTTCAACCAGGTTTCAGTAATGATGATAATGTCTGGGTTGTAAAGGGAGAGAGTTGCATTGAGTTCATGTATTTTATTCAGCATACTTCTAAGATTTAGGACTAGTAGTAGTATTTCAGACCTTTTATGTGGAGTAGGTAGTTTGATTCCACTGGGGAGTTTAATATCATCATGTTTTCGGGGCTTGGGTCACCACTAAGCATAAGTTTGGCTGCTATGTAACTGAGCAACTGAAAAAGCTTGAATAGTCTATTGTGAGTTTTAAAGGAAATATTATGGAGGCTTTCATTTGTAAAGAGTAGTTGATGTTATTTCAGGTCTGTGAGTGTGGTTATAAACAATGATGGGGACACATAAAAGCTATTAGGTGTTGTTATTGTAGGGTTATTAAATGTTGTTGCTTGCTTTATGTACTGATTGTCTAGTTGGAAATGGTAAGTGGTGAGGTTAGCTGTAATCCTGAGGAATAAAGTTAATATAAGACCATGCACAAACATGACAGTATTTGTGTTTGATAAATTATTTGAAAAATGATCAGTATTGAGGGAAGTTAAATTCTTGTTTGTTAAGATATTAGTATATTACAATGTCACTTATCTGAGGTTAGGGATTACGCATGAAATGTTTGGTGTGTTTACAGGGTATGTTTCTATTGGGTAGTCATTTTTACATGTGTGTGCAAATGTGTTATAGATAGCTATTAATTTGTAATGGGATGGGTTAGTTGTAATTAGTATAGCAGATTGGGTGATTTCAAATTGTTGGGTGTGGTTTGGTTACATTTAAATTATGGGTATTGGTGGGGAGCGGACTGAGCCTGAGCATTGTGAGGGCAAACAGAGTGGGATGAGCCAAGATCCAAGCAAAGGCAAGTTTGTGTGTAAGAAAAACAATCAGAATTGACCACTAACTGCTGTGAAGCTGTAAGTCATTTCTTAACTATTTATTAGGTGGAAAACAGCATATCCGTGTATCTGTAGGCTACTGTGCTCTCAATTAAATTAACAAGCACACACAGTATTTGATCAGTTATGGATACTATTTGCTCACAGAAGGGAATAAAAGCGAAATGGAAGGTGAGTGTGGGTGGATGGGTGAGGGGCTGCTTAGAAGCCAAAGCGGAGTGCTCTCCAGGGGATTATGAATATTAGCTCAAACAGGTAGACACATACATAAAGTTAACTTTAGCTGTTTATGTTTGCAGACAGTTCAGACCTGGACTGCGCTTTTCATATAACAATGTATCCACCAGTCGGGTTAAAGATAAAGGTGTTATTGCAGCTATTTTCTTAGAACTGTCTACTCACAACACATATACACGAATACTATTAGTTAACAAGGTGCAAGTATGCAAATAGCATATACTAATATACTAAACAACTTGGTGCAGACAAACACATGCTAACATGACAAGAGGAAGTCTAAGATGACTTCTCTGCTTAGATTAGCAGAGGCATTTCTGTGTCAAGTGGGACAGGAAATCTAACCAGAAGTAGACAAAAATAAGACACCAATGGGGTCTGCTAAAAACAAAACAAAGATATAATGAGAGGGAACAGATAAGAAGGGGAAAAATGTGGAAACACATAAATATAGGGGCAAATATAGAAATCTACTAGATTTGATCAGGATTTGACACAGGAATGGTTAAGGTGAAGTGAGTTGAAGCCAAAAGATGAAAGGTTAATAATGTCAGCCCAGGAGAGTGACCTACACATTTGCTTGTTTACAAAGTCCATTGAACATGAGGAGAAACAGACAAAAGTAGGTTCTGTTAAAAAGAATTGGAAACAGTTGCACATCTTCTTGCTGGGTGTGATACACTCATGTCAGAGGGCCAGTACACTGAAAGCCAAACTAATGTGACAAAACTGTTGCACTGGGGATTGTGCAAACACTACAATATAGAAGTAGCTGAGAAGAATTAAAAACCTGAATAACAAAGCATTACAAAAAGTGATGAAATGTACATCACATAGTATCACGCATTGCCTGCAGTTCACAAATAGATGCGAGAAAACTGGATATAGTAGTTCATGAAAAAAAAGACAAAAATAGCATTGATCATTGAAATTGCTACAGCTAGTGATTATAATTCCTTATGTACAGAGAGACACAAAGTATAAAATATCAAGATATGAAAGCAATCTGGAAGAAAGACACCCAGACAGTTCCAATAGTGATAGGAGTAATAAACCTAATAAAAACGAATCAACAGTTGTACTTAGGTATGTTATCAACACATGCAATTCCATATGAATTGCAGAAGGAGTCATGTTTGGATGCATAGTGAGTGCTGCAAAGTGCACTTTTGGCTAACATCAAAGACTGAAACAATACTCATTTCATAAACTTTAATTATGCCCTGACATAGGAATGGGGTCCATTCCGGTCATTATATTAGAAACCCAAAAGACTTGGAGAAATTAAACTGAGAGAAATAGTAAAATGTCAAGTGAATTATACATCAGATTGATGTGCCTGCATTTAAAACATCACATCTTAACACCTGCTTCTGAATTTGGGATTGCCAAGGACTGTTTAGTATGGGCCAAATGATACCCGACTGTAAATGAATTAGTACAGTTAGTTGTGAAATAGGGATTACACTATTTGATAATGGTCACATCATCATCTGTTATATATCAAATTATTATATTGATTATACTTGATATATATAATGATACCTGACTATAAATGAATTAGTACAGTTAGTTGTGAAATAGGGATTACACTATTTGATAATGGTCACATCATCATCTGTTATATATCAAATTATTATACTGATTATGATAAACTGTATAAAAAATGTGTGTTTTTGGTCATGGCATCAGAGAATAAAAAAGCTTCTTTCCTTTACATGATTGGAATGAATTTATCTTTAATTGTCTGTAGCACAAAAAATAATTATACCATTTCAGATCTCTCTCTCTCTCTCTTTCTCTCTTTCTCTTTCTGTTTGCTGTCACATTTCTAGAGTATGGGTGGTAAGACAGATAAATCATTTTGGCATCACAAAAAATATTTTTGCTGATATTTTTCAGTTATCTAAGTATTCACCTGTGTCTGCACTGACACGCAGTCTTTCAAAGTCCTGACTTAAAAAAAGAAAGAAAAATGATTGCACATAAACCTCATCTTTAAAATGCACTGCATGCCAGAATGCTGAGTAACTGATTTTGGATTTTTAGGCAGCTGATGTTAATTATAGATTTTGCTGGAGGAAGCAGTAAAGCATTTGTGACATAGAATATTGTGTAAGACAGATTTGCTCTTCACAGGCTTCACACTGTATTCAAAAGATCAGAACAACTGGTACACCTTGAGAGATCGATTAATGTTTCAGAAACATACAAGTATTACATGAATGCAGATGTCATTGAAGTATTGCATTAATGCATTCATTGACGTACCTTTTTCCTAAGTTCTGCAGTCCTGAACCGTGTTCCCTGTAACACAACAGATCATAGTGCTTCAGTTTCAAACATAATTGGTGGTATTCAAGTCTCTAATGTTTATATAAGTTGAATCTATTGATGGATGCACACATGACTTTAACTGAAAAGGTAGCTAAATAATTGTAGTTAATTGCTTACTTGTATATTTAAGGTAGCTAGACTGCCCAAGTGCTCATTTTCAGCTTCAGCCTTGTTATAAAACCAAAGTTGTAACTTGTGCGCAAGTAATACTGTCAGAGTAGTACAGTGTAATACAACAATAATGATACAATGACACTTCAAAACGAAGTGCTGGGTAATTCTATAGAAAATAAGCAATGAACCTCCTCTAGTCAGAGATATGCATTTCACACTAGAAGTGGGCAGTGAAACCGATTTGTTTATCCTGATAGCTGTAAATTCATGATTTATGAAGGTGGTTGTTGGCATAAGGGATAAAGAGTTGGTGGGGGCCTTGCCTTCAGTGGACCTGCATTCTATATTTTAGGTCCTCAGTGGGAGAATGTGTTTGTACAGCATTCTAATGACCATCTTCGCATGAGAAGAGTGAGCTGAGTGGCATCAGGTTTTAATTTCAGTTTTAGGAGAGAAATCTGGTGGGGAACAATGATTACAATTTAGGGGTTTGTATAGGGAGAAGGAGTGTGGCTGTCATAGCATCCGTGGGAAGAGTGGCTTCAGATTTCATTTTGTTCAGTGCTAAGCCTAACGAATGAACCATCAGAAAACTACCATGAGGTCATTTCCAAGTGTGAAGCTAATGGCAGAGTGTGGGTGTATTCCACGTCCAGGTGATACCTTCATAAGCATAAAATAGTGCTAGAATGTTAAGTAGTGTGTGACTCATAGTTTAACATGTTGAGGATGGAATAGAGCATGCCTTTCTTTAACCTGGAAAGAGCATTCATTGAGAACTGTGCATTCTTTAAAGATAAGAGGGTGGTAACTAATAATGTGTCAAGTCTTGTAAAACATGTTGTAGTGAATCTAAGGCTTTCAGCTAGTTAATAATATTATACCAGTGAGTTCTTCATCTGTGTCAGTGTGAATATGGCTAAGGAGGTGGAATATAGAGGTTAAAGTACTGTCACTGTCCAAAGATATGTTTTTAGTGGTTAAGAATGTCAAAGCAGTTACAATAAATGTCATTTGAAAAGACATAGCTCTGTTTAGACTTTACTGAAGTAAAGGGACAATATGAAATAGAAAAGAGGGACTTTCCTTGCTTGAGTTGTGGTATTGTTGTTGTTGCCTTCTTTACATACCGGTATCAAGTGTAAAATTAATCTATTGCTATTAATATACACTCAGTCCTGAAATTCTGTTTATGACAACAATGCTGTATTATTAGCATTTTAGAAACAGTATTGCCTGTGCACACACCAAATGCTTTCACAAACAGGTCCGCTGTAAGCTTCTCTGTTTGCATATGTGTTGATTCTATTGCTCTACACATATCATCAACTAAGTGTTAACTAAGGGTCTGACAAAAGTTTACTTCTCACTTAACTATTCTTTATGCCACAGACAATTCTGTCTCTCAGCAGTGTATCAATCAGCTCTACGTATTTACTCGTTAGATCTATGCCTCAGTATAGTTATAGAGGCGTGAATAGATTGATAAACTTTTGCAGCCCTTGATGTGTTAAAAACAAAATAACATTCTTTTTGGGGTTACAATATTGCATAAGAATTTTCTTTACAGACATTTAGATCAGATTTCTGCCTTCGATTATGGTTATGTTTATTAAATATTTTCAAGGCATTGTCACCAGCAAGGTGAATTAATGCAGCAACACTGAAAAGATCAAATTGTTCAAACAATTGTTTCCATTTTTTTACCAAATTACTCTGTTGAATCAAGATCAAGAATTGAATAAAGGAACCTGAAAATACCAATGGAAACAGAATGAATATACCTAGTTGAAATATAATGGTTGGTAAAGACTGTTTGTTGCATAATATAGATATCTGCTGGTGCAGTTGAAAGGTAAATTGGCCAGTCATCTGGGAAGACCCATGTGCCTTTTGATTTTGATATGGCTTTTCTTTTGTTTTGCTGCTTTTTTTGCTAGTTTTAACTGCTGTTTTGAGACTGACTGGTACATTTTCTGCTCATTTGCCAGTTTATTTGGTATTCCAAGCCATTTTACATGTTTCTGCAAATGTTATTAAAATTTTTGTCATTTTAATTTCCTATTTGTCCTGGTGGTGAAATGGTACTTTACGTTCAGATCATGCCATTTTCCATCAGTTATATCCACTGGTGATAGTGTGGTTGTCTGGCAGTCATTTGAGAAGAGTATTTTAGCAGACCTCTTACAATGGCTGGTAAAAAGCTGAACAATATGTTTTATGTGATCCTGCTCTGATACCGGACGGTATCTGTATTCTTTCAATGGTACAGGTACTGCAATAAAGATACTCTGGAAGCTATGGGTCTATAATATGTAATACTGTGCTAAGAACAGCTGAAGGAGGAAGACCATGTGACAGTGAACATGGAGCTTAACTTCATGAGAAATGTCTTAAAGTGGCAATTACTACTTATATAAATTATAGGGGAGACAGGGCAGCCAAGAAAGATGTTGCAATTCGAGACCTGTAGTTAAGAATTTTGTACTTAATATCACTATGTGCAAAGGACTCCTAGATGATGTGAGAGGTCCACATACACAAAATGCATTCATAATTGGCTTGAGGCAGAAATCAGAGAAGACTTGGTGAGGCTTTGTAGAATGAAAAGCAAGTTGATTATCAGCAGAGAAGCACTGGATTTAGTTACAATCCATATGCTTATCTGTGATGTGGAACCTGAAATTTTTAGCAAGGCCTTAAATTCATGCAAGTACAAGGCAGGTAAAAGCATTACATTTCCTTCTCACAAGGAGACAGAATGGGGATGTCTCATGCAGCTGAGAAGCTAGTAGACTAGTGACCTAACTTATATAAGATGGTATGATTAAAGTATACCTGAAGCTCCCCCTTTTTGTTGTGAGGCTGAATACCTGGTTTTGGAAACTGTTTATGTCATTAAAGGGTGAAACTTAGACTTAGAATTGATGTCTTAAATTTAATGTGTTATAGGTAGCTTCTGGATATGCAGATCAGAAGCCTAGCCCAATTATGTGGCCCGCTCAGAATCACACAGTACACAAATAGAATCTGAGGGAATGAAACCTGGAGTACAGGATGTACCTCATTAACAGCTCATAGCCTTAATCCTGTAGGCTAACCGTAGTACTATAAAGTTTCACTAACACACTTTTCTGAGCCTGACAAACGAAAGAAGTTACAAAAATGCATTTATGTGTGTTTGGCAACTACATAAGTGTACTGATCCACAAATTATTTTTCCTCTGATATTACTTAGGTCTTCTTAATTATGCATCTATAACAAAAATGCAGTGGTAGCAAGCAATGTAACAACATCACAGATATAAAATGAGTTGACACATTCATAAGTAGTTCATTGGCATGCAGTAGAGTAAACCATAGAGGAGCATACCCGAATTTCCCCTGAACACTGTCTAATTAAGTTACTTACTCAGAGACATACAGATGACATCAAACCCTAGATTATAGGAAGTAGCTGATTAGCACTTCATAGCCATAATCATCTGTACTAGCTGCCAGACCAATTCACACATTGGACCAATGGGTGTAGAGGGAGTCAACCCTGAAGCGGAGGAAGCAGTTTGATAACAGGTCTGTGCATATGTTCAGATGGTTGTATATTGGATCCATTGCTTGCACAGGTAATCATAAATGCCCAAAACAATGATCACATTTACAAATAAGGTCACATGTAGCTCAAATGTGCATGCTTCTAAACCCAATATTCACTCTGGCTAGGGTGACTATTTTATTTTTCTTCCCATTTTGCTAACTTTTCCAATAAATCTAAAAGTACTTAAGAGACTCATTAATTTTATTTGAAAATAAACCAAGATACTACAATCATATATTTAAAAATGACACAAGCTGTAGTCTATATAAATAAATTGCCAACTAACCCTTGTAATGAACTGTAAGACTGCATCAAGATCTCATAAAATCAGCTCAGTGTTTCAATGTTTGAAGTTACCAGACTCAAAACCTAAAAAGACATTATCTAGAAATTTGTATGTCTTGATTTTAGTTGATAAATATGCTTAGTAAAATAAGAATCTAACTGAATTTTAAATGTACAAAGAGATAAAGGCAATTGTATCCCAATAAGGAGTTTATTTTAATTCCTTACCACCCTGGTTAGGAAGAAATTGCTTAAGAGTTTGGTATTTCACTTGTCAGTCAATAAACAGAGATTACTGATCCTTGCAGTTAGGTTATGCAAAATGAACTATAATCCCAAAGTGTCACAAAGGGCATCATTCTTTAAACATTTAAAAGGGACAAATTAAATCCTCTCTGTATTTTCTGCAGCACACAGAATGCAAGTCAAGATAAAATAGCCTTCCCGAATATGAACGTGATCTGACTTAATTTTTTTATTTATTTATTTTTTATTTATTTAACATTTGTTGACCGGGAATGTCCAACTAGGTTCCACAGAGCCTGTTTTCAGCGGAGGCTCGGGGAGAAACACTCCAGATGCATGTCTTTGGAATGTGGGAGGAAACTGGAGTACCCGGAGAAAACCCACGCAAACACAGGGAGAACATGCAAACTCCACACAGAAGGCACCCCAGCCGAGAATCGAACTGAAGAACCTCTTGCTGTGAGGCTACAATGTTAACTGCTGCACCACTGTGCCGCCCATCTGACTTAAGATATTTATTTAATTAAATATTTCTGTACCCTTTCAAGCGTGTTATCATTAGATGATATTTCCATTGCACAGCACAGTACTCTCTCTGTGTTCTTATCATTAGCTTATATACTGCTGTCAACAAATTTGGATGTCTAGAATAAACAATCTGCAAAACAGTTTAGTGCCACAATTCAACACAGCAATTTCTAAAAAAACAAGTTGATACAAACTGTAAAATGTAATGTGTGAGCCACTATGGCACACAACAATTGCATTGTTGCTGTAATCAGCAGGTTATTTATGGAGATTGTCGATTATTGTTCCACACGTCTCTTTCTCTTATTAATTTGAATGAGGCTATCATTGGCCCAAACATGTAATAAATCCATAGGGTGGGTCACTTAATCATTAATGAAGGTAATCACTGTAGTAACCTTTGTATTGTTAATGAATTTTCAGACCCAAAAACAGTCTGTAACTGACACAGTATAGTCATAAAGTTGTTAAACAAAACAATACCAAATACTGAACCCTAGGGTATGCCCTGGTAAAAAAGCTGATCCAGGATAATTGATCTTTCAGCCATCTCATTACAAATCATGATATAAGAATTTAAGTCCACAGAAACTAAACTTGTAATTATTGTGGAAAGAAGGATAATATCAAATTATGTCAATAGGAATTCCATTATTTTTAGATTGTGCCACAAGCTTGTAGAAATATTATGTTAGAAGTCCATGAATGACCCTTTGTAAAGCCAAGCTGATTTGTATTAAATCTCATTAACAAGTTTGATGGACAAGGCTGATCGTTTTATACTTTGTTGGATCGGTAGTGTCAACTACCCTTGCTCTGCGGTATGACTGTAGCCAGTTTCTAACATGCAGACATATATCCAAATTACAAAGTCTGTTAAAAAAGGTATGCTAAGCAGTTGTGATAGAATCACTAATATGGTTTGGAAAGAACCTATCCATCACATCTGGATTACCTGCATAGTCCTGCCGGATTTTATAAAGAGGTTCTTCAGCACATTCATATAATATTAATGGGTACACATGACAGAAAATGGCTATATTGGGTCTGGAAACTTTAGTGTAAAGGCACCTATTGTTAGAGAACATTTTTACAAACAATGTAACAATATTTTTGCTTTCAGTTGCTACTGTGTCTCCACAGGTTGATGGTTGTTGCACCACAAAAACAAGATTTTTTTTATTGTCAAATGAATGAATGAATGAGATATTGAATTATATTCATATTTCCTTCTGACTTTCCTTATTTATGACTGCAGAGCCTTGTGTGTTTATATATTTCTGAAAGGAAGTTTTAGAATATGATGTAGCAGTATTTTGTAAGTTTGTGTGAGGTCCTGTTCCATCAAAGGGGTCGGGGGTCTTTTAGCTATCTTAATGTATCTATCTGTGGGGAATGTTTGGCTATTACATCATCAATTTTTGATAGAAATATTTGCAAATATTTTATACAGAAAGAGATGCCATTTAATTTTCTCATTCCCACCTATCAAGTTCCTGCAACAGCTCAGTAAAATGAATTTTACTTTCACATTTTTTAATAAGAATTTTGGGGTATAATTTCCACAGTGTCAATACATTTGTGCCACACTATTGGTATATATCCCAGGCAGTGTTTAACTTTTAAAAAATGTTCTTCTTCATCTTGCTTATTTTTAAGCCAAGCCATCTCATGCTAATATAAACCTATTTGTCCTTCATATTTCTTCAAGTGCAGACAGATCTGTACTTCTAAGGACATAGCTGCTGACTGAAGTAAGCACTGTAACATTGGTCAGTGCAGTTTAAATTTTAACTGTATTTTAATTTGGTCACTTTTCAACATTCTTGATTAGCGATCAATAAATACATCTATAAGATTCGGATTTCTAAGCAACTGCAGTTCTGTCTGAAATGATAGTTTTACAGTTGCTGTGTGAAATCATCTTTTGGACATTTTGAATGATCAGCACGTTATTTTACTGCTTGATTTCCTAAGTGGCATATATTTAAAATAAATGGTAAATCACTGGAAGTTGCCAATTATGCTGCTGTGGTCATTTTGTTGAATGCATTCTTTTAAGTTCTGAATTTCTTTTTTTTTTTTTCAAAACAGGTTTATTGTTTTAACATATAAGAGAAATATCATAACAATTTTATACAAGTAATTAAAAATAGGTATTATTATAATATTCAACAAAACAACTAAAGTATTTACAAAGACATCCACTACAATCAGATCAATTAATTAAACTAAAATACCATGCTATTGAAATTAAAATTTTTTAACAAATTTTGTAAATTATCCCATACAATAAAATAAGATGTTTTTCTATTTGTTCTAGTCCTAATTGTGTTTATTTCCATATGGCACACTATATTCATAACATTTTTAATTCATTGAACGAAGGAGGTGTATCTGAAATCCAATTTCTAGTTATTATTTTCCTAGCCACTGCTAGAATAGACCATAACAAGGGAAGCTTAACCTTTTTAACACTTTGAGGTACAGGTGTGTTGAATAATATAAGAGATTTAGAAATAATTAAATTATCTGTAAAAAGAGCCTGCAAAAATTCATTAATTGACTTCCAGTATTCTTTCAATTTTATACAGTCATAAAACATATGAGCCCAGTCAGCATTAATTTCTACATTACATCTCTTACATATAAGTTCTGAATTTCTGATTTCAATTAAGAATTTCCAAAGTACTTATTTCTTTCTAAACTATTATGAATGTGATGATTTTCTAATCTGAAATGCAGAGAATGTTTTTCCTCATCTAGAAATGAGTTTTACTCTTCAAAGGAGAGACTAGTTACTTTTGCAGAACTGCAAACCACAAAGTCTTCTGTCTTCTAGCAGAGAACAAGCAGCTTCCTATAGGCAGAGAGGCAGAGTTAGATTCCTTCCACATCCATTTATCTTCTATGTGATGCTGAGCAAGTCAGCTAATCAGACAGTGTTCCTGGGTTGCCCCCGAAAAAGTGACACTTGTCTCCAATTGGCTTGCCTGCTTAACAAATGTAAAAAGGAAACCAGACTTGACATCTAACATTTCAAATACATATGTAACAATAATGGCCATTTTAGGCACAAGGGGGTGTGTCCAAACTGCCTTTGTCATTATTATTGGCTCTACATCTGCCTCACAGCCACCGTAGGGATTTGACAAACTCTAACCGTTTATTGCTTACTTGTTATAATTCTAGTTACTTCCCTGCACATATAAGCAAATAAAGACTACAGGCAAATATAGTATTAATTCAAAACAATGTTATGCTCTGTCTCTGATATTTTAAGACTTGTTCACATGGATGAGTGGAATTCACCTTCCTTATTAGTTCAATAAGCTTTACAATGAAAGGAATACAATTTTGAACAAAAGTAGGAAGAGAAATTTCCAGAGTGATAGAATCCTTATCATTAAAATAAACAACCCAGGAGCTTAATAAAATGCACCAAAGACAAGCTTGAGGCTAAAATAGTCACCAAAGCCAAAGACAATCCCAAGGCCTTTTTTAATTATGTTCATAATCTCACAACCACAACGCAGCAATGCACTAAGCCGATTGTGACAAATACTACCTAGACTGAAGCTGAAAACATAACTAACCTCCTGGCCAATAAATTCAGCACACATTTTACCCCTCTTTCCCCTCCATCTGTCCCAAAAGATATATCTGAAAGCAACTCACCTCCACCTATCACATAAGACCAAGTCTTGAAAACAATATTAGTAGCTAAAAATACTGCATAGATGGGTCCTAACAATATCCCTGAATGCATCTTAAATAGCATGAAGCACAATTTAGCCACTCACCCTAAGAACACTGTTCAACTTTAGCCTCCATACAAGTTTTGCACCAAGTGAATGGATAACAGCTACAGTCATTCCCCTGCTTAAGGGAGGCAATTATAGGTCCATAAGTCTGACCAGCCTCATATTTAAAGTCATGGAAAAACATATCATGGAATTAATCAATAAGAATGTAGTGAGCTAATGGACCCACCTCAATTTGGATTTTTCAAGGGTAGGTTATACTTACCCTACTTGATGAACTTCTCGGAAAAGGTCCCCAAAGCAGTGGATTTAGGTAAAACAGTACATACCACATACCTCAAACTAGCCAGGGTGTTTGAAACAGTCCCCAGCTCGGGCATAATAGAAAAGCTAAATAAACTGAGAATAAACCACCTGCATCATTGACTGGATTGACAACTGTCTCACAGACAGGAAGCAGGAAATCAAAATAGGGGAAGCTAAAACCAATACCAAATGGCACTGACTGACTATATTTGCAGATAACTGCAAGTTAGGAGCAGTTATTGAATCCCCAAATGACCTAGTCATCCTGCAGAAAAGTTTGTCCTAAACAAATAACTTGTGTCAGAATCATGGACTGATACCTAAATGCCAAAAAAAAAAATAGTATATCCTTTGGGAAGTTATCTACCCCAGGGAACCACCATGCTGACAATACAACCCTGGGAGTTGACCCAGTTGTTTTGTATTTAGAAATGTATGTGAACTGTGACCTAGCCTTCAACCAACAAGTGTCCACTGTCATTAGAAAGTCCTTCTGTATTGCACAGCTTATAAATAAAGGGATTGCAACTAGATTTAACGATGTCATTGTCCCCCAATACTCAGCCCTCATTAGGTCAGTCATTGTATATAATGTCCCCTTTGGCATGTATCTGTCCAGACACATGTAACAAGTGGAACACCCACAGAGATACCTTACTAAAAGGCTACGTGTCCTATATGAACCACCTCAAAGCCCTGTCACTATACTCCATGTCCTGCAGACTACTAAGAGGTGACCTGTGTCTAACATACAAGGCATTCTCTGCCCCAATACTGATCAGTAATAACTGAAAGAAAACACAGCCAAGCTAGAGTTTTCACTGTGTGATACATCAAACCTCCTGTAATGGAGGCCCATGGCATATATGCAAATGACCCCTTAAACACAGCATGTTTCAGCTACAAAGCTTCTGAATGCCAATGACTTTTTACTTTTTAAGTCATTATGGCTACATTCAGGCCTGTGAAGCCAAATCCCATTAGTTGTGGACATGCAAGTTTCAGCCTTTTTACTGACCTCATCAGCCCAGCATAAATTCAAGGCTGCTGTCAAAAACTATCTGAACAGTTTTTGGATCTGCAATTGTAATCACCCTCATTGGTAACCTCCTCAGCCCCATGCCCTCCTTTGGAACTATCAAACTTTTACTGTAACCACCCTCCTCATGGGTTTCTTACCTCTCATAACCTTCTTACACCTTAACCCTCTATTTTTCCTCTCATGTCTACTCCCAAGCTAAATCTCACCTCCTCACTACATCTCTACTAACACTAATCCTCACCTATCTCCTCCTTTAGTACCTCTGTAAGTAACCCACTATCCACAAGTCCTGTATCTGTTATAGCTCCTCTCTCACTCTTACCCTATCCTATACCTACAGGGGTTGTACTACTCAATTCCAGTTGTACATGATTGTATACAATTTCTTACATATACATTTGGTATACCTACATTTGTGTTCTTAGTGTATCGCTGTAATTTACTACATAACTTAGTGTAGACCTTCTTTACATAATTCTTTTTCATACCATTGTACTTTTCTGATATTCTATATCTTTATTTGTACTCACTTGTGGAGCTTTTCTCCCTGGGCCACTGCTGAAAAAGGACTTCTGCCCAGTCGGACTAACCCAGTCATCAAATGTCAAATAAAATAAATAAGTAATAAAATAGATACTTTTGCTATACTTCAGAAACACAGGGCCTTTAAAACCAGCTGATGCCCATAGACATTAAGGTGCCTGCAAAATATCCTAACAACTAAACCAAAGTGGGCAAAAAGGTCACATAGACAATCCATTCAGTAAAAACTGCAAGAAAAACCCAGCCAGGCTTAAGTTTTCACTGTGTCATACCTTAAACCACCTGTAATGGAGGTCCAAGGGATACATGCAAATGGCCCCTTAAGGACATCATGTTTCAGCTACACATCCTCTAAATGCCCATGACATTTTACTTTTTAAGTCTTTATGGCTACATTCAGGCCAGTTAGATATATATTCCATGGGCCTCCATTGCAGGAGGTTTAAATATCACACAGTGAAAATTCTAGCTTGGCTGGGTTGTTTTGCAGTTTTTACTGAATGGTTTGTCTATCTTACCCAATACTGATGGGCTTACTGCACATCGGAAAGTCAAATGGCATCCAAAATACTTGGTCCAGGGATCTAAATCTGTTCTGCAACATCAACAGAGCAGTTTGGAGGACAGGTATCTCTCACATAGGATACAACTGTTCAGGAACAGACTCCCCATTCCCATAAAACAAAGCACAGCTCTGTCCATATTCAAGCATAGCTTGGCTCTATCAATGAGTAATAATAAATTTATCCCAGGACTGCCCCCTGTACTACTAATGGACAGAAGCAGATCCTAAATGTTTATCCACACATAGGTTCCCTCAAATTATCTCTGTTACAATCAGAGTTATTCTTACTAGGGATAATATATTATTATTGAACATGGGATGGGTAAGACCAATCTAACACCAAATGAGAGAGGTTAATTCTAGCACCAAAAGTAAAACTGGCTAGGCTTAAAAATAGCACACAAAGGCAGCTAGTTAAGTACTTATCTATGAACCTGTATATAGATGTTTGGAGACTGACAGCTCTCGTGCCTTTCCAAATAACTACAACTTGTTGCTGAATCAGTGACATGACTGCACCTAGTGTGACCTGAACCCAGGGTATTCAGCAGCGGCATAAACTGAAGCTGTTCCAACTGTTGCTGTTTGCAGAGCTCCTTCATACACATTTATCTGTTTGTTGTTAAGTGCCCTTCATACTTTTATTTCTGTTTTATCATCTGTAGGAAGTCTAGCTTCATTAAGGATTATTAATTTCTCCCATAAAGTAGCAGTGGAGCAGCTTGGAACATGAATTCACCAAACTCTAATGGAGTCAGTTTAAATGGAAGTTTGGGTAACACAACAGCTGAGCACTAAGATGGCTGCCTCTTTGCTTTAGGATTCAGTCCTGTGAAACATAGTATGGGAGCTTCCACATGGAAAGTGTGTAAAACTGTGATTAGTGTGTGTAAATACTGCTGTGATAAGGCAGTTGTTACCATTGTTTAAAGTGCAGTCAGTGTTGCGTTTACCTATTTAAGGGGAATACATATTCATGTGCAAAAATAAATGTGTGCATCTTCATTGTATTTAAGATAACACAGAAATCATGAACGTCAAAGAGAAAAAGACAGAAGAACAGAGAGGTTTCAAAGGACTCTCAAAAGGTTTCTCAACAAGAGGTGACATAATACTAGAGTTATTAACTCTGGAGGAGGAGCAGTCAAAAGGATCAGCTACCAGAGGACAGTCCTAGTGATCTTTATGTCTGACATAGGAGTAAAGGAGTACATTTCATTTTCTATTCAACACCAAAGGAAATGTGTTTTTTTTTAATATAGACTGCTGACGTATTATTTGGGCCACAGAAGACCAGATTCAATAACGCCCACATTAAATGTACATTAACTGTACACAATATGTATTCAAGAACATTCTTAATACATTTTTATGCTTTCTAGTCACTCAGAAAGATTACACTAAGTGTACTCTACACTTAGTGGTAACCTTTATAAATCCCTGTCAGTATTTAAAGCTGCAAAAATATCAGTAGGAAAACTAAAATTAGGAGGAAGAAGGTGTGAGTTATGTCTGTGTTGTCTGTTCACTCAGAACAGTGTACACTTAGTGTAGGCATTATTGAATCCTGGGCCAGAGTGAATGGGGTGTATGAAGTAGGATTTTTCTGTTTGTGAATTGCATAGATGTTTTATTAAAAGATTATCAAAACCATTATTTTAAGTTGGTTGAAGTTAGCTTAGACCTTTATTTTTATGTTAATAATGATGTTTTTAAAGAAACACAAGACTGTTTACCACAATATATTCCACACCAAACATTTTGATCACTGTCTGTGTGGAGTCTGTATGTTATCCCCATGTCTGCATTGCATTTCTCTGGGGTTTCTGGTTTCCTTCCAGTTGTCAAAAACATGCTGGGTAATTAATGTGAGATTGCGAGGGTATCTCTTGTGCACAGCCCTCTTCAGGTCACCCCACATATTTTCTATTGGATTTAGGTTTGGACTCTGGCTGGCCCATTTCAAAACTTTAATTGTCTTCTGCTGAAGCCATTCTTTTGTTGATTTGGATGTATGCTGTGGGTCATTGTCATGTTGAAAGGTGAAATCTTCTTCATCTTCAGCTTTCTAGTAGACGCCTAAATGTTTTGGGCCAAAAGTGACTGGTATTTGGGACTATTCATAATTCCCTCCACCTTGACTAAAGCCCCAGTTCCAGCTTATAGCAAGCAATGAAAAAGCATGACACTGCCATCATCATGTTTCACTGTGGGGATGGCGTTCTTTTGGTGATGCGAAGTGTTGTTCTCGCTCCAAACCTCCCTTTTGGAATTGTGGCCAAAAAGTTAAACCTTGGTCTCATTAGACCGTAACACATTTTTCCACATGCTTTTGGTAGACTTGACATATTGTTTTGCAGATTTTAGCCAGGCCTGGATGTTCTTCTGTGTGAGAAAAGGCTTCCATCTTACAACCCTACCCCATAGCCCAGACATATGGAGAATACAGGAGATTGCTGTCACTTGTAGTACATAACCAGTACTTGCCAGACATTCCTGCAACTCCTTCAGTGTTGCTGTAGGTCTCTTGGCAGCATCCCTGACCAGTTTTTGTCTTGTCTTTTCATCAGTTTTGGAGGGACGTCCAGTTCTCTGTAACGTCACTGTTGTCCCATATTTTCTCCACTTTTTGATGACTGTCTTCACTGTGTTCCATGGTATATCCAATGCTGTGGAAATGTTTTTGTACCCTTCTCCTGACTGATACCTTTCAACAATGAGATCCCTTTGATGAATTGTAAGCCCTCTGCGAACCATGGCTTTTGTTGTAGCAGGCAACTGAGTAAATATCAAGAAAATCCTACTAGGACAGCTGAATGTTATTTGGAGTTAATCAGAGTCTCTTTCATTGATGGCAGGTGTGTACCCAAGATGACTGAATGCTGTAATTAAATCAAAAGGTGCTTCAACAAAGTATTAGTTTAAGGGTGTGCACACTTATGCAACCAGCTTATTGTACTTTTTTTATTTTCTATAGTTTTTCCCCTAACAGATTTGCTTGTTTTTCAATTGAATTGTACAGGTTATAGATCACATTAAAGGTGTGAATAGTTTCAAAATGATTTATTGTGGTCTCTTTTTTTTATATATCACAAAAACCTGGCATTTTAACAGGGGTTTGTACACTTTTCATATCCACTGTATCAGCAGACTACCACCCTTCCCCAGATTACAGGACTGCCTAATTCTTGGTACATCTCTTGTTCCAGTGCATGTGGCTTAACTTACCATTAGGCCTCTTGCTTCTGTCCAACAACTATTCATATATTGTGGCCACCTTTTGTTTCACTTAACCCTGCTCTTTCCCTCTTATCATATTGTCTGCCCTTTATTATCCTATAAATCTGCAGTCTCTTCCAACTCTAAACTGTTAACCTTTCCACTTGCACTAAATCTCTCTGTGTAAACTGCTCCAACAGTCCTGTCTTTCCTAATTATAATCTTTTCCACTCTGATTAATAACCCACAGCCATTATTTTCCTTACTCACAATTTTACACTGCTTTGAAACTATACTTTGTCCTGAAAACAATTGTTGAGCTAAGTCATTAATCTTGTCAAGCTGTATTGTATTATATTTTTCTGTATTGTCTGCATTTTTCTTTTTATAGGTTCATAAGTACTAGGCTATCTGCCCAAGAGCAATGATAAGCCTAGCCAGCTAAAGGCCTCCTGTGCTTGACTCTACCTCTGAGAAGTATATACCGAACAGGAGGGGTCCTAGGACTGAGCCCTGGGGGACGCCACTTGTAACCGGTTTAGAGTCGGACCTAAAATCTGCAACTCTCACCATATGGGTTCTGTCCGTGAGCCAATTTGCAACCCATCTCGTGATGTAGGGGTTAATGTTCAGGTTGGTGAGTTTGTCTATAATACCAGAATGGGAAATGGTGTTGAAAGCCTTTGTGAGGTCTAGGTAGGCTGTGTGGACCTCCTTACCTTCATCTAAAGCCTTGGTAACTGTCTCAAAGAAGTCCACCAGGTTTAGGAGGCATGATCTGCCCTTAACAATGCCAAACTGGGTGGGGTCCAAAGTTTGAAGGTTCCCAATGTCTCTGTTAATGAGTTCCATGATGAGGGGCTCCATAGCCTTGCAGACCAGGCTAGTCAGGCTTATAGGGCGATAGTTCCCGGGGTCCATTGTGGTGCCACCTTTGTGGAGTGGGATAACTGTTGCTGTGCACCACTCTGTAGGTACGTAGCCTGTAGAGAGGCAGAGTTGGAACAGTGTGTTTAGGTGAGGGATTAGTTCATTTTGGAGCTCTTGTAAGACACAGCCTGGGACACCGTCCAGTCTCATTGAGGCTGTGTTTTTGGCTTTGGATAGGGCTGTTTTAACCTGTGTGTCAGTGATTGCTAGGGTCTTACATTCTTCTGGTATGGTTATGGGCCGTATAGGGGGTGAGAGGGGTGTGAAGTTTGCACTGAACCTGTCTGTCAAAATGTTGGCAATATCAGTCAATTCAGTGTATTTTGTGCCATTCTGCACCAACTCAGAGCAGATCTCAGAGTTTCCACTTAGGTTCTTGACATAGCTAAAGAACACATTGTGGTTATCTTTGGAGTCCTTGGCAATTTTTCTTTCGAAGCTAGCCTTGGATGATTTAATGAGGGATCATAGTTTCTTGCTGATACTGATCAGGGATGTCTTTCCTTCTAGGGATTTTGCTCTTATCTGTACTAGTTTCCTCCTTCTGTTGTAGAGCCAGTTTATGGCAGGGGTCCACCAGACGGGTTTCCTTTTCTTGGAGGAGTAAGTCTTGGTTTTACTTGGGATAGCACGATCCATGCATTTCTGCAGATGATCATAGAGTGCCTTTGTATAGGTTTCAGCAGCTTTGACAGCATTGTCCATTGGCATGGGGGCTGTGAACCTTTCCACTTCGGTCTTAAGCAACGTGAAGTTTGCTTTTGAAAAGTTTTTCATGGTGGTTTCCTTGATTGGGGTTGGGAGCGGAATGTGAATATCCAAAGTGATTAGTCTATGGTCTGATCTAACCAGTGAGGGGTTGATGTCAGGTGTGGAACATCGGTCGCCCATTTTGGTGATGACCAGGTCTAATATGTTGTTCCCTCTGGTAGGGGTGTTGACCAGTTGATCCAGGGTGTTCAAGTTTATAAATTCTAGGAAGCGTTGGGCAAGGGAGTTAGTGCTTGAGTAGTTCTCCCAGTTAATGTTTGGGTAGTTGAAATCACCCAGTATTAGGGTGTTTGGTAGGACCTTCATATTTCCCAGTGTCTCTAGAAATGCAGAATGGGGGTCCTGGGTCATGGTGGATGATCTGTAGCAAGCTACAATTTGGATTGCAGTTTTGCCCATTGTTAGTTGCACTTGGATGATCTCTGATGCATTGTGCTGTGCCACTAACCTAGAGGTGTGAGTATCCTTGATTAATATGGATATACCCCTGCCTTTTGTGCTTTGGTCCAGGTTCTGTTGCCAAAGGGTATGGTATGAGTTGTAGCCTGGTAGTGATGGGGTGCTCTCTGGACCCTTAAACCAGGTTTCTGTTACTGCACAGATATTGATGTTTTCCATACTGAGGAGTGCCTCGAGTGCATGCATTTTGAGGTTTAGACTTCTGGCGTTGAGTAGCATTACCCTCAGTTTTTGGTTATTTGTGCTATTTACGGTGGTGGGTTTGTCTTTTGAGCCTTGCCTAAAAAGGCACTATGGGAGCGGCAAGAGCCTTTGCCAGTATTCAAAAGCCTAAGGGTGACAGGTGCAAGCCACCTCTTGCGAAGCAATGTGGCTTGTCGGGCATGTCATCCCAGGCAGAAAGATACTGGATCCCCTTTGAATGATACCAGAAACTTAGCCAATTGTTGACATTGATCATTTTTGTCTTTATACTGTGGCATCATTCTTGGTGAGGGCAGGATGCTAGTCAGGGTCAGGGTCATACCTGCCTGGGCTACATGATCAGAGAGCTCTTCCATGTCTCTTTTCATGTAGTCCAGGGAGGTATGACTCAGGTCATTCACACCAACATGTACAATGACAGAGTCATATTTGTACTTCTTCTAGAGTGACCTGAGTGCTTGTGTTATGTGGCGGATCCTGGCGCCCGACAGGCAGATAAATGTAACCTTCTCCTTGTCCAGCCTAGTTAGTGGGACATCGGTGTGCCTGACTATAGAGTCGCCTATTACTAGTGTGTTGGGTATGTTATTTTGCCTTAAGGGCTGTGATTTTTAGGATGTTTAATTTTGGAGATTTTCTCCCAGGACTTCCACTAAAAAGAAGTCTTGCATGGCCCATTTGGTCATCCTAGTAATCAAACATAAATAAATAAAGTAAATAAATAAACAAATGTATGTGCAACTGTTTTCTATCCTTTAGAACCCAGACAGGATTTAAAAATACAATATGGATTTGCATTCTGTGAATCTGGCTAAATAAATCCACATACCTAGTTTGCCTATCACTGGAATTATTTATTTAGTCACTGTATATATTAAACCACTTGAATTAGTTCTGTATTGTTTCCTTCTGTTGGTTATTATTCCATTTAGGACAGTAACACAAGTGTTGTACAGTTATTTCACTGCACTTCTGCTGTTGTGTTTACAGAGTGTGCAGCAGCAGCAGCACTTCTCTGCTTTGTCATGTGTTCTCTTCTGCTAAAAATGCTACTCTTGTAAGATTGAGTTGTATGTATACACACTTTGTAGCATCCATTTGGAGTAAATGTTTTGTAATTGTAACTTGCACATCCATCCATCCTCAACCCCTTTTTCCCATTTTACACATGGGGTCAGAGTGTCACTTCATCAGTGACAATCATCTCAAGCCAAGGTTTACACCATTTTCAGTTGTACATTTATACCCAGATTGTGACTGAAAAGGATTGGAAGACCAACTCACCTACCCGATAACCAAATTGTAAAATTAATCTTCTTTCTAATCTAATCTGCCACTATGCCTACATATCTATGTACTGAAAAGTGAAATTCCAGGAAACAGCAGAATCGTCTTCCAGTCCTTTCTGGCTATGCCAGAAAGAAGGGTTTTAATTTAACCATTGATGAGACTGGTAATGATGCTGATCTTTGTGACATCTACAGTACCAACATTCAGGCAGTGGAAAAATAAAAAACGTTTCTTGTGGAGTAAGAACTTGTCTACTCCTACCTGAAGTGAAATATTTTAACAGAAGTTACAGCAAGAAGAAGAAGGTGAAACTGAATACAGAAACAATCTTCATGGAAAAATATTATGAGAGATGGCATCTTCTGAGAATGTAGGTGTCAGCCCAATGCAGTTTGAAGAATCAGTCTTTAGTCAACAGAAATACTACTGTCTGCATATCTGTGTGTATGTGCGTGTGCGTGTGAGACTATGTCTGTCTGTCTGTGTGTATGTAGGCTGACTGATGAGGAGATATGGACTGAAGTGAATAATGTGACAGGCTATAGGTGATGGAATGTACCAACCATATTTGTTACAATATAAGTATTACATGAACAAATGTGCAGTATTTATTTCACTTGGTGATTCAAAGGTTATTTGACTTAGCAGTAAAGCTTCCTTCTGAGACAGCAACTTGCTTAGAAAAACACTAGGACTATATAAAATGTTCATATTAAAGCAAAAATACATGTCAAAGAAAACTCAAAAACAAGGTAAAATGACATTAGTTTTGCAATAAAGATTGTGGTATGATTCTGTAGCAGAAAATAAAAAAAATAACTTCCTCCTTAAATTATATTGCATTCTTTTTGTTGTATGCTTCAGCCAAGGGCGCCCGCAGGCAGGTGCAAGGGGGTGCACTTGCACCCCCCTGGAATCGGCTAGACAGGAGATTAATTTTACTTCTAATTTAAAAAAAAAATTTTAAGAGCGTTCTTCTTTAAGAATATCCTTTGCGTCCAGCATACCTCTCATCCGTACAGAGAATCTTGTTTTTTACCGGTTTTGAGGTACAAAAAATGGGGTGCCAAGATTTCCGAGTGGCACCCCTTAATTTCCGAATTTCTCGGCTTATTTTTTTAATATTTCTTCCTGCTGATGTCATCGTGTGCAGAAGCATGCGCAATGACATCAGCTCCGTGAACAGCCTGTCGGAATTGGCCAAGGGCTCCACTGTACGCAGCATGCGTGCGAGCAATTTAAAATTCAAGAATTAGCGGTTCTTTTGGTGACCATAAGCATGGATGTACTGTTCTTGAGCTGGGACTGGAAGCATTTATTTTCAAGCAGCTCTTCTCTTCTACTTTTTCGAGAAGCAATCCTCTGCAGCCTTCAAGCCAGATAAGAAGTGTGCGTGTATGTATGTTGCAGGTACGTCTGATTTATTTGAGAGAAAGGATGAAATGAATGTGTTTGTGTTTACCTATGTGTGAACTGTAAGTCCCATCTGGAACTCTGTTACAATTAGTCATTTACTGCTGTGGATTTTTGTCACCCCTGGCTGAGACAACCCAACGTAACTTCTGCATACCAGAAGCAATCTTGTGAAAGCATAACTTCAAGATGTCGCTGATTCAGTTCAGTGTTTTACTCTGTCATATAACGTTTTCTTCATTAAAAAATGCAATGTTTCTTCATTAAACATGCATTGCAAAAAAAGCAAAAGGATACACAAAGCACATGGATGGAAGTACATCTGCGACAAAAAAATTTAAACTGAAAATAGAAAATTTGCAAAGTGTGATGCCATCTCCATAAGCGTTATAAAAACAGTCATGCCATATCTGTCAAGAAGTGTTCCGTTTTAAAAAATTGAGTTTTCATAGAAAAATGGCAATACTTTCACAGAGTTCTCTTTCAGAAAAAAAAATCGTAGCAGTGAATATCTATAGTTGTCCTCTTATCACTGTCTTCACAGACCGAAAAAAGCACAGAGACAGCCCCCATGTTTTATTTAGTGCCTTGCCAGCTTTCAGATATGAAAATTAGAGAGATTTTCATATAACCTGTAGGTAGCATGATAACTGATCAAACATGGCAGTCAATCAAATCTGCTTAAGGGTGATGGAATGCACGAAGCTTATTGTCTAACTACAGAGAGGCCAGACTGCAATACACTAGTGTGCTTCTCAAGGATACAAGTTAATAACACATTATGACAGAACTGAAGCGTAAGTTACATTGCACTAGTAAAAATCAGATAACGTAGATAGCAATGTATTTTGTCCTTAGAACTACTAATTTAAATAAAAAAATGCTTTGCAATTTATTTTCTTCTTAAGGAAATTAGTATTTTAAATGTTACCTCTATAGCAAGTTCTTTATTTACATAAAACGGCTGCGACATTTACGAATTAAGGACCGTTTCAAAGTATTGAAACATGTTTTCCATTTTCGGTACTTAATACTCTCAGCAGCCCTTCCAGTTTTCTTCTAACTCTCTGGAACAGAGCAGTGAAAAAGAAAAGTGCAACCTATTCAATGCAGTTACACACCTCTGTGTTATCAGCAAATCCTCAGAGATCAAGTGCTGAGAGTTAATGCTGAGGTTGTCATATAACACACAGAGAAAATAAACAAGGTGATGTATTATTTCTTTCTAGAAAAAAATAATTTATACTAGTTGGACATTAATTAACCAGTACATTTGCCTCAAGATACACTGATTTTATTCAAAGAGACCAAAAACCCATTTTTGTTAGTGTTAATCTGTTATACAGTATGTTTTTACCAGGGAAGATACGAGTATTAAGTGATTTGTTTCTCACAGGGATGCGCTAAGGATTAAAGTTACTAAAATAATGACATGCATTTATATTTTCTGAAGGATATCAAGTCTGAAACTCATTCTAACATCAATCCTGTTCTGCAACATTCTAAATGTGTCCCTAGTTTGGGGCCTGTGTTTGTGTGTGTGTGTGTGTGTGTGTGTGTGTGTGTGTGTGTGTGTGTGTGTGTGTGTGTGTGTGTGTATGTATAAAAGGGAGGTAGCATACCCCTCAGCTGTCCAGGTTTTTGCAGAATGTCCATATTTTTGCCCCATATTCCTCCTAAAAACGATTTAAGTTGCTAAATAGTTTTAGACATCATATCCTTTAGAAAAATGCATACCAACACAAATCATGTTATTCTAGCAATTTTATAAGTTCATGAAAGCAATATTTATAATCTGTCCCTGTTTATTTTAGGCTTTGTCCAGATTTCTTGCACTAAGAAATTGAGGTGTGTGTGTGAGAGAGACAGACAGAGTCAGACAGAGAGAGAAATGCCCTAGTTAGATATAGCAGGTGGAATTTATTTTCAAGTGCATTTTCAAGGAATTGTGAACTTCAAGGGAAGCAAAGGTTACTGCTGCTCATGCTAAGTCTGTCTGCTTAAAATGTGTAACTGTTCTGTTCTGCAAATGGTATCATTATTGTGGTATATAATGTTAAAGCAGTGTTAGCACAGCAGGTAGCATGGTTCATTTTGATGCAAAGGGCTATAGGTTCTATTCCTACAGCATGTATATTTGTATTTTAAGGGGGTATATGGTACTGTAGTCCTTAGTATGTCCTCCTTTGGATGAGACATCTGATAACTATGAACCTGTTTTTTCAGCTTGCCACCCATTCCCTATTGCAATTTACCAGCTTACCATTTCCTTTAATGTAATATAGGCAATTTAGTCTTCAAGGGAAACAGCACTGAATCTGTAAATGAAACACTGAAATATAAAGTTATTTTCTAGCAACAACCTCTTCATTGGTTTCAGATCTCTTTAATGTGGAATTATTCAGATGACTTTTTTACTTCTGCAGAGATTCTGCATATTGATTGATATGGGTGGATTGTATGACAGAAGTTTGAGTGGCCCATCATGGCTGCAATGATCTGAATTGAGCAGGTTGTCATTATTGGTTCATATAATTTGTTTCATTGCTTAAAGGAAAAATGTTCAGAACTATAAATTTAAAACACACTCTAACAAGTGGTGCTGCATTATACAAGGGATGTAATTCAATTATTATATAGTATAATTAATACAGTCAGAAAGGTGAATCAAAGAACTTTTGCATGGTTCTACAAATGTGTGCAAGGAGCCTATGATTTGAAAACAGCCCAAAGTTAAACTTACCCTGCCACTGGCCAGATGCATTTTCTTTGAATGTGGGTTTCAATGCTGTTTCAGTGAATGTGGGTTTCAAAGGTAGAGAAGTTTTAATGCTAAGTCTGTTTTCATTGTAAGACTATTGCTTTGTTTAGGTTTAATAAATGTCTATCAGAGTTTGTGCTATAAAATTTGAAATAAAAGTTGTAAATGAAATCCAACTATCTGCAATCATTGTAGAAGCAAAGCATAAAACAGTATGCACACTGAGAGATTTGAACAGTGTCTAAAACAAATGGGAAGACATATCCAAATAATGGAACACTGGAATGGCTGCGTGGGTGGGGGTGGTGGGGCTGCGTGGGTGGGGTGGGTGGGGCTGCGTGGGTGGAGGGGTGGGGCTGCATGGGCGGGGCTCTGGGTTTGCACCCCCCTGCAAAAAATCCTGCGGGCTCCCTATGTAGAATTTTCCTCCAAATATATAAATGATGTTATAAAGGGATATTATTTTGTTACAAGATTTAATTGAGTTTAATCACAACTAAATTTTACCAAACACAATGACTTCATTGCACAAGTAGTAATAGTAGAACTATCATCCCAAACCATTTTCATTACAAGAATTTCACATTCTGCGTTGAATTAAATAGTTTTGTAATATCCAACAAATATGATGTGGGGCTAAATGAAGAAGCAAGAAATTGTATTCAAACTTTTTTTAGCCAGGCAACTGCACTGTAGAGACCTGCTATAGGAAATCACAGAAATGTGTATTTAAGCAATAATCCACAGCTTGGTGTGGGCATATCAGGATTTACCCAGAGTTGGTGTGTTTTTTATCAGGAGGGTAAAGCCTGAGTGATTAAACAAAGACAACTGTGAGCAAATCTTCTAAAGTGTGGCAGGATCTCACCTTCTGTGCTATGGAGCTAATAATCTCAAACATGTCAGGGTCTCATTCTCTGTGCTGTGGAGCTAACTATCACAAGTGTGCCAGGGCCTCATCCTCTGTGCTATGGCGCTGACTATCTCAGGTGTGTCAGGGCCTCATCCTCTGTGCTATGGTGCTGACTATCTCAGGTGTGTCAGGGCCTCATCCTCTGTGCTATGGAGATTACTATCTCAAGTGTGTCCGGGCCTCATCCTCTGTGCTATGGCGCTGACTATATCAGGTGTGTCAGGGCCTCAGCCTCTGTGCTATGGAGATTCATATCTCAACTGTGTCAGGGCCTCATCCTTTATGCTATGGTGCTGACTATTTCAAGTGTGTCAGGGCATCATCCTCTGTGCTATGGCTCTGACTATCTCAGGTGTGTCAGGGCCTCATCCTATGTGATATGGAGATTACTGTCTTAAGTGTGTCAGGGGCTCATTCTCTGTGCTATGGAGATTACTATTTCAAGTGAGTCAGGGCCTCATCCTCTGTGCTATGGCACTGACTAACTCAGGTCTGTCACGGACTATCATCTGTGCTATAGAGATTACTATCTCAAATCTGTCAGGGCCTATCTGTGCTATAGAGATTACTATCTCAAGTGTGTCAGGGCCTCATCCTGTATTCTATGGAGATGACTATTTCAACAATTTTAATACTTCTCTTGATACTGTTTTTTGTTATTTTGGGGCTACTATAATAATGCCTGAAGGGGTGGACCTTATAGGAAAATAACAGACAACCCTGCAGCAATGAGGCCCAATGCCACCAGCAGAGAGCTGTCTCCACCCCTATAAGGTCCATTATTTTCCTGTAATTCCTACCATTGTGCTTTTTGCATGTATGTATGTGTGCATGTGTGTGTCTATGTGGGACTCATATTTTAATAACATAGCAGTAAATAAGCACCATTTTGAAATACTCCAAATATGTTTCCCTGTTGGGGGTTGAGACTTGAGTGGAGCAGTGAGATCTTGTATTGCAAATTATAGCAAGAAACACATGCAGTGGACTATTTTAAAATCGTAAAATGCAGGATTTGACATTGTAGTACTTTCCTGTCAAGTCTAAAGCTGGGACATCCTGCTTTCTGTTTTATTTGATGTGTTATAGTAGAGACGGGATAATTTGCATTGCAGTTTTTTAACAATGGCAGTAGAGAAGACACTACTCATACAAACACACACACGCACACATACATGCACACGCACAAGCGAGCACACATACGTACATACACATCATACAATGCTGCAACTCCTGGCTAATAGCTATGTGGTTTGACAGCTATTAGAAGAGCTGTCAAAGCGTATCAGTTAGGTTTGGTTGTTTACTGATGGGATTGCATAACTTGTAAGCAGCTTCACAGCCATGTGTTTTGTGTTCATTCTTACTTTTAGATGTCTTAATGAAGAAAATTTGGACTGATGTTTCTGAAGTTTGAAGTGTCATATTTAAACATTTTAGAAGGCCATTTTTAAATGGCTTTTATACTTCAAGGCTGAACTGTTATGCATTTTAGTAGGAGATAAATGTTTTTGCCCCTTTATAAACAGTGCCATCATGAAAATAAAGCAGCAGTTGTGTCTTATGGAAAAAAAAAATAAAACAGTCAAGGGTGGTACCATTTTCAAAACTACCATTCAAAAGCTTCATGATACCAAGAACTTTTAACAGATCTGGCAACTGTTCAGTTCATTATTAATTAGTATGTAGTAAAATGTGTGTTAAGCATCTAATATTGCCAAATATGCTATTCACTGCCAAGTGTTCAGATAATACAGTGCTTTATAAAATGTTGCATGAAACCTGGCATGAGGGACAGCTGCTTCCTTTGAAAAACAGTTTTCTAAATGGCTTGAGCTTATTTATAAATTTGTCAGCTATAACATGTTAATGCATAAAGATCATACTAGGTCCTATGTGGTCACAATCAAAGGTGACATTCAGAATGAATGGGTTGGCAATCTTATGGCAACAAATGGGAAATGTTCATTGCACTGACAAATGAGTACCAGAAGATCTTTAAAACCTACATGCATTATCAGAAGAACAAAGAAAGGAACTCAGTTTAATACTGCACATCACGGAGGGCTCCTCAGGAAGATGGTACCATCTTAAGTCAAATTACAGCTTCTGTAATGGAATATGAACCAGATCATTTACGGGGGGGGGGGGTACCTGCTTTCTTCCACCCCTCCCCACATACCCCAAGGCTACACTTTAGGATGTGTGGTTCTCTCACTTTTTTTTACATGTAGTTATTTACACAAACTTCATTTTAAAGTCATAGCCATTTCAGTATTCAGGTTAGCTATTCACATTTTTTTTTTTAGTTTCAGATAAAATAATGCAAGTAGAAGAAATGAAACTGAGTGCCTACCGGATCTCTGTATCTTTTCATTCTTCTTTCTGAAAGCTTTGGTGCAAGACGCATTAATGGATGTACAGGGGAAAACTACAACAGAAAGATATCATAAACACCCATACACAACACCGTGGTCATGGTTAAACACAAAACCCATAAAGCACATACAGACAAACTATAGAAATACGTTTTAAATACTAGTCTTGACTCACTGCAAAACACAGCTTAATAAACACACAATGTAAAGTATCAGGAGCAACCTAAATCCGTAACTAATGGAGTTAAAAAAGAAAAAATAAGTAGTCGAGTGTTTTGAAATTTGAAAAACATCATAAAAGAACATCAGCAACAGAAAACATTACCTGGCCAGACATTTAAAATAAAGAAGTAGAAGTGATGCCAGATGTTAGCAGAACAGGTGGCATACTGTTATGTATTTAACCACCATACTACTGCCATAGGAACTGAATCACTATGTTTGTATCTAGCAAACACTATTGGCATAATAAATACATTAGACTATCTCAGACTCTAATAAGATTATATAGCCTTTGTCATTTATACTGTCGCCTGAGAAATGCACTGAAATACTGCAGTGCTAGTATATCATAATGGTTGTACATTTTTTCCTTACTTGCATCTTTTATAATGTTTAAAATAATCAGTGGTAGCCAAAATGTCCCAATTATTCATTTTTGGAATGCTTACTGGAAAATGTGAAGGATAATTAAAACTCCCCTGCAATGAACAATTAAATGGGAAGTATAAGTGCATTCTCAAAAAAAAAAAAAAAAAAAAAACGGAGCAAGAGAGTGACAGAGGGAAAGTGAGAAGCAGAATTGTCTGATTTTGTGAATAACTATCCATGCTTTCTCCCCTTTCCTCCTCCGCTATGAGACGTTTTATATGTGTTTCTGTTTAATTGGACTTAGGATGCCTTTATTATTAATCTTTTATATTGATACACTTTTTGCACCCCTTTTCATGCAACAGCTAGGAATCTGAAACTTTGGCTTCAGCAGTAGAACTAATCATTCTTGCTGTATATCCAGCTGTATTAGCATAAACATTACCAAATTACACTAACAGGTAAAGACAGGCAGACTCTTCACATGACATCACCAGAACAACTGCTTTTTTTCTGCATGCCCATAGAGTTAGATTTTACATATCATGTAGAGGCAGCCTATAAGGACTGTGTTTGTTGGGTTAGGCATCATAATAGATTTACAGTCACAGCCAGTTGTACTGTTCTTGAGTTGAGTGCAGATATACAGTTTTGCCATTATGTTTGCAAGCTAATCAGTAGCACATACTGTGTGTGTACCAGACTAAGGGAGGAGTGAAGTATTATGGGAAGTGGGAAAATTATAACAGCTGCTGCTTATGTTTGCTTCAAGCTGGAAGTTACACTCAGAAGAGACATATAAACTTTTACCACAAAAATGATAAAAACAGCAAGAGAATTTATTAAGCAATTTACTAGAAGGACACAGCAAATTGTATGGTACTTATTGCTGCCTCAAAGCTATGAAGTGTAGCTGAAAGATTACATTAACCTTAGAAAATGGGCTTTAAAATCAGCAGTTGCATTAGTAGCTCAGATTTCCATAGGGGTACATTAGCTGACATTGTGAGCCTGGGAGAAAAAACAAACACTGCTAATCACGGCACTAAATCAATGTGCCAATAGGAGCAGCAGAAACAACATTTTACAGGCAGCTGTAATACCACTTAGTAAGCAACTATGAGATGGAGATTTCATCACTGATGAAAGACTCATACTTAATGTAATAAGTCCATTCATGTACTCATTAAAAAGTCTGTAAAAATCCAAGGATTGTGATTCCTCATACCCATCTTCCACACTGTACAAAGCACATCGCCACTTTAATTATAAAGTAATACATGCTTAGTGCTGTAAAACTTGCATGGATCTTTACTTAAGTATTAAATGCCTTACCATCCATCTGAATACAGGCATCTCAAGACAGATGTATTATACTTGTGTTACTATCACCCTGAATATTATAGATAACTTGCCACTGTTTCACTTCTAATTTTTGCTCAAGTCCCAGCATAGTGTTGCCTCGTTTGACTGTGTCAGTCCAGATGTGAGAATTCCCAGCTTATCTTCCATTTTATTACTCTTGCACTGACTCCTCTTCCATTTCCCAGAGTTCAACAGTAATAGGAAACACAGCTGCTCTACTGGCCACCTTCATGCCTTTAAATGATATCTCCTGGCTCATGGCACATATACAGTGCTTGTGTGTATGCACATGCCTGTGTGAATGTGTGTGCATGCAGATCTGTGTCTGTTCCTATATTTGTTTTTGTGAAATGTAGATGCTCTGTACTTCAATCTGTGCAGTGACTAAGAGATATGTAGAAATGTAAAGTGTAGCACATATGCAAACACACACACACACACACACACACACACACACACACACACACACACACACACACACACACACACACACACACACACACACACGCACTTTCTTACAGGCTGTTAGTTGGTAATGACATCCCATCACATTAAGTGTTTACTTAAAGCATCAAAATTAATTTCTTCTGTGGGAATAAACATCTAAACACACCTGTCAACCTTCGAACATTAAGAGTTCTAGTACTTGCCCTTAGAAATAATAGCACCTGGCCAGAAAGAGGAGCATTTTCTTATTTTTCAAAATAGAAGGTGTTTAGCTTTTAGACCGTAAATAGTAAATAAGCACCTTTTTATAGCTTTACTTCAATTATTTAATGATGCACATGGGGTAAACAGGTCTCACTTTGTGAAGAAAACAAGTAAATATAGGTGGAACAAAGTTAAATCTGAGGTGAAAAGTTATAGTTCTGTGCCAATCATTTCAGAGTTTGCATCAAAATACTATAAGAAATAAGTACTATGATACATAATACCACCACCTAAACTCCCTAATCCAATCTCCAGTCTGTGCCCAAAATTAATAATCTAATCTGTAAACAAACCATTGATCAATTCAGCAGTTACAGAGTCCTGACAGATCTGCAATATGGCTTCAGGGGTGGCTTTATTAGCTTGTCAGACTTGTATAAAGTAACAAGTACTATGTGCGATAAACATGAGTCATGAATTGTACGTAGATATTTTTGTGCTTCTTTGATTAAGTCAAGGATAATCTGCTACTCATAAAGCTGGAATTGATGAAGTTCAGGTCTGGTTGTATCTTAATTACCCCAGTAATAGAAACGTTCATGCATACTCTGGTTACTCCATTCCCAACAAAGGGAAAAGAAATAGTAGAATAACACAAAGTCCACTTCTTACAACTAGATTTTCTCTCTCTTACAAAATAGTTTCACCTTATAGGTGGCCATGGTGGTGCAGTGGTTAGCGTTGCCAACTCACAGCAAAAGGTTCTCCGGTTCGATTCTCAGCTGGGGTGCCTTCTGTGTGGAGTCTGCATGTCCTCCCTGTGGTCACGTGGGTTTCCTCCGGGTGCTCCGGTTTCCTCCCACATCCCAAAGACATGCAATAAGTGGATTGGACACTCTAAATTGGCCCTAGGTATGAGTGTGTGCATGTGTGTGCCTTCTGTGGAAGGTTGGGTGACGGGCTGGCAACTCAACACCGTAAAACTCCACTGCCAATCATGAGCGGACAGATGATACGCTGTGGCGAACTCTAACCGGCAAAAAGCTGAAAGAAGAAGAAGACTAAATAGTTTCACCTTAGACCCGACCAGCCTTATCCTAGCAACACATGCCATACCAAAATCATCTCTCTCATTAACACTTATATTTATCCATTAAGTGATATCCTACAGAAGGCCCTCACTAAGACAGATACCTGGTGTCAAATACATGGCCTCAAGCTCAGGGCCAAAAAGTGCATTGTCATCCCCTTTGGTAAAAACTCTGTACCCATAAGCTACCACATAGGCGGTAGTCTACTTAACACCAAAAGTGTGATAATAGAACTTGGGACCCAGGTGGACAGTAGTCTCTCCTTTGATAATCACATCACCACAGTAGTCAGGAAATCTTTCTACATGGCACACCTCATCACAAAAGGGTTCTCATCTAGGAAAAAAGAGGTCATTGTTCCCCTCTACTCGACACTTATTAGACCCATTATAGAGTACAATGCCCCTTTTGGAATGTACCTCACAAGACATCTGCAGCAGCTGGAAAGGTCACAGACGTACCTCACAAAGAGGATTACTCACCTCAAACAGATGCCCTACACTGACCATCTCAAAAAACTCCAGCTTTACTCCATAGCATATCGCCTACTCCGAGGTGATCTCTGCCTAACATATAAAGCTATGTCAAACCCAGAGCTTTTGGGCATGCGACACCTAAAGAAATCCCAATCCCTCCGAACTACATGCTCTAGGGACCTAAACCTTGTTACCACAATAAACAGGACATGCTGGAGGGGTAGATTCCTGTCCCAGAGACTTCCCATACTCTGGAACAAGCTACCCATCTATGTCAAGCAAAGTTCCTCATTAGCACTCTTCAAGAAAAATCTTGATGAGTGGATGAGAAACAGGAAATACACCTAGAGGATCACTTCTGTGGATCTGCTCAACAGGGGCACAGGAAAATAACTTTCTTGGGTGGCATAAGCTAGGAACCTTGTTGGCTAGGCCTACTTAGGCCCTTGGGCCGATAGCCTAGTACCTACCTATGAACCTATGATGGATACCATTGCAAACTCACTTTGAAACAGACTATCCCAAAAACAATGTAATTATTAATTCTAAAAAAATCTGCCCTTATGATTTTTGCTAAGTCTAGAAAATCACAACATCCAATGCAACTCTTACTAAATGACCGTCTTTGAGGTCTTTGAACAAAAATACTTTGGTCTCTTTACAGACCATTCTCTTTCAGTTAAACCATGCACCGAGAAAATAAGCATTAAAGTTCTGTAACATCTAAAATGGATTCTATCTAAAATGGTATGGATTTTGAAACTTGCTTTCACTACAGGCTAGAAGAGCACTAACCAACAATGCATTCCTACCTAAACTTGCATGCATTTTGCCAATAATCTCACCAACTTCTTCTGCAAATGCCACTTTTAATATCTGCCATTTCATCTTTCTCACTAACCCTAGGACTTGCCACTATCTGCGTCTAGAAATAAAAAACTGGCTACCAGTTACAGGTTTGGCCACTCAGCTCCTCTTCACATTTTTTATTCATAGGTACAAAGGTAAGTACTAGGCCCTAGAGCCTATATAAGTCTAGCCAAAAAAGTTTCTCTGGCTTTCGCCACCCAAGAAAATTAATTTCCTGTAGCTCTGTGATCCCCAGGGTGAATTTCCTTTTTTCCATCCAATTGTCAAGATTTTTCTTAAAGAGATCTAATGAGGTTTGCTTGACATGAATGGGTAGTCTGTTCCAGAGCATGGCAAGTCTCCGGGACAGGAATCTATCCCTCCAACATGTTCTGTTTATTGTGGGTCTGATGAGGGATGAGTAGAGAGGAACGATGACCTCTCTCTTTCTGGAGGAGAACCCCTTTGTGATGAGGTGTACCATGTAGAAAGATTTCCTGACCACTGTGGCAACGTGATTATCAAAGGAAAGACTACTGTCCACCCAAGGTCTCTTATCACACTTTTGGTGTTCAGTAGGCTACTGCCTATGTGGTAGTTCATGGGTACAGTGTTTTTCCCAAAGGGGATGTCAATACACTTCTTGGCATTGAGGCCATGACTTTGACACCAAGCATCAGTCTCAGTGAGGCCTCTTTGTAGAATGTCCACATCCTTAGGTGATTCTATTATGGATCCTAGTTTGCAGTGGTCTGCAAACTTTTTTAGCCAGAGACCAGTTGTATTAGCCTGGACTTCTGAGAAGTAGATACCGAACAGGAGAGGACCCAGGACCGAATGCTGTGGTACTCCACTTGTCACTGGTCTGAAGTCAGATTTAGAGTCAGCTACTTTCACTGTGTGGGTTCTGTCAGTGAGCCAGTTGGCCACCCATCTTGTGACATAGGGATTTATGCCCAGTCTAGTGAGTTTATCTATAATACCAGATTGGGGGATGGTGTCAAAAGCCTTGGCGAAGACAAGATAGGCTGTGTGCACCACCTTACTCTTGTCCACGGCTCCGGTGACTGTTTCAAAGAAGTCAGTCAGGTTTAGGAGGCATAATCTACCTTTTACAAACCCAAACTGAGTGGGATCCAGAGTTTGGAGGTTACCTATTTCTTTGTTTATAAGCTCCAGGATGATGAGTTCTATAGCCTTGCAGATCAGTTTCATCAGGCTAATGGGGCGGTAGTTCCAGAGGTCTGTGGTGGCACCCCATTTGTGGAGTGGGATAACCATCACAGTGCACCATTCCATAGGCAGAAAGCCTGAAGTGAGGCTATGGTTGAACATGGTACTTAGGGGGGGTGCCAGTTTGTTCTGTAGTTCGTGCAGAATACAGCCTGGGATGTTGTCTGATCCCATGGATGTTGTGTTCCTAGCTTTGGAGAGTGCAGTCTTTACTAGTGTGTCTGTGATTACAGGGGCATTGCAATCTTCCAGTATGGAGATGGGCCCTTTGGAGGATGAGGGGGGTAAAGTTTACACTGAATCTGTCTGCCAGGATGTTGGCAATGTCATTTGGTTCTGTAAATCTAGTGCCATTGTGCTGTAGCTCAGAGCAGATCTGAGAGTTGCCATTGAGCTTCCTGGCATAGCTGTAGAATGCTTTGTGGTTGTCTTTAGAATCAGTGGTGATTTTATTTTTTAACTAGCTTTGGAGGATTTTATGAGGGATCTCAGCTTCTTACTGAGGCTGAACAGGGACTTCTTGCAATCATGGGATTTTACTCTTTTTTGCAACAGTTTCTTCCTTCTGTTGTAGAGTTTGTTTATGGCAGGGGACCACCAGATTGGCTTCCTTTTTTGGAGGATAGCATCTTGGTACTGTTGGGGATGGCACGGTCCATCACTTGTATATGTGCTTATACAGTGCATTTGTATAGGATTCAACAGTTGTGCCTCTATTTTTCATCTGTATGGCTGTCATGAAGTTAGCCACTTCTGTCTTAAGAAGCATGAAGTTGGCTTTGCAGAAGTTTTTTACAGTGGTTTCCTTAATGGGGGATATGGACATCTACAGTGATTAGCTTGTGGTCGGATCTGACCAGTGAGGAGTTGACCTCTGGTGTGGAGCATCTATTACCCATATTGGTAATGACCAGGTCCAGGATATTGCTGCCTCTGGTGGGGGTATGGACAAGCTGATCCAGGGCACTGGAATTTATGAATTCCCTAAAACATTGAGCAAATGAGTTAGTACATGAGTAGTTTTCCCAGTTGATAGTGGGGTAGTTAAAATCTCTCATTATTAGGGTATTGGGCTGTACCTTAATATTATCCAGTATATCGAGAAATGTGGAGTGGGTGTCCTGGGGCATGGTGGGGGATCTGTAACAAGCTACAACCTGGATTGCAGTCTTGCCCAGTGTTAATTGGACTTGGATAATTTTGGATGCATTATGTTGCGCAACTAGCCTGGAGGTGTGGATATCCTTTATGAATATGGACACGCCTCCTCCTTTAGTGTTTTGGTCCAGGTTAGGTGGTCGAAAGGTGCGGTAAGAATTATAGCCCAGTAATTCAGGGGTACTCTCTGGAGCCCTGAACCAGGTCTCCGTCACTGCACAGATGTCAATGTTCTCCATCTTAAGGAGTGCCTTGAGTGAGTGCATTTGAGGTTTAGACTTCTAGCATTGAGTAGCATTACCCTTAGATTTAGCTTGTTTGTACCTACTATGGTGGTGCATTTGACATTTGAGCCTTGCCTAAAAAAGGCACTATAGGGGTGGCAAAAGCCTTAGCCAGTATCCAAAATCCCAGCAGTGACAGGTGCAGGCCATCACTGGCAAAGCATCGTGGTCTGTTGATCATGTTGTTCTAGGCAGACAGACACTGGATCCCCTTAGAATGACACCAGAAGCTTAGCCAATTGTTGAAGTCACTCATTGTGTCCCTGTGCTGTGGTATCATTCTGGGTGATGGCAGGACACTACTCAGGGCTAGGGTCATACCTGCCTGGGCTAGATGGTCCAAGAGCTCCTCCATGTCTCTTTTCATGTAGTCCAGGGAGGTACGTCTTAGGTCATTCACTCCAACATGGACAATGACAGAATCATATTTGTACTTGTTGAGGAGTGACCTGTGTGCGTGTGTTATGTGGCAGATCCTGCCACCTGACAGGCAGCTGACAGTAACTTTCTCCTTGTTTATTCTGGTGAGAGGGACATCAGTGTGCCTGACTATAGAGTCGCCTATGACTAGTGTGTTGGGTATGTTGTTTTGCCTTATGGGTGGGGGTTGAGGGACACACTGATTTTGTGGGCTATGTGTCATTTGGGTAGTGTTGGGGGGGGTGGTTGCTTGCATTTCAGCTTTGGAGTTCTCTGTTGTTTGGGCAGAGTTTTATTGAGAGCCTCCGTGAATGTAGGTGTGTGTTTTGTGTTACTATGCGTGCATTTAGGTGGTGCAGGTTTTGATGGACTATGTGTTGAGTGTGGTGTGGTTCAGGTGTTTACCTTTTCCTCCTGACTGTCTAGTCCAGTCTTGGCTGGAGAGAGCTTGGCTTTCAGTTTGGCTATATAAGTGCATCTGTCACAGGTCGTAGTGTTTGGTGGTAGGAGGAGAGGGTTGTCAGTGTACATGAGGCAATTGCTACATTGCCCCAAGATGCCCTTAGACATGCCTGGTTAGGTGCTTATGAATTTATGTACTAAAAGCTGTTTTCCTCTTGATAAGTGAGGCAAGTTGAGTGCTGCAGTAATTTGTAGATTATTTAGTGCTTGCAACAAGTTTTTGAACAAGTGCTGAGCACAAAGAAACAGTTTTGAGTGCTAAATCTAGAAAACTGGCTAGTTCTAAGGTAAATCAGAAAACCAGACTTTCTGGCACCGGGAATAGATTAACCATAGTTAAATGGAGCTGTGCGATGCGCAAAACTGCACAAACATGGGTTTTTAAACAGAAAGATGAAAGGGCTAGAAATAACCCAAAATGGCCAGTGAAACTACAGATTCTGAGCTGAAACCACTCCTCCAGCGACAGATAGGCTGCTCAAAACTCACCACTCTCACTGATGAATAGAGAAGCTTCCTTCTATCTTAGTAAGGTCTGGGCAACACAGAAATGACAAAAGAAACCAGAATTCAGCAAAATCTGAAAAACTGACTCTACTGGTTATAGAAAGGTGGGAAACAAGTAGAGAGAGATGATTTTTGTGGGTTTTTTTTTTGAAAATTAAAACAGATACAGTAATACAAACACTTTTAAGGCAAAAAAATGGCTATCGCACTTGAGTGTGTAGCCCTCAGCAATTAAACAGTTGAAAAACACTTAAAAATGATCAGTTATAGTGCAAACAGTATCAGAATTTAAAAAACAGTTAAAATAAGTAGCAAAGTTAATAAAAAACACTCAGAATAGTGCGGTTAGCGAAAATAAGCAATAAAAAGCAAAAACAATTCAGACCAATATATCAGCAAACATACCCAACTCTCTGTTTGAAGCTCACCACTAGGTCCCTCACCTATTTAACTAAAAACAAATAATAGGAACACCTTATCTCTAAATAGAGCACAATCTGGTACTTGTAGTTTGTGAGAAAACATTTTCCAAAACTGGTCTTGCCTCTAAAATAATGCATATGCAAAACTTGGGCAACAATAAATACTGCCAACATTTCATGTAAAGCTCAAATATTTCTTGCTTGCAGAATATACATTTTATTTAATTAATAAATAAATAAATGTATTTTGCTTTTGTTTGGCCCGACTGAGTTTTGTCAGAAAAACCTTTTCACTGGAGGCCTGGGGAGAAAAGCTCCAGCATAAACAGACATTAAATAATACACTTTAATGATTACACATTTATTTACTAATTAGATTAAATTAATATGAAATAAATGAAATAATGTAAACTATTACAGTATAAATGATACGTATGCATCAGTAGATGTTGAACACTGAGCATTTGAAGATGTTTATAGTGAGTTTGTCAGATAATAATAATAATGTATATTATTTTAATATTTTAATATTTTAATTTTCATCAGAATGAAGACGTTAAAAATAAAAATATACATGAAATAAATAATGTTGATTTTGAATTTTAAGTTAAATATTTTAGTAAGAGTATATTTAAGGCATTACTTGTAAAATATTGAAATAAATGTTACAGTTAATAATATGTGGATCTCATAGGGAAGGGTGTCTTTAAATGGAGGTGTGCCTATAAGGAGAGATGAAAAGCACTTAATAATACGGACTTTATATTTTACTTGTGGGTCACCAGTGGAGTGATTTCCTAGCTTTTTTATGCATATAGAGAAAGAGTTTCCTGCTAGCTACTTCCCGGGCTTGTTTTAATGCTTCACAGATAAACCAAGCAGCATTTGGTATATTCTGTTCCCCCAGTACTAAGATCTACAAGTGTAAGATAAAGTAGATACTCGGTCACATTGCCTTGACCGCATGTTACATGGGTCTGTGATACAATTATTTAATGAAACTGCATTTCAATCTGTAGCCGCACACCCACCATTTAATTACTGTTTTTACCTTTAGTAATTGTACTTTGTAGTTTCTAATGGTGACTTTTAATGCTTGCAGTGTTTTCCATTTTGCCTCCATTTCTATTTTCAATTTTTACTTAATGTAATTGTAGCATTTGAGTCAACTTAAGGTGCAGCTGACTTGATTATATAACCTGGTAACAGTGATCATCTCTAATTTGCCTTACCTGCCTAAACTAGCCATCTCTGCTACTTAATTTGTCTTCTTGTTTCTCTACCTGTACTAAAGTAAGACGTTTTTCTCACATTTCAGCTTATAAATTCCTCTCCCACCCACCAGTCAAGGTGTTTTTTTTCCATGATATCACCCTGAACCACCCTATAACATCAAGGCACCTGGAACCTAAAGACAACTATCATAAAAGAACTAACAAAAGAGAAAACAGCAAATGCGCTGCTGACCAAGACCTAACAGTGTATGTGTTTTCTGTACTGTTTTGACCTCCATTCTTTTGCCTAACCATACTGATAAATGCACTACCCCTTTGTGCATTGCTAGCAGCCTGCAGTGGTCTCTTCCCCTATACTCTCCACCACTTTCCCCCATTTATCCACCCATTTAGCTATAACCACCCTAGCCACTAGGTGGCAGTATAGCCTCACTGTTCTTCATCATATTTCTACTCATAATCCCTTTGAGCAGACTTTTTCTCAGACATTCACACATTCTGACTTCTAGTTTAAACATAGTATAACCCAGAACAATTTAAACCATAGTTCCAAACTAAGCCCGAAGCTACAACCCACTACTCCCCTACCTTATTTATTTTTGCTTGTATTTTCATTGCCTGATTCACTATCTCATTGATTGTTTCCATTTGTGGCTCTAGCTGTACCCCCTCTGTTCGCCCTGTGGGCTCACTCTGCTCCCCTACCCTACCCCCATATCCCACCCACCCTCAGTGCATCTAAACTTATACTCTTCTAACCCCTCCCACCTCCTCACTAGCCAACCAAACTCTGGCACCTTACCCACTACTGTAACCACTCCTACCTCCTCTCTTCTAACCACTCCCACCTCTTCTCTATTCAATCTAAGTCTGTTACCCTACCTACTCTTAGTAATAGCCCCTTTTTTCCATCTCCTCTCTCCTTCACCACTCCTCCCACTACATCATACTCACACTTACTACTTCCAATCCCATTATGAGCTCAAAAATCATACCGTTCTTATCTCAAACACTTATTCTCCTAATCTTATCCCATATGTATTATCATACTCAGCCCCTAACCAGCAACCACTCACCATCATTTCATATTACTACCCCTTTTTCCTACACCACACTCATGTTCCTCTATCCCAATACCCTCTACCTATATCCCATCAATAATCATGTATTCTTTCCCTATAAACCTATTCCTTTGTATAACCACTCTACTCCCGCACTAACCATCAAAACTCTCAAAAACTTAATAATACTCAACTTACATACCAGGAAGTGCAATTACCTCTCTAGCTTATTTCAACACCTAACTACCATTCTTATATCTGGAGATATACACCCTAACTCAGGCCCTCACACTACTCCAAATCCATCCTACTAACCTCACTAAATGCCCAACACATAGCTAATAAAATTCCCAACCTCCATGCCTGGCTTACCCACAATAAACCAGACATCCTGTGTATCTCTGAAACCTGGCTAAACCACATATGAAAGACTGCAAAATAGCACCACTCACCTACTCTATCATAAGAGAAGACAGAACTCACAAAAAAGGTGGAGGAGTAGCTCCTATGTACTTATCCTCCTTATCAGTTACTCCCTACAACAAACCCATCCCCCAATTTGCCAACACAGAACTAATCCTGGCTCTTCTCCAACTAAATAAACACAAACACATATGCATAGCCTCACTTTACATTCCCCCTGGAGATAATATCCCAATACTCGAGGATATCCTCTCATGGCTTTCTATTAACATCAGTAATGAAACTATAATCTTGGAGATATGAATATTAATTGGACCTCCATTCAGTCCCCCACAACCCCCCCTAAATATTAGCCTCTTTAATTTTTCTCAGCTTATTAACTCTACAACCAGACCCTCAAAAAATCTTTCCAGCAGTAGTATCCTTGACTGGATCTTAGTCTCTCACCCCCATTACTACTCGGACAGTGGTACCCTTCCTGATTCCCTCTGTGACCACCTCCCCACTTTCACCCACCGTCTTCCTTCCCCCCTACAACTATCCCATAACTATATCTCTATTCGCAGTCTAAAGAACTTTAATCCTATTACCTTTTCAAACTCCCTAAAATCAATGGACTGGAGCCCTCTAAAAACTATGCCCCTGGAAACAGCTGTTACCTATTTCAGTACAACTTTCCTGAATCTCTTAAACAGTTATGCACCAATAAAATCTAAAAGAATAAAAAGCAAAACTGCACCTTGGCTAACTAAAAATACTCTAGTTGCCATGTGCCTTAGAGATAAAGCCTGGTTGCATTACCAGAAAAATAAGACTCCCTCCAACCTTAACGAATATTGAACCCTTCACAACAAAGTCAAAAAACCTATTATAATAGACCAACAAAATTATTTTTCCCTTCTTCAAAATAGCAAGGAAACAACTCCACACAAATTCTGGAAAGGCATCTCTACTCTACTTAATCCCGGTAATAAAGATACCCCCAGCCCAGATCCTAATGCACCTGCCATAGACCTGGCCACTCAGTTTAACTCTTTTTTTCATTGACTCAATTACTAAACTGACCTCATCGTTCTCTAACAACACTACAGCCTCTACTTCTATTTTTACCCCATGTCAACCCCTTTAACCCCACCCTCAATTTCCCCTCCTCTCAATCCCCTCCCTTCTCTATAAAACCCATACCTACATCTACCTTAAAAGACTCCTTCAGAAACTAAAACAATGCTCACCTGCCCTGACAGCATTCCCTCATACTTCCTCAACATATCATCTGAAGCCATTGCCTTCCCCATCAGCATTTTAATAAATCACTCTATCCAAGAAGCCTATGTACCCCAACTTTGGAAAAAGGTTTTCATCATACCCTTGCATAAAGGAGGCAATAATAATAGCATCATACACATCCGGCCCATTGCCATCCTGTCTCCCATCTCTAAACTCCTGGAAAAATGTATCCATCTCCAACTTCTTCCCTATCTTATTGACAATCACTTACTAACTCCCACACAACATGGATTCAGACCCAATCACAGTACTATGACTGCCCTTCTTTCCTTTCTAGAAATACTGAACAAAGCCCGGGACTCTGGCTGTATTGTATCTACTCTCCATCTTGATCTCTCTAAAGCTTTTGATACCATCTCTCATAACCTTCTTCTTGCAAAACTATCCCTCTCCTCCCTCAACTGGTTCACTAGTTACCTTTCCAACAGACAACAATCAGTCAAATGGAAAAATGCCACCTCATCTTTCCTGAACACCCCCACTGGTGTACCCCAAGGTTCCATACTTGGCCCCCTCCTCTTTAATATTTTCATAAATGACTTCCACCATTCAATCCGCAACTCTAACCTTATCCAATACGCTGATGACTCAACCATAATCTGCTCTGCCACCTCTATCCCTACAGTCCTGAAACTAACTCGTGATGCATTCTCTACCACTGAAAAATGGATGATAAATAATCACCTAGCTCTCAATGCCTCAAAAACTAAACTAATGGTATTTACCCCCTCAAAAACCATGGTATTAGACAGAAATTTATTATTTATCACCAGCCAGGACAATACATCTCTCAAACTGGTATCCGAGGCCAAACTATTAGGTATCCATATTGATGACCAGCTCAAATTCAATTCCCACCTAGAAACTAACATTAAAAAAAAACACCAGAAACTAGGCATGCTCTACCACCACAATCGCTACCTTACCTCCTCTACTAAGCTCACTCTCTGTACCATATTCCTTATCCCTTCTCTTCTTTATGGTGCCCCACTCCTATCTAACTTACAATCCTCTATCAAGACAAAGATCTTTTCTTGCTACAATAAAATTGCCAAATCTGTCACTGGCCACAAGTATTCTTTGCATCACTATGCATCCCTTCATAAACTTAGCTGGTTAGAACTCCCCAACTATCTCTCCCTTACCCAGCTTCTTCATGTACACAAACTCATTTTCCAACCCTCCCTCTGTCCCTCCCTCTCCTCTACCTTTAAAATGCACCTCCCAGAAAGACTCAAGATCTAACAACCAGAACCTAGTAGAACTGTATAAACTCATTCGTCCCCCAGGCAAAAATCTATTATCCTTTGCACTTGCTCATCTATGGAACTCCCTACCACCATCCATCCGCACCACAGCAAATCCCTCTACCTTTAAAAAATTACTTCACTCACATCTAACATCTCAGTGGGAATGCTTCTGCTCCCACCCTGCATAATCACCTTCTCCTCTCTACATGTATCACAACATCTTACTGGAGTCTCCTACTTCACACTTTGACCTAGTAGGTACTAATTCCTTTTTCTGCATAACGTCTTTTGTGAAATTGTATCTATAAATGTATCTTTAAATGTAATTTTCTAATTAAGATGTTTACCTACTGTAACCATAATTTTTCCATTGTAAATATGCAATTTTCAAATGTATAACTAAGTAACTTTATACCTGACTTGGACCTTTTCTCTCCAGGACTCCATTGAAAATGGGTTCTTCTAGGCCCAATGAACTATCCTGGTAAACCAGCTGCAAATAAATAAATAAATTATGTTTTATGATATAGGTTAGTAAATGGTCGCTAGGGTCATCAGGGAGAGTGCCAGCTGTGTACAGTTGGGGTTGGTTATTAACTAGGATCCAGTCTAGGATACTTTCCCTGTTGGTCATTTTGTTTATCCTAGTGGGAGATGTTATGATCTGTTTAAACCCAGATAGGTTTATAGGGGTGAGGGGGGATCAGAGGAGCAGGGTGCCAGTCAGTATTGAAGTCAATAAGAACTATGGTTTCTTGGGGATAGGTAGTGGATAATCAGTATAGGATATCCTCTAGGGTATTTACATTGTTGCCTGGTGGAATGTAAGCATAGACGATGTTCAAGCATTTGTTCTGGTTAATCTTTAGTTTGATTATGAGGAGTTCGCATTATTGAATTGGGGTGGTTGAATGGTGTCTTTATTAACAGCGTATTTTTGTAAAGGACTGCTATCCCACCTCCTTTCATTGTAGTATGGTCTAAACGCTGAATATTATATCCTGGAGGTAGTATCTCATTATCAGTAGTACTAGGTTTTAGCCAGGTTTCTGTAAGACACATAATGTCTGGGGAGTGGGTGGCTAGGAGGGCGTGTAGGTTGGGAATCTTATTGTTAATACTTCTAATATTTAGGTGAAATGTTAGAAGGGAACTAGTGGGAGTAGAAAGGGGTAGCTTGACTGTGGGGGTTGTGGTAGGGGAGTGAAGGTTATTGGGTGTGGGTGGGCCAGGGTTGGGATGGATGTCCCCATGTTTTATAAGGTTATAGTGACAGTATACTCTAAGCTTTAGGAGTTTGTTTATAAGTTTTATATAGTCTTTGTCTTTAGGATTATGTTTTGTGGCCTGACAGTGGTGATATTTTGTTGAGGGTGGTAGATTCGGTGCGCTGGGTATGGTAAAGTGTTTGGTGTTATGTGTGAAGTTGTGGGTGGCTGTTTGACCATTTGGGTATTGAATACCACGGTCAGGTTTTTGTTCATAGGCAGTAAGATGGTAAAGTAGAAATAGTATAGGCAGTAGGGTAATTAGTATTTTTTTTACTTGTTTGCATTTTGTTGGGGGGGGCAATTTTGATGCCTGAGTGTGCTAACAGGGTGTCGAAGAATGGAAGAGAAGGAAATGGGTTAAGGGGGAGGGCTGTTCAGTGATATATGAGGTTCTGATTGGTACTTAGCATGAGGGAAGTGGCTAAATTTAGTTTAAATGTAGCACTAGTGGGTTAGGCTTTTGGTATGTATGGTTGTATGTTTGGCTGTATTCTTAATTTGTTTTTTGCACCAGTTTATAGACTATGTTTAAGCTGTATTTTATACACTTGCAGGTTAATTTTATAGCTGCAGGGTATAATTTTCAGGGCTATGTGAGAGAGAGCAGAGTGAAATTACTGTGTTCAGTGTATCATTTTAGGTGTAAGAAAGAAGATACTGGGGGCAAACTAGCTAATTTTAACAATATGGAGAGAGCCAAATTACTGTAGGGGACAGCCTTTAGACCCAGGTCAGCAGTATACAGTACTTGCTTTAAATTCTAATCTATGTTCTATTTTTAAACACAGACAGCAACAACTGACCTAGATACTAGAGTGACAGAAAATGAACACCATAATGAATTTCTTCTGAAACAAAAACACCAGGCTGACTGAGAAACTGGAAGACCTTGAAAGTAGATCAATGAGGAATAACATAAGGATATATGGAATTCCTGAGAAAGAAGAGGGTGCTAACATGATTCAGTTCCTCAATAAGTGGTTTTCATCAGCACTAAACATGCCTGAATCCCTCTCTTTTGGAATTGAGAGGGCTCATCGGTCCCTGGAAAATCCAGCTTCATCTCTAAGTAAATCTAACCTCAGGTCTATAATAGTTAGATTTCTTTCCTCACAAGACACGCACTTAGTGCTGAAATCAGCTTGGTCTAATTCCCTATCAAGATGGGTGAAAAAGTTATTCGTTTTGACAATGACCACACCTCTACAGTCATATCCATAAGAAAGGAGTATGTTTCTCTAATTAAGTCCTTGAAAAAAAGCCAATATTAAAGCTCAAATTATTTTTCCTGCAAGAATAAAAATCACCTTGCCAGAAGGAGTGAAGAGCTTTGATTTCCTACAAGATGCAGTAGAATTTATCCAAAAGAAGAAAATACTCTCGGACATAGAAGAAATGGAATGGTCATCCCAGAGTTTGAAGAGCCAGGCAACAAAAAATGGATGGTCTGTCAAGGAAGGAGCAAACAAAACTAAGAAACTAAAGGACAGATGAATAAATGCCTTCTAATTCTAAATGCTTTGTTTTATGATATGTTTCATAATATATTTGATTCTGGAAATTCTCTATTCTGTAAGATAACGTGAATCATATTCATTATTAACTTTCTCTTTTCTTTTCTGTATCTACTTTTTCTAATTACATATAGTATTTAAATAACATTCTTTCTTTTTCTCTCTCTTCTTTCTTCCTATTCTCTTTTGTTGCTAATGTTCCTTTTCTCCAGTGGCGGCTGGTGACTTCAAATCAAAGCGGGGATCCAGGAGACAGCTGAATGGGTGGGGTCAATGGGAAGTGGTGCGGCCAACTAGAAATGGGAGGAGCTATGCTCAAAACCACAAAAACTGCAACTTTAATTAAATACGCTGCCCTGGGTGCCAAACCGTCATTATGAGAGTCCAATCAAGACAAAATGAAGTGTAGAAGAAAAAAAAATATTTCAATGCATGATGCATGACAGCTTACTTAATATCTAGATGGAAACAAAAAGGTTGTGAGGCATGAAAAAATAAATTACTTTTTAAATACATTACTGGAATGCCAGTCAAAATCAAGTATAAGAAAAACAAGCAGCACTCAACTCAAACCACTTCTCCTTGCATTGCAGTTCTAATTATAATTTATATTCAGCTTTATTAAAGTACCAAGTAACATGCTGAAAGTAGCAATCTCTGTGATACCCCCACTTGTAAAAATGTTTCTTATCCAAAAAAGACCTGCTGCCTGACAACTATCTTCTTGTTTCATGGGGAAACATGATCAAAGTAAAAAATGAAAAGCAAACAAGAAACAAGCTCAAGATACACTGCTTAAAGGATTAATGTACAAGTAATGGACCACACATGATAGACTGGCATTTTTGGTTTACAGGTAAAGCCTGCAAAGATGACTGCAAGTCTCCAACAAATGTAATGAGCTTCTTAAAATAATGTAATCCTGTCCTTTATTACAAATACTGTCATATGCATTTCAATACCCAAGGCTTATACATTATCTAGTTATGTAAGTATTCTCTGCATGGCAACAACAGAAAGGCTTTCAATGTTGGCAATTCTTTAACAGTATGCTTATTAAAGCTTACTTGCTTCTTAAAATCTCAGACAAGCTTACCTGATAGTCATTAAAGCATTGCTACTTAAACACAGAGCAACAGGCACTTTCTGAGTAATAATAAGCATAAATCAACAGTATAAAAATGTGACAGAAACCAGAACATTCTGCAAAATCAAGGCCAGAATAAAAGTAGCATGTGTGTCTACCTTGGATGGGGGGGGGGATACTCTGCACATTTACACTGCATAACTGCTCCTTGCCTTGCTTGGACACATCCAGTGTCACTACATGGGGGAGTGGGATGCAACAAGTATGTCACAATTTGAAATGTCTCTGGCTGACTGTGATGGCCCTGATGCATTTGTCATACCTCTCAACCTCAGAACAAGAAATATGGACAGAGCCATACACAGAAGTGGGACAAAGGCCCAAAAATAAGGACAATTTTTAAATATTGCTCTTATAAACTTAGAAAGATAATAGAATAGTAGGTCTTGCATTAGTATGAATTTTCTGAAAAGTACGAAATCTGAAACTCAAATGTCTGTCATTATTTTCTAAATTCAGTCTTTAACGATTTGCCACTAATTTGCCAAAAAAACACAATTTTATGAAAAATTGACCAAAAATGTGATGCAAAAATATGAAATAGCCAAACAATACAACTGAGAACCTGTCAAAGAAGGGACACTTTTTAAATATTAGTACTGCTAACTTGAACAGCTGACAAAATAAAAAGGATCTGCATGCATTTCTGAAATAAAAGTAATCTATAACTCTGATTATTACAGTTATTTCTTAATTGTAAGCCCGCCAAGTTTTCTTACAAAATTGTCATTTTGCAGCAGGATTATTAGGGGAAGAGCAACATTTTGATTCAAAATTGGGGACAGTTGAGAGGTTTGGATATGCCTAATTATATAAAGCAATTTAAATTTCACGTACCTCTCAACCTGTTAATGCAGGAAATCTGGACAAGGCCAAATATACTGGGGGAACATATAAACAGTACTATGAGTTGTTGTATAAACTGAGACAATTGATAGAATAACAGGTCTTGCTTTAGCATGCATTTTTCTGAAGGTTATGAAGTCTGAAACTCAGTGTCTGTCATTATTTAGTGACTTAATTCCTAAATTATTTGTCAGAAAACTACACATTTTATGAGGGACAAACCAAAAATAAGAAGCAAAAATCTATTCATTCTGTGAAAATCTGGACATTTGAGAGGTACAGTTCAGCCGGGGCTGTCTTTGAGTTTACCGCCCTTCCCCCTCACAAAATCATGGTCGAATGGAGCCTCCCCACTGTAGCCATTCCAATGAACCATTACTTGGCTATTTCACCCCATTTACCATAAACACTAATGTGCATACTGCTTTACTTCTACGATAATTTGGACTTCATTTGAAAGTTTTATTTTGCATTTTACTGCACAAACACTAAGACATCTGCTAAATAAAGCAATGAAATCTCACAATGAAAACAGACTTAGCATTAAAACTTCTCTGCCCTTGAAACTCACATTTATTGAACCAGCATTGAAACCCACATTCAAAGAAAATACATTTTGCCAGTGGCAGATAATGATTAACTTTGGGCTGTTTTCAAATCATAGGCCCCTTGCACACGAAACATACACGTGGTCTTTGATACACCTTCTTGATTGTATTAAATTATATTCCTGTACAATATAGTACAGTTGTTAGAGGGCGTTTTAAATTTGATTTGTTTTGAACATTTTTCCAGTAAACAATGAAATAAAATGCATGCACCAATAACAACAAAACTGCCCAATTCAGAAAATTTCTATCATAAAAGTCTACTCAAACATCTACAGTCCACCAGTATCAGTAAATATGCACAATCTCTGAAGAAGCAAATGTCATCTAAATAATTCCACATTAAAGAAATATGTAACTAATGAAGAGGTTGCCGCTAGCAAACAACTTTATATTTCATTGTTTCATCTACAAATAAAGTGCCTGTTAACCTTGAGGATTAAATTGCCTAAGCTGCATTAAAAATGATAAGCTAGTAATATTGCAATAGGGAATGGATGGCAAACTGATAACAGGTTCATAGTTACTAGGTATCATCATCAAAAAGGACTGCAGTATCCGCCCCCTTTACAATATAGTACAGTACAGTATCAGCAATGCATTTACCTACTGTGGGAGTAGAACCCACAGCCTTCTGTATCAAAAGAAAGTACACTACCTATTCTGCTATTAACAATGCAAGCAAACTTGGCATAAGCAGCACTAAACTTTTGTTCCCCTGCAGCTCTCAGCTTCTTGTAAAATCTACTTGACACTCAGCTGCATCTCTGAATTTTGCAGCACAAGAAATCTGGAAAAATCCAAAATTTGGGGGGGGGGGCAAAAAACAGGGACACATTTTAAACATTGCTTGTATAATGTTGGAAAGTTGTTAGAATAGATTCTGTGTTACCACCATACATTTCACTGCTAAGTATTGAACCCAGGACCCTGTGCAAAACAGTCAGAGCAACTTACCACTATGCCAAATCATCTGTTTTATGAAAGAAAGGAAGACTGAAACTTAAATGGCTACCATTTAGTGAATTCAGTTCTCACCATAGCTGTCAGCATCTTAGCACAAAACACCTGAACAAAGCCAATAATGGGGAATACAGCCCCCAAACATATTCAGTGAGTTCAGTTATCACCATAGCTCTCAACCTTGGCACAAAAAACCTGGACGAAGCCAATTATGGGGAATATAGTCCAAACAATAGGGACAAATATCTATTGAGGACACCAGAGCAAACCCACACAAACACAGGGAGGACATGCAGACTCCACACAGAAGGCACCTCAGCCAAGAATTAAACCAGACAACCTAGAGCTGTCAGGCAACAATGCTAACACTGCACCACTACACTAATGGCTGTGTCAAGAAACAAAAATACAGAAACCACAGATTTTATGAGGAACAGAACAGAACAAATATGAGACAACTTTCTGCAAATGTTTTACAAATGGTGGTAGGTAGTGAATTCAGGCTCTGGCCACTTGGGCCTAAGGTACAGGGTTCAAGCCTTATTCTCTACCCACCACCATGATAGCAACTGGGGCATTTCACACACACACATACACACACACACACACACACACACACACACACACACACACACACACACACACACACTACCTCCAGCAGATCCGATCCTCCTTAGTAGCTAAGTACTCTGCAGCAGCCTGATCACCTGTCTGTCCTCCATAGCAGCCCGGTGTTCTGGTTTCCCCGCGTGACGTGAGTAGGCTGAAGCCTGTGGGAGATGCAGTCTTCCAGTCTGTGTGGTTGCCACTGCACAGACCTCTGGGCTGGCAAGGCAGAGTTTCCTTCCTTCCCTGTCCGGACTGCCTAACAGAGCAGTCTAGAATTTAGGAACTTAGCACGCATGTGTGGAATTCCTGGACTTGTGAATTTTTTTTTTTATTCTATTACCTTTTCTACAGTGGGGGGGGGGTGACTTGTAGACTCGCAATTTATTTTTCTTTTTTCTTTTTACACTTGGGGGGGGCTGCAGTCCTATAGCATGAGCTGCCCCTGCTTTTCTCTCTTTTCCCCACTATAAGTACTTTACATACTTTTCTCTTTTAAATAACTACAAATGATATATGTCTTCTAATTCTTCAGTAATAGTATAATTTGACTTAATACCAAAGTGCATTTTTTCTAGTGGGTCAGTGGTGGGGTAACAATGTGTTTCTGATTAGTGTTTCTAACTAGATGTTTTAGACTCTTTGTTTAGACGCTTATAAACATTAATACAGTACATTAATGGTGTTCTATAGATAGTTTAATATACGTTTTATATATATATATATATATATATATATATATATATATATATATATATATATATATATATATATATATATTCTAGATTCTTTTTTTTCCTTTCTCTGGTCTGGTTAACTGGTGGGTAAATGAATGAAATGTTATAAAATGTTTTCTGATTTGAGGCAGCTGTTGTTACTTCTAATAGCTGTTTTTATATGGCAAGGTTAATTTTTTCATGATGTTGATGTTTTGTGAGGAAACTGGTGGTCTGTGTGACTGTTTTCATTGTGGAGATTCATGACATGCACTGACAAGGCAGCTTCCTGTAAAGCTTCACGGTTTGATTTCCCGCCGAAAATGCTTTTTTACTCACTAGAGACAACTTTTGCTGTGCATGAGAATATTTAGATACTTTTTAACAAGTTTATGAAGCTGCAGCTTGAGGAAACAACAGTGATGGCATCACTTGACTTTTTGAACTTGTTAAATGGCTGTATTTAGAATACTTTTCTCTTGAAATTCTGTTATCCTTCACTTAGATACTTTAAATGGTAAATAATTAGTTCTGATAAAAGTGTTTAACTCCTTTGAAAATACCTATGTTCTTTTATAGATGCATACACTCTGCAGATTCAGAGAGACTTTTAATAACTAAATGACATCAACTGAATTAGGACCTGCATTAGAAAAAAACTCATTATGCACATCAGACTTATGTTACATAACTAAACCTTTAGTAACTAAACAGAGGGTTGTGAGGTTTTTTTTGTAATAATTGTTACATATATATATATATATATATATATATATATATATATATATATATATATATATATATATATATTCAACAGATCCTTACATGAAAAATGTTGGATAGATGACTGACAAAATGGTTAAAACATCTGATGTTTCTTGAAAAGTCTTGGAAATATTAACAATCTTCTTAACCTTCAACTTTTAATGTTTATACATACTTTGACCTGATGTGTATTTCTGACATATTTACTTATCAGAGGTGCTGTTATTATATGTGACATATTCATATAGCTTCAGTTATATTGGACACTCTCCATCTAATGTATATTTCATGGACTCAGATTTCTTTAGTTGCATTCATAATGCTTTTCTTTTTTGTTTTTATACTACATTCTAAGCAGAGATGGATAATTAATGTCTTTTGGTGTTGGAAAGATGGTGGATGGATGGTTTAGTTAAGTTTTAAACTAAACCAGAAACATTATGTTTCATGTATGTGTTTGCAAATAGTTTTGCGTTTTGGAAAGTAGGGCTTACATGTTATACATCCATGATAAGTAAGTTTTCAGTAGATTTCAAGTCAACATGGAAGAAAGGTCTTTCAGTAAGTAACAACATACACATTATAGTCAATGGCTTATAAATGTTATCATTAAATATTAATGGTTTGAACAATAATGTCAAAAGAGCTGGTTTGCTTAAATATATCAAAATGCATAAAGCCCAGATCATCTTTTTACAGGAAACCCATCTATAAAAAAAGACCTACAAAAGTACTCATTTAATGGCTCTACCATTCTGGCTGATTCATGTTTTAAGACTAAGAAAAGGGATTTCCTTATTCTATGATAAAATTCTTATACTATGCCAAGAATTATAGATACAATTTCAGATAAAGATGGGATGCTAAGCATGGTTATTTTGGAAATCAATAGGAAGTATTATGCTTTGATTAATACATACTGGATAGCAGGACTAAGTACTAAATATGTTGACAAATATCTGGACCTGATTACTTTAAATGCAAAAGGGGAAATTATAGTAACAGGTGATTTTAACTGCCTATTATCAGGCAATGATACTTCTAAAAATGCCAAAATAAAACTAACATCTCAAGCCAAGAAGTTAAATGACTTTACAAACCAGATGAACCTTAAAGATATACATGGTGTAAGAGAACATTATTCCTTATTCTATACTCACTGTTCATATCAGTTTGGTACACAAACATAGATAAGGTCTTTGTATCAAATAATATATACTCAAAAATAAGTGCTGTATCTATAATGACTTGTCCACTTTCAGACCATAATGCTATAAACTTTACATTAACTACACATACAGATTAATTAATATTTCTACAGAGAATTCCTGCTTACATAACTAAAAGACTTTAGGGAATGGATAATGAAAGAAATAGACATGTTTATGGAAACAAATGATAATGGTGAAGTGACTGATACTATACTATGGCACACCTTTAAAGTTTATATATATGGTAGAATTAAATTTTGGTACCTTAGAAAAGGAGTGAGTGGGACAAAGAACTTTTACACTTACAAAAAAACAGACAGGATAAAAATGGATGCAAAACCCAATAAAGTAGCACATAATGAAATTACTAAGTTAAGTCAGAAATACTTAGAAGTTCTGAATCATAAGTTAGCCATAAACCTGGAAAATTGAAATTACAATATTATGCTGAAATTTCCAAATATCTACATAAAATAGCGGGAGATTAAATATAAAAGTGATGGTTCAGTTAAGAGTACATCTAACTTAATGGGCATATTAGAAGTGTTCAAAAACTACTATAAATATATAAATAATAACACACCACTTTTGGAGACAGATAATGTAATAAATACTTTTATTCAAAAAAATATAACTACTAAGGTGTCAATGCAACAAAATAATATATTAAATAAACAAATAACACTAACAGAAGTGAAAAAGCAAATAAAAAATTTAAAAGATAATAAAGCTCAAGGACTGGATGGAATAATTCCTGAACTATATAAGATTTTTCTGGAATATATAATAAAGAAAATGATGTGTGCATTTACTGTGGTTAAGCAAAAATGTATAACACCCCCATCATGGAAATATTCAATTATCTCCCTATTTTCAAACAAGGTAAGGACCCCAGATATTGTGATTCATATAGGCCAATTTTGTTACTAAACACTGATTATAAAATTTTCATGACAATATTAGCGAATAGGATAAAGAAAATATTACCTAATCTAATACATAATGATAAGACAAGGTTCATTCTTCATAGAATTGTGCAAGATAACATCATTAAATTACAATCATTAATAGACACAGCATGCAAATACAAAAAACAACTAACTATTATCAGCCTGGACATAGAAAAAGGCTTTTGATTCTATTAGTTGGTCCAATCTACAAAGAATTCTGATTGGTTTTGAATTCTCCTCAGACTTTGTCAACCTATTAATGAAAATTTATAGTGGGGCACAAGCTTTTGTGAAAACTGGATCATGTCTATCCTGACCACTAGAAATCCTCAAGGAAACTAGACAAGGTTGTTTTTTGTCACCATTATTGTTTGCGGTGGTGCAGCGGTAGCGTTGTTGCCTCACAGCAAGAAGTTCTCCCTTCTGTGTGAAGTCTGCATGTCCTCCCCGTGGTTGAGTGGCATTCGAAAGACATGCGTAGAATGGGCATGCCTTTGTTGAAGGTTGGGCATCGAACTGGCACCTCGGCACCGTAAAAATCTACTGCCAATCATTAGCAGACCGGAGTTCTGCTGTGGCGACCCCTAACCGGGAAAAGCCGAAAGAAGAACAAACAACAATTGTTTGCTCTTTCAATGGAACCTTTTGCTGCATATATCAGAAACAAGCAAAATATAAAATGCTTTCAAGTTAATAAGGACTATTGTCCTAAGATACAATTATTTGCTGATAACATGTTGCTAACGTTGGGCGATATTGATGATTCTTTGTATGATGTTCTAAATACCCTAAGCAAGTTTGAAAGAATTTCATGACTTAAATTTAATCATAATAAATCCAAAACACTACTTTTGTTGTTGTTGTTGTTGTTGTGTCTTTCGGCTTTTCCCGGTTAGGGGTCACCACAGCGGAACTCTGGTCCGCTAATGATTGGCAGCTGATTTTTACATGCCGAGTTGCCAGCCCTGACGCACAACCTTCAATGAAGGTACGCCCATTCACACATGTCTCCATGCAGAAGACACTCTAGCTGAGAGTCGAACCGCACAGCGTCTTATTGTGAGGTGACAATGCTACTGCAGCACCACCACCGCAGATAAATCCAAAACATTATTAATTAACAAAAAGATCAACAAAAACTTAAGAGAGAATAGTCTGTTTCATTGGGAGAATGATGTATTAGAATATTTGGGTGTCTGTATAAAGAGTACATGGAAAGAGTCTGTTAAACTAAACTACAATAATTTAATAACCACCATTAGTGAACTAATCAATAGATGGAAGAAAATGTTCTTCACAATGGAGGATAGGCTGTCTTTAATTAAAATGATAATTTTACCTAACATTTTGTTTTATATACAGTCATTGATATTACCCTTTCCAAAAACCTATTTAAAAAATTAGATTCCATGCTACTTAAATTTTTATGGTTCCAATTAAAACCTAGGATTGCACATAAATGGCACATTAGAGCTTGGAACAGTAATGGGATAGCATTCCCTATCTTAGACCTTTATTCTAAATCAGTTATAATTAATGTAATATTACATTGGATCTCACCTACCTATATATCTGGCTGGAAAATGATACATGAGATTCATATAACTGATGTCAGAACTATAGAAAATCAATTTAAGGAACAGTACAGAATAAGTAGAGTTAATTGGCTTTTATGTGAATTTTGTTTATTTAATAAGAAGTTTGATCATTTTTCTTATGGCATTAATCAAATATTTAATAACTTTAAAAATATAATTGATTGTAATTACAACATTAAACAATTCCTATTTCTTATATTCCCTATAGCATACTCCCCTGATTGCCTAGATTCTTTCACCAATGTGATGCAAAAATTAAAGGAAAATAACTTGATATTCAGGAATCAGTTTATTGAAAATAAGAGCATTAAACCACTAAACTCTTTTATGTAGTTTTGATAATAGTCAAGACAGTTGGTTATTTATACACTCATTGCGGCAGTTTATAGAAAACAAAATGAGAGTATCAGTCAACCTAGAGACTGAATCTATACCTAGTTTGATACAGCTTTTTATTAGGTGTCTTGAAAAGACAGATAATCAAAAATTAAGTACCTCACCTATCTATAAGATACTAAGAGAAGACACTCTAAAGTTTGACTCAAATTTTTGGAATTACTATATAAAGATTAATCGAGAACACATATCTGATGATCCCAAAAACTGTTATTGAAATCTACGTATGGTACCTCTTCTTCATTATATTGGAGATTGTATACATGGAAATATTTATGAATAGGAGTTTCTATACTCCACATAAAATGAATCTTATACTCAAAAACAGTGAAAGTAAATGTTGGAAATGTGATGAATTACTAGAGGCCAACTGGGTTCACATGTTCATTGAATGTAGAAATGTTGTTCAATACTGGAAAGACTTCAGATATTTTGTATATGATTTATGGTCTGATAACTGTTATATTTCTAACTCACTAATCCTATTCAATGTACCTATAATTAATGTAATACCTAAATCTCAGATTCAGATACTCTGGTCAATTCTTGCAATTGCCAGAAAAGTTATTACTTCAAACTGGAAAAGTAAACAAGATTTGATGCTTAATGAATTTATTAATTTAGCAAAATTTGTTTCTAAAAAAAGAACTGCAAACCATTTGTTACAGAACTCATAACATTACTCATAAAAAGATAGCATGGCAAAAACTGAAAAACCTTTTGAACAAATACTAATAACTTCTCATGGATAAAATGATAGTTTATCATGGATGAATGTAAATATTGTAATTAGTATTGTGATTGTTTTATTGTATTTGGTATATGTACATTTGGGTATGTTTCTAATGAAAACAAAATAAAATGTTTTAAAAAAAAGAAAACTGAGTTGAAGAATTACTTTTTTAAAAGGTCACTGCTAAACTTCTCTTAAGCCAAAGAATTAGTGATGAAAAGAAAGAATATTCATAAATTGTAGAAAATAAAACTGGTTCAGGAGCCCATTGAACCAAATAATGTTTAATAAACTGCAAGCATATTCCTACTTGAAAGCTTGCAGTTTTTAAACAATAAATTGTTTTACACGTGTCTGCCTAATGATATAAATATTAGTTAAAAGGTTGTTTGTGGCATTGGGTTCTTGAGCTAATTTTGTTGTATTCACCTCCATTTCTACTGCTTGAACTGTTTTCTTTTGATTTAATGTTAAAGAATGAATTTATTTATTATCATTTGTTGAAAGGAATGTCCAAAGTCTGGAGATATTAGTGAAAAGATGGGAACAGACTAAATATGATCTTTCAGGGACAGTACTTGCATTTTGCATGAGAAATCCTTTTGCCCTGTATAATATTCCTATATTCATGCTGACTTTAGTAACAAAGTTCTTAATATGCAGATCAAAATTTGAATTAGTTATCAGGAAAAATGCTTTGAAGACAGTATCGCTCTGATTATGTTATCATATGATGTGAGTAGTAGTTTTTTTCACTGTCCTAGGTATAATGGAAGGAGGTTATTGGAAGAGTGGGTTCCATTCTGGGAGTAAAGAGCATGGATTTGATTTTAAGTGGCATTGAGATGTAAACCAATACTGTTCAGCTATGTTTAGAGTGACTGAAATAATGCATTTAACTTCAAGCTGCCCAGCTGTGGACTGCTATCAGACAGAAAAAAGTGTTATTTCATTTGCATACTATATGATTCTTGAATTGCTGTTATGTCTGTCCGTTTCATTTGCATATAGGGTGAATGAAAGTAGGTCAGACACTGATTCTGGAGGGACATGAATACACTCGTGAATGGAAAGAGATAGTGGTGTTTCACTTCAGTGTATGGGTTTGACTGTTTACATCAGAGGTGTAGATAGTTCAAATGGTGTCCTAAGCATTTCCCAGAATGGTACCTCCCTCAACCCTAAGCAGATAATCAAAGAAGTAATCTTGCAAGCTAAATGTAAAAAAATGCCCTGCTAACTGTGCAGTAATAGCAAAGAGAGGGCTCCTACTTATTCCTTGCTGCATGTACTACCAAACACTTTGATTTCAGTACCTACAATATCAGCTATTTCCAAATTAGTAACTTTTCTGAGGTGCTAATTATGTCCCCCTAACATCTTGTCCCTAGGCAGTCACCACCCTTCACTGCACCCTAACTATGGTAATGATTTAAGTTGTAAGAGAGTCATCAAACAACACTTTGCATAAATCCATAACTAGTTATGACAGAGACATGAGTGGGAAATGTCTTTAAAAACTTTACATAGGTCCAAAAAGGACTGGACTGACAGATTTGACCATAAGAAGTCATATATCAAGACCAAGGCGAGTAGTATGTGTGTCAAGACTTGGATGAAAACCATGCCACATTTTATAAATAGTATTGCAATTATGAAGACAATCCACAGGCTGCTTGTGTGTACATTTCTAAAGAATTTTAGAAAGAGGAAGCAATAGTGAAATGGTATGATAACTGTTAGTTTTGTTGAATGTCTACCCTTGTGTATATGGATAATTAGGAACTATATCCTTTCAAAAGAAGCACCCAGATCTGTTCAGAACTGATGGTCAAGGACACCACATACACAAATGCTGTAGATATAGCCAACCTACTGGCTGACAGATTCAGCGAAAATTTCACCCCTCTTTCCCCCCATCAGTAAATCAAGACATCCCCAGCACCTGAACCCCACCCCTTATCTCTAGGGAACAGGTCATCATTGCCCTCTCAAAGGCAAAAAAATACAGCCTCTGTGGGACCCGATAACATCCCAGGCTGCATCCTACATGAACTCAGGCATGAACTTGCAGCACTAGTAGGTACCCTATTCAATCAAAGCCTGAGTACTGACTTTGTCCCAGCTGAGTGGAGGACAGCCACTGTCATCCCTTAACACAAAGGTGAAGCATCCACTGATCCAGGAACTTATAGACCCATCAGCCTAACTATCCTGATCTGCTAGGCCATGGAACAGATTATCATGGACCTCATTAACAGTGACAATGGCAACCTCCAAACACTCAACCTCACACAGTTTGACTTTGTCAAGAGGAGGTTATGTCTGCTGTTAAATCTGGTCAAATTCTTTGAGACAGTCACCAAAGCCATGGATGAGGGGAAGATGGTGCATACCACCTACCTTGACCTGGCCAAAGCCTTCAACACTATTACCCACTCAGGCATAATAGATAAACTCTCTGAACTAGGCATCAGTCCATATGTAAACAGATGGGTCACAAACTGGCTCACTGATAAAACCCACCTAATCAAAATAGGAGAAGCCACCTCAAGCAGTAGACCTGTAATGAGCAGCATACCCCAGGGATTGGTGATTGGGCCTCTGTTATCCGGGATATACTTCTCTAAGGTGTAGGCCAAAACCAGTGGACTATGGCTGACAAAGTCTGCAGATGATTACAAGCTTTGTATGGTCATCAATTCCCAAAGTGATGTAGACATCCTCCAAGAGGGTTTCACCCAAACAAATGACTGGTGCCAGAAACATGGCCTCAAGCTGAATGCTAAAAAATGCATCATCCCCTTTGAGGAGAGTGACATCCCCACATATTATCATATTAATAATGTCATAAGCACACAGTCAGTCATGAGGGATTTGAGCACCCAAGTTGATAGCAACCTGACTTTTGACCACCATGTTGCTTCTGTTGTACGGATAGCTTTCTACATGGCCTACCTCATAAGTAAGGGTATCTCATCCAGGGACAAGGAGGTCATAACATTCCTGTATTTTTCCCTTATAAAGCCAATTATTGAGTACAATGCCCCCTTCAGCATGTACCTCGCAAAGCACATGCAGCAGCTGGAGAGACCACAGAGGTTCCTCACCAGGAGAATCCATGGCCTCAAACATCTACCCTACAAAGATAGGCTAAAAGTCCTGTCCCTCTACTCAGTTTCATACAAACTCCTCAGAGGTGACCTCTTTCTGGCATACAAAGCAATCTAAGACCCTGGCTTGATGGGACTGCTACATATCTGTAAGTCATGCTCCACTCAAGTAACCCACACGTGCAACCTCAACCTGGTCGGTGACAGCAATAGGACTTGTTGGTGGGACAGATTTGTGCTGCAGAGACTCCTCCATCTGTGGAATAGACTCCCTATTCACGTCAAGCAGAGTACCTCATTATCCCTTTTTAAGCATAACCTGGATATCTGGATAACTGGATGAGAATCAGAAAATACACCCCTGGGATTCCACCTGTGTCCCTGTTGGACAGGGCCTTTGGGTGCTGACTTGTCTAAACATGGGCTAAACTCTTGCCTAGGCTGACAAGGGCCTCAGGGCCAATAGCCTAGTAACTTCCTATGAGCTTATATCCAGCTGATGGGCACCTTTATTTCTTTTATGGATCAACTGATAATACTAGTAACTGGCTGGGTAACAGAGTATATGCTGTGATTTTTTTTTTGGATTTCTGGAGGAATATTATTTACAGCAGTTGATCCTAATATAAATATTCTCAATGATTTAAGAATTTTACTTGCATAGCCAGTTTGTAGAATAATAGCATATTGAAGAGATGATGGGGCAACATTTAAACTTTTAGCAGATGTGCTTATTACAATACTTATAACAGAACCACAGAAGTAACAGACAAACCATTTGGCTATGGCATTGTCATCATTATAAGGAAAAAAAGATTGTGTTGGATTATAGCCTGCAAAAGCTGGCTGGTCCAGGGTTTTACAAAATAAATATGAGAAATGGCAATTAAGAAGACAAAACAGCAAATTAGCTACTGAAAACAGAGCATATTAAAGATGCTGAGGACCATTACAAATATAAATAAAACAATGGTTAACTGCAAAAAAAAAATTAAATAAGTCAGTGAAAAAGAAACTAATGTGAATGTTCTAATTTTAGTAGAGGCGGGGATGGCATTAATAACAAGAGGATATACTAACACTGATCTTTGCAGTGAATTGCAATATTTCATTCCACATCCCTAAAGAAATATGTGCATCTCTACCAAGAAGTAGCATGACAGCCTAATGTGTGCAGTCAGGATGAGTATGCTAATAGAGACTAATAAGACTTTAGCCATGTTGCTAGTAACTGCTTTCAAGACAGCTGTCCCCAAGCTCCTCTGTTGGCTATTTCTGTCAGTTAGCACAAAGGTTTAAGGTACTGAACTGTTAAAGAGCTTCTTCATGTATTTAAGGTACAGGGTTTGTCTTCCACCAACTTTGTATGCCTTCCCTACTATGTGACACTGAAAAAGTCACAAGTAGAAAAATGAATAAAAATGAAAATATTTTTCATCCCTGTATATAAGGGATTATATCTCTCAGCTGAATTTCCCCACGTGTTTTGGGTTTCTACAATCATGAAGATAATGGACCCCCATTCCTAAGTCTGGGTACAATCAGAATTCATGAAATTAGTATTGTTTCAGTCTGGTGGTGCAACAGTTAGCATTGCCGCCTCACAGCAAGAGGTTCTCCCGTTCAATTCTCAGCTGGAGCACCTTCTGTGTGGAGTCTGCATATCCTCACCGCAGTTGAGTGACATTAAAAAGACATGCAGGTAGGTGCGAGCGTGAATGGGAGTGCCTTCATTGAAGGTTGGGCTTCAGGCTGGCAACTTGGCACCGTAAAAATCCACTACCAATCATGAGCGGACCGGAGTTTATTGTTCAGTCTTTGAAGTTAGCCAATAGTACTCTTTTCAACACCTGCAATGTTCCTAGAATTGCCGCCTTCTTTAATTTATATGAGGTTACATGTATTGGTAAGATATTTAAGTATGACTGTAAATTATTTTTTATTAGAACTGTTGCTCCTGCTACTATTGGAATTGTCTGGGTAACATTCTCATTTCTACTTGCAAATGCTGGTATTTTATGACCTCTCTGTGTGAATGTCACTGTAACACTGGGTGTAGCAATTTCAATTATCAATGCTACTTCTGACTTTTTTTTCCTGGACTACTACATCTGGTTTTCTCACATCTTTTTTTGAACTATTGGTAATGGGTAATCCCATGTGATATAAACTTCATCATTCTATGTAATTTTTTTTGTTCATGTTTCCAGTGTTACTCAGCTACTTCTTTATAGTAGCATTTGCACAATCCCCAAACAACAGTCTTGCCACATTCTTGTGCCTTTCAGTATACAATCCTCTGCCAAGAGTTTATTACAGTCAACAACAAGATATGCAGCTTTTTGCAGTTCTGTTTTACAGAGCTTGGATTTGTCTGTTTCTCTGACATTCTCAGTGGACTTTGTAAACAATATGTATGTAGTCTACTGTCCTGGGCCACCATGCTTACTCTTTCTGTTTCTACTTCAGTTACTCTCTCCTTAATCATTACAGTATCAAATAGTGGTCAACATGAGCTTGTTCAGGAGATCTCTGTACTTATCACTATATTTATGGATTTTCCATTTTTTTCTTCTCATCTGATATTTTTCCTTGTATTCTTTATTTTATTTTTTGGCATTCTCTCTTAGAGAATCAACTAGTACATCTCTCATTCCTGTGCAATCTCCTACCATGCTGTCTAATGATTCTCTACTACTGTCTGATTACCCCAGACATTCCCAGAGGTAGTTGTCTCTAAATGCCCTATATACCTGAATAAGGTCTCCTCTCAAATATCTGTATGAAATACTGTATAAGCTCAGATATTTTAATTGTTTATAATAACTTAAATGTTTATATCCAGGGATGCCATTCATATATTTCTGCTGTACTCTTTCCAGTTTTCTTGTGGCAGTTTTCTTTTAAAAAGTTTTCGTATTATTATTCCATACTCTAGTTTGGGTCTGATGTAGCTTGCAAATTATGATTTCAACATTTCTGAATTCCTAGACTTTATAAATCTTTTTATAAAGTTTATCATTTTTATAATTATCAGTAACCAATTGCTTATTGCTTAACATGATAAGAAAAACTCAAAATCTACTCATATACCATTTTTTTAATTAAAATACTGTGTGCTGCATTAAATATTCATCCTTTAGTCTATGTCTCCCAAATCTCAATTGATTAGTTTTTGATATATTCATCAGCATATTATTCTCATGTGCCCAAATGGTCCATTTAGCCAAGTTATTTTGCAGATATGCCCTGTCTGTAAGAGATGCAATTAGTTTCCCCATTTTAAAGTCATTTGCATGCAGCATATAGAATGCCTCAGATGGAAAAGATAGATGTGAAATATATAACCTAAATAAGAATGGGCCCACGACAGAACCCTATAGGAGTCCCTGACTGTAACCTAGAATTTTGCAGTGTGATACTTCCCATGTCCTATTTGTAAGGCATGCAGCTATCATTTTATCAGGATTACAGTAATACCTAGTTGATCTAAATTAGCGATCAGTGTTTGTGTATGACCCTATCAAAGGCTATGAAATGATAAAGTTTTGTCTATATAAATTATACCACATCACACATTTTAATTTATAGCTGTTGTTATATTACTATAGAACATAATGTTACAGGTAGTTATAGATCTATTTTCACCATATACATGCTGATACATAGTTTCAAGTTCCAACCTTTCCATTTCTGACTTTGTCCTTGATTCTTCATCTATGAGGTTGAGAGGTGTTAGCTCAAGTGACTCTTTTGATCTGTTCCTTTATGAAGTTTGTGGCTTTCTGTAAATCATAGATTCATTGGTTCATAGATATGTACTAGGCTAGCAATCACCAGCGCCTTTATAAGAGTAGCCATGCAAGCCAACCCAACTGTGTCCCTGTGTATCATGGTAGTTTATTAGGAGGTTGAGAACTGCAGTGACTATGTAATGACAGTTGACTTTGATACAGCTTATCCTTCAGAAAATGTATGTTAATGCAATACCTTTTGTTCTAGCAACTGTATAAATATCTCATTAACACCTATGTGGTGTGGAATGTCACACCTCTAGAAGGCCATATACAGATTACATTCCAGAGCATTTTCTGAAAAATCAACTTAAAAAAAGCCTACGCATAATATATGTAAACATTTTCTGAACAGTAAACACTATTAAAACTGCAAAAATAGCAATGTTATTACTTAAAAGTTTCTTTACAGTGATAATATCAAGTACATTCATAAATACTGTAATACATTATAATGCACACAACATCCAAATTATATTTTTTGCTAAACTTTCAGAAACAAATTCTTATATCTTTGAAACTGTACAACTTAGAACATTTTTGTTAACCAAACATAAGCTTTCCCATAGTAACAAGAAACTCCTATACGAATGCATGTTTATTGCGATATTTCCAGAAATATGAAAACATGCTTAATTCTATAATTAGCAATATAAATAACACTGAACATTTCTCAAGATGTGGAAATTGCAGTGCAACTATCAAAGAGTTTTATCCAACATCATCTAAAGTTTCACCTGATGTCATGTAACAGTTTGTAAGTCCCTTGTTTTTTGAAGTATTATGTACCTATGGAAATATTTTTTTTATTTTCATAATTACTAACAACTAGCAATATCTAAAGTATAGTGTGATATAAATGGACACTGACGATGGATGTTCCTGTGTCCCATCATGGCATATCACACCATATAACATGTCGGGGTCTCAGTTTTGAAAATATGAACAGAAATATGAAAATATGAATAAATAGTGATACATAGTCATTAATTTCTCTGGTGCAACACATCATAGCTTAACATTCTTAGTGTTCTTTTGTTAATAACTCCTTGCACTTTCTAATATTGTGTATTATTAGCTGGTAATTTGCTTAGTTAAAGAAGCTAGACCCCCCCAAAAAAACATCTGAATGCCATAAGGAGCTATAGGTGTGAACTGGAAATGTACAAACAATGGCATTTTAGGCTTGAATGAGTCATATATGAGTTGTATTTAAAATCACTCATTGATTTTTGGACATTGGCTCTTATTATGTTTGTCCTTCCTGTTTCTTTTTATTTGCCCCTAGCTGTTACACTAAGGCTGAGAGCAATGGGGATAGCTGCATACTGAGTAATAGAAGCAAGGTGACGAAGCTCTTTCTTTTGTGATTGCCTTCTTGATCTTCAACAATACATGAAGACAGATTGCCAAATGATCTTCAGACATTTGAGTAGAGGCACAGAGAGAGAGAGGCAGGTACTCATATCTTTATGGATAGTTTTCCCTTTGCAAATATCTTTCATTTTACTAGTAGGCAGATACCAGGTTTATATGTGGGCACTAGTAGCAAAGCAAGCTGCCCACAGCAGTCAGGCAGTCTATTTTTTTAATTATTATTATTATTTATTCATGACAGTGATCAGGATTGTGCTTATGAGTTGCCTAACACAAGCAGCAGCAAGCTGAGAAAATGTTCAGTGTTTGCATTCTCTGAGTTAAGCACCCCATGCAGACAGATTACTGGGTAATTTATAGCATTTCACTAGAGCGCGTAAAGGAGCTCACGTGATTCTCTTCAAGGATGATTTTCTTTCCTAGTATGTATCTGTATTTTGTATTGTATTGTATTGTATTGTACCCTGATGTCTGTGGGTAGTGGTACCAGTACAAATAGCCTATAAGAGTGAAGACATCTTTTTTCAATAATTTATTCATGACAGTGATTGAGATGAGGTGGGAGTTTCCTATCAATAACAACAGTAAGATTAGGAAATATTTAGTGCCAGCAATCTTAATTTAGCATCACACAGACAGATCACCAGGCAATCACTAACCATTTCACTAGAATGCAGAAAGGAATGCACACTCCTGTCTTCAGGGATATTACATCCCTTGCAGGTATTCTTTTATTTCAAAATATTTCACAGTTGGAGAAAAATATATGAATCAGGGGCCTTTATTAAAACAACATAAAAGCTTCCTAGAACCTTGATTGAAGGCTTCAAGGAATCTGAACCTCAGTGTAAAACCAACATCTAAAAATTACAGTATTATCATATCAGCATGCAATGAACCAACCAACCTTGCTCAGTTAACTTCTTAGTTTAACAGTTAGGTTTTGGTGTGCCATGCTTTAAAATATTAATTGATTCTTTGAATTGTAACTGTCTCTTAACTTCTAAACCATTTCCATTACTAATTATACTTTTCAAGAGGCTAGTAGCATGTGCATAACATCTCTTTAATGCAGTGCAAAGGGACTGCCCTCCTTCCCATTATGCACCTCTCAATGTGCTCCTGTAGTCTCATTCTAAATTACATTTTAGTTTCACCTATCACAGACCCTGTATCTCAGCTAAACTGTCCTCAGCTTTCACAGCTGCCACCTCTCCTATTATCAGCGGGACACTCACGGGTTGAGCTACCTCATTCTGTTGCCTGCTCTGTAAAGCAGTGGGACTTTAAAACTCCCACTTTTCAATCAAACCAGATCACTGTGGAAAAGTTGCAAATGCTTCCGTTTTTTCCACTGCAATTCGGTTATGTCACCAACCAGGACTTGCAGGTAGAGCTATTCTCTGTTAGGTCTGGGTGCTTTAAATCATGCAGCAATTGGCTGCAATTCATGAAGGGGGTTGGGGATTGGGGCAGGAAGAGGTATACAAAAATTGTGGCTGTAGAGCTGGTTGTTTTTAGCACTTCAACAGCCACTAATGACAGTTAAGACTAAGGTTTGTCATTTTTTTTTTTCATAATAGCCCAGCCAGCCAGCGAACCACAGAGCCATCCAGCCATCCATTCAGTCAGCCAACCATTCTAGCAGCCAGCCAGTCAGTCCCTTCAGCAGCTGGCCAGCTAGCCAGCTCACCACTCCAGCAGCTAGCCAGACAGCCAGATCACCACTCCAGCAGCTAGCCACTCCAGCAGCTAGCCAGCCAGTCAGCTTGCCACTCCAGCAATTATTCAGGCAGCCAGCCAGCTAGCTGCTCTAGCAGCTAGCCAGCCAGCCAGCTAGCCACTCCAGCAGCTAGCCAGCCAGCCTGCCAGCTAGCCACCCCAGCAGCTAGCCTACCAGCCAGTCAGCTAGCCACTCCAGCAGCTAGTCAGCCAGCCAGCTAGCCACTCCAGCAGCCATCCCGCCAGCTATCCTCTCCAGCAGCCAGCGTGACAGCCAGATAGCCACTCCGGCAGCCAGCCAGACCCAGCAAAGACTGTGATTGTAGTGGTAAGTACAAATAGTATTTTATGTCTGTAACTTTTTAAAAATGTGAATATTGTGTTTTATTTCAGTTTTTAACTATTTAATGTTTAGAGGTAAATGGGTGCATGGTATAATATTTAAATCTATGTAGTGGTTATGGAGATTTGCAAGTAGTAGTTTTAGAGGTACAAAAAGTATGTATGTATGCATGTGCATGTGTGTGATATATATATATATATATATATATATATATATATATATATATATATATATATATATATATATATATATATATATATATATATATATATATATATATATATATATATATATATATATATATATATATATATATATATATAATCTATAGTTGTTGTGGGTGTTTTGAGCTGATTTGGAAGCGGTAGTTTTAAAGGTTAAAATGTATGTATAGAAGTATTTTTTTATCTCTGGTGGGGGCAATCTTCATGGATAAATGTAGTGTACTTGATATATTTCTAATGTTATTGTAGCTGTTTTAGGGTGCTTTGCATTTGCAGATGGAAATGTTTTAGGACAGTTTGTACTTTTTGGGTGGAAATGTATGTACTTTTATTTTTAATGCTGTCTTCAAGATGTTAAAATGTACCACTTTAGGTATATTTTTGTAGTGATTATTTGGTAATGACTTGCAAGAACTACTTTTAAAGGAGAAAGTGTGTGTGAGTGTATATAACTTTTTATTTTTTTTGGGGGGGCATGTTCATAGGTAAATGTAGCGCACAGTTTGCTTTTATAAGTGGAAGTGTCTGTATTTTATTTTAATGCTGTATTTAATAAGTTTAAAATGTACTGTTTTGAGTATTTAGTATCAAGAAAATACAGTCCTTGATATTTGGAAAACATTCTATGTTTTTTCACTTCACAAGCAATTCCACTGATTCCTCAAATTTCAGACCTATTGCCATATTGTCTCCTTTCTCTAAAATACTGGAAAACAAACAGCTCCTCAATCATCTGTTACATGAAAATCTCCTAGCCCATATCCAGCATGGATTTCGCCCTCAACATAGCACATCTACTCACTCATATCTTTCACACATACTATTGCTAAAGCTCAGGATGAAAATAAATTAATCTCCTGTCTATTCCTTGACCTCTCCAAGGACTTTGATACTGTCTCCCATTTTCTACAGCTATCCAAACTCAGTAACCTAAATCTCTCAAGCTGTGGTATAAACTTGTTCAGTAGCTACCTCTCAAATAGATTTCAATCTGTCAAATTGCTATCATTCTTTTCTCCCTTCCTAACTGTAAAACAAGGAGTTCCCCAAGGCTCCTTTCCTGGTCCCCTTCTTTTCAACATCTTTACTAACTCCCTCTATGCCTCTATGTCCTCTTTCTACTGTAATTCAATATGCTGACAACTCAGCTGTCTAACATCAAACTAAATTCTGCTTAACCCTATGAAAACCAAACTCCTCTTTCTACCAAAAACACTTGAACCTCAAAAATCCAGTTTCACTGTCACATCCCTAAACAACACTACGACGACTGTTGAATGTCACACTAAACTCCTTGCTGTGAGAATAGATCACCAATTCAAAATCCTTCTACTTTAGTTGTACCTAACTTATTCCATTCTTAAGTACCCCAGATCTTGCCCTGCTCTCTCCTCCCTGATATCCTACTATACTCCAAAACAAGCTCTTCAAAGCTCACAGCAGAACCTTCTAGGGATGTACATGCCAAAGCAAAACATTGGCAAACTCTTATGTAGCCACTCCTTAGGGAACATGTTGAACAAATTACCCCCACGCATACATTCTATTACCAACATTAACTCTTTCAAAAAAGAGCTACAATTCCACATGCTAAACTCATGGTCTTGCCCATGCCTTGATCCCAGCTAACCCTCCTACTAATCTATCTACCAACTCCCTCCATCTCCTGTATACACTAAACCATTACTGCTCTCCCACTTTCTGTATTGCTTGGGAGTCTGTCCTCTCACTGTACAACATTGTTGCGTACTACTTTGTATATATATATATATATATATATATATATATATATATTGTCTGTGCTTAACTTCTTACACTGAAGAACATCATTGCTTACTATTTTTGTATATACTATTTTTGTTGTATTCACCTATACTATATGTATTATAGAAAATAGTCTCTGTATGTAGAGTTTAAGAGTATTTTTTTAAGTAAATATAATTGTTTAATATGAGTAGTGTTTTTTTTCTGTAAAGTTTACTCACTGTTACAACTGAGTAATGTGTGGGCTTTTGCAGTAATACTTCTGTTTTACTGTTAAAGCTACATAATTTAAATGGTTTGTGAGATTTCAGTATGCTGTAATAACTTCACACTGTTGTACCTATAACTGTATCTCCTTCACCACTCCTGTCAGGATGTCATGTTAGAGGGTGTGGCCAGTGTCATATTGGCCACACCCCATGTCCCACTTTGGCCCGCTTAAAAGGTGGCAACCCTAGCCACTTTCAAATCTCATTCCATTTATATATTTAATCTGATGTACATATTTGCAAATATTAGAAGAACAAGGAAAAGTGCTGAATATTTATTAGACAGACAGAATCCTGTTTTTTTATTTAGAATACTATGTATATGTACTTCACAAAAAAATTCATCCTCTCTCATAAGAGTCTTCGTATATAAATAAGAGTTAAGAAAATTATCTTTTGGCAGAATATTTTAAGAGTTTATGTAAGTGTGACACCGTGTCACTAAAAACCATATTATACTCCTGACAAAATAAATAAATAGCTTCACTATTATTTTATTCATATGATGCCTTGGAAACATCTACTGCTTCATGGTTTTCTCTTGTCATAGTTAAAAATGTTTTTATTTGCTCATCTCCAATAGGGCTTTTCTACCATAGTTCTTTTGTAAACTTTTGCCAAAAATATCCTAGTTATATTATTAGCCTCAGTTAAAAATTCTGTCCACATACTTCATGTTTGCCTAGCTTGTAAATATTCACTATAGGGTAAAGCATTTTTATAGTAAATATATTACAAATATATTGTAATAAGATATATTTTAGAATTATTATTATTTTTATTATTACATAATTTATTTAATAATGCATTTTTATAGTTTATTTCCTGTTTTTGTTCTAGCTTCATTATTGCAGCATTTATCTCCCAATATATGTGTCTGTTCTACACCACCTACAGATGTATATCTTACAGCATTTCCTTGATTTTACTCATGCCTTATGTACAAATATAGTATATGACTATTGTGAGGATCGTTTTCTTATTCTATATGATGTTTTATTTGTCTGTGAAGCTGATTTAATTGCGGAGCTTTTCTCCCTGGGCCTCCACAAAAAAAAAAAAAGAGTTGGATTTTCCCAGTAAACAAACTTTGAATAAGTATTATCGCAACCATGTTGAGCTCATACTTTGCTGTATGAATTAACTGTCATTCTCTCCCTTTCAGTGAAAAAGTGTGCACTTTTAAAATGCTTTCACGATTTTTAATTTCTTATTTCATTCAAAAACTGTTAGAGTAATCAGTATACTAATAGCCCTTCACCATGAAGCGTTGAGTGGTACCCATTACTGTTAAATGAAGAACAAATAATATAGGCAATCTGTGCTTTGTTCACCATTATGGCTGGTTTCACTGTGGTGGATAATCTAACACAACTTCACATTTTTTTTACAAATTATAAACACGGCTCCTTTATCCCATGACCCTCTGCTCTGTATGTGAGCCATCAGGTTTAAATGTTGGCATGTTTGTAACGTAACTCTTGCCTTATAAGTCCTTGTAATATGTTCTATTGATTGTAAACAAACTTCAAAGGATTCAGACTATTTAGTTAACAGGAAATTACGTTTCGTGATCAGATGTGAAAAGAGTACAGTTTTTCAGTGAAAAGAAAAGAATGACAGTTCATTCGTCCAGCAAAGTCTAACTTGAAGAAAATGTCTTTAATTTTTTTACCTTTTGGAATGTGGTTGCGATAATACGTAAGTACCAATTAGTTATATGTGTGGAGCAACAGCTTGTGGCATGAATGCAAGTCAGAAGAGATATAGTTTTTTATATATAGCAGTGGTTACACAATTGCCATCCCTTTTAAGTAGAAATTTTTAATAAACCTAATCTATTATCCAATATCTAAATCTAATAAATCTAAATAAATAATTTGCATTTTTTCAGTTACATAAGGAAAACTCAAACCAAAAATGTTAATATTCAGTTTTGATAAAAATACATCATCCTGTTGTATATCACCTTGACAAATAAATAAGAGGTCATTTATAAAGCAGAAATAATATAAAATATTATTTTTTAAAAAACTTTGTTCATATAAGAATTCTACCTCCCATAGTCCCATGAACAAAACTGCATTTGGTAGAGCAAAAGGGGACTCCCACTGCTGTGCCTTTAATTTAGTTATAAATAACACCATCAAATTAAAAATAATGCAAAGAGAAATGAAATAATTATATCATATAGTCAGTACACCCTGATTTAAAAGGTATCTCAAAGCTTGAATACCAAAAGAGTGTTAATATTAGTTTGTATACTGATGATGTCTACTATCATCTGATACAAATTAGGACCCCATTATATCTTTTTACCTTTTTCAGAAATGCACTGGAGTTCTAAATACATGATGATAACTTACTTACTTACATTTCTTTTATTTAAGATGTGCAAGTAAATTAAATCAAGCAGCTTAATTACCATAACTTAAGATGATTTTATTTCACTGGATATGTTTGTGAATGCGTATGTCTATGAGGAATGGCTAACACGAGATTGTTTACAAGGTATAGCAGGGAACTCACACAGGAACTTTGAACTTTGTATCACTCATGTTTCTATAGAGCTAAAGGCAAAGAAAATCATAAAATCACTATACTTAGTATTCACAAATCAGCAGGAGCACAAGACCATGACTACTAATGTTTCACACTTGCATCACACATCAGCAAGTTAGAAAGCCGTTACACTTGACTAGTATTCAGAAATCAGAACATGATAATGACATTAAAGGAAAGGGAAGACTGCTTCTGCTACTGTTCAGATCTGCATCACATCTGCATGTTGTTCACACATTCTAGCTAAATTAAAAACATAATGGAAGACAAAGGCTGAAAATCATGCACAATTTTTAAACATATTTTAATTCACTTAAAAATACAATAGTTTTTCCATCATAAGAGGTATGAAACATGAATGGCTGGTATCATTTTCTGGCTGTTAACCTTAGTAATTTATCTGAATCTCAAAAATTTTACAAGTGACAGTGCAAAAATGAGAAATAAATCAGGGACATTGTGGAAAATCAGGAAGAGTTGAGTGGTATGTGGAACATAAGCCCAAAATCAGGGATATTGTTTGAAATATTAATATAGAACAGCAGGTTTTGCTTCAAAATGTGTTTTCTGGATAATAATAAATGGAAATAAATGAGAAATATTTGCTGAATGTGCCCAGAGACAGAAGAATGCCAAAGAAGCTAAAAAGTAAAGTGTGCAAAACAGTGGTGCAACCAGTACTACTGTAAAGTACAGAAACCTGGGCAGTAAAGGCAGAGCAGTTGAGGAAACTGTAGGTGATGGAGATAAAGTGCCTGAGAAGGGTGGTAGGATGCACACGGTGGGATAGGTGAAGAAATGAGGATGTAAGAGCAGAAGCCAAAGTAGCTCCAATTGCAGAAAAGGTAAAAGAGAACAGATTCTGATGGTTTGGGCACATGTGGAGAAAAGCAGAAGCCAATCTGATAATGAAGATTTGGGACAGACAGGAAGAAGGCAAGAGGAAACAAGGGCATCCAACAAAGAGGTGGATGGATTGTGTTAGAGAAGATCTGTGAAAGTCAGGCATGAGTGTCAGAGAAGGTGAGAAAGTGGCACTGAATAGAGGCGGCAACAGTTGACACAACACCTGACCCCATGTAGAAAATGGGGAAAAAGGGGGTTGATGATGATGATGATGATGATGATGATGTAATCCAAAGTGATTTAATAGAGAATCAAACATTTTATGAGGAATAGGGAGAAATATGAGGCAAACTCAAGGATGTTGTGTAAAATCAGAAATAGTTGAGAAGTATGATCATGTCATGTCATAAAATCATTGCAGTTGGCTAGCATTTAACAATTAGGACAAAATAAAACATTAAATGAAATGAACAGAAAACTATTTTACTAATGTTTTTGTCTTGCAGCACTCTTGTGCTTTCTACAGGGGTAATACCATTCAGATCATACCATTCTCTGAGGACAGAATACACAGACTACACTAATGAATGGTTCAAACTGAGAGCTGTTTTAAGCAGTGGCGGCTGGTGACTTCAAATTAAAGGAGGGCTGCAGGAGACAGCTGAATGGGTGGGGCCAATGGGAAGGGGTGTGGCCAACTAGAAAAGGGGTGGAGCTATGCTCAAAACCACAGCAACTGGAACTTTAATTAAATACGCTGCCCTGGGTGCCAAACAGTCATTATGAGAGTCCAATCAAGACAAAATGAAGTGTAGAAGAAAAAAATATTTCAATGCATTGGCTACATGACAACTTACTTAATATCCAGATGGAAACAGGTTGTGAGGCATGAAAAAATAAATTACTTTTTAAATACATTACTGGAATGCCAGTCAAAATCAAGTATAAAAAAACAAGCAGCACTCAACTCAAACCACTACTTCTTGCATTGCAGTTCTAATTATAATTTATATTCAGCTTTATAAAATTACCAAGTAACATGCTGAAAGTAGCAATCTCTGTGATACCCCCACTTGTAAAATTGTTTCTTATCCAAAAAAGACCTGCTGTCTGACACAACTATCTACTTGTTTCATGGGGAAGACATGATCAACGTAAAAAATGAACAGCAAACAAGAAACAAGCTCAAGATAAATTGCTTAAAGGATTCCTGCACAAGTTATGGACCACACATGATAAATTGGCATTCTGTTTAGTTTACGGGTAAGCCTGCAAAGATGACTGCAAGTCTCCAACAAAAGATGACTGCAAGTCTCCAACAAATGTAATGAGCTTCTGAAAATACTGTAATCCTGTCCTTTTATTACAAATACTGTCATATGCATTTCAATACCCAAGGCTTATACATTATCTAGTTATGTAAATGTTCTTGGCATGGCAACAACGAAAAGGCTTTCAATGCTGGTAATTCTTTAACAGTATGCTTATTAAAGCTTACTTGCATCTTACAATATCCGACAAGCTTACCTGATGGTCATTAACTCATTGCTACTTAAACAGAGCAACAGGGCACTGTGACAGCATGCATTTCCTGAATAATAAGAAGCATAAATCAACAGTATAAAAATATGACAGAAAACCAGAACATTCTGCAAAATCAAGGACAGGTGAAAAGCCACGGTCGTACTTGTGGTCTACCTTGGATGGGGGAATACTCTGCACACTTACACTGCATAACTGCTCCTTGCCTTCCTTGGACACATCCAGAGCCACTACAATGGGGAGTGGGGTGCAACAAGTATGTCACAATTTGAAATGTCTCTGGCTGACAGTGATGGCTCTAACACTCATACCTTTCAACTTCAGAGCAAGAAATCTGGACAAAGCCATACACAGAACTAGAAGTGGGACACAGGCCCAAAAATAAGGGCAATTTTTAAATATTGCTCTTATTAACTTAGATAATAGAACAGTAGTAGGTCTTGCATTAGTACGAATTTTCTGAAGGGTATGAAATCTGAAACTCAAATGTCTGTCATTATTTTCTAACTTCAATCTTTAATGATTTGCCACTAATTTGCCAGAAAACCACAATTTTACAGACCAAAATGTGATGCAAAAATATAAAGTTGCCACACAATACAGCTGGGAACCTGTCAAAAAAGGGACACCTTTTTAATATTAACACTGTTAACTTGAGCAGCTAACAAAATAAGAGCATCTACATGCATTTCTGAAATAAAAGTAATCTATAACTCTGATCATTACAGTTATATATAATTGTAAACCCTCCATGTTTTCTTCCAAAATTGCCATTTTGAGGAGGGATTATTAGGGGAGAGCAACATTTTGAGCCAAAATTGGGGACAATGGAGAGGTTTGGATATTCCTAATTCTACAAAGCGATTTGCACATACCTCTCAACCTCTTAATGCAGGAAATCTGGACAAGGCCAAATATATTGGGGGAATATACAAACACTACTAAAAATTGCTCTTGCATAAACTTAAGACAGTTGATAGAATAACAGGTCTTGCATTAGCATGCATTTGTCTGAAGGTTATGACGTCTGAAACTCAATGTCTGTCATTTAGTAACTTCATTCCTAAATGATTTGCTAGAAAACCACAAATTTTATGAGGAACAAACCAAAAATAAGAAGCAAATATCTATTAATTCTGAAAACATATGGACAGCTGAGAGGTATAGTTCAACTGGGGCTGTCTGAGTTTGCTACCCCCCCCTCACAAAATCATGGTCGAATGGAGCCTCCCCCCCTGCAGCCATTCTAATGTCCCATTCCTTGGTTATTTTGCCCCATTTACCATAAACACTGTAATGTGCATACTGCTTTGCTTCTGCGATGATTTAGATTTCATTTGAAAGTTTTATTTTGCATTTTACAGCACAAACCCTAATAAATATCTGTTAAACAAAGCAATGCAGTCTCACAATGAAAATAGACTTAGCATTAAAACTTCTCTGCCCTTGGAACTCACATGCATTGAAACAGCATTGAAACCCACATTCAAAGAAAATACGTTTTGCCAGTGGCAGATAAAGATTAACTCTGGGCTGTTTTCAAAATCATAGGCCCCTTGAACATGAAAGATACACATGCTCTTTGATACACCTTCCTGACTGTATTACATTATATTCCTTGTACAATACAGTACAGTAGTTAGAGGGCATTTTAAATTTATTGTTTTGAACATTTTTCCAGTAAACAATGAAACAAAATGCATACACCAATGACAAAACTGCTCAATTCAGAACATTTCCATCATAAACGCATTCTATGAACACCTTCAGGAATGCATGGATCATGCGATCCCAAATAAAACCAAGACCCAATCCTCCAAAGGCAGACGTCCTGTCTGGTGGACCCCAGCCATAAACAAACCATACAATAGAAGGAGGAAGCTACTAAATGATAGAGCAAAATCCCAAAAAGGGAAGGCATCACTGATCAGTATTAGCAAAAAACTATGGGCACACATAAAATTGTCTAAGGCAAGCTTCGAGAGAAAAATTGCACAGGACACTAAGGATAATCACAAGGCTTTCTTTAGTTATGTTAGGAACCTGGGTGGTAATTCCCAGATATGCTCAGAATTAGTCCAAAATGACAAAAAATACACCGAACCCACAGACATTGCCAACATCCTAGCTGACAGGTTCAGCGCAAACTTCTCCCCCCGCTCCCCACCAAAAGGGAAAATATCTATCCCAGCAGAGTGCTGCCCCCCTGACATCTCAGAAGCAAAAAACACAGCATCAATGGGACCAGATGGTGTCCCGGGCTGCATCCTACATGAACTCCAAGAAGAGCTAAACCCAAACATAAAACTACTGTTCAATCTCAGCCTTACTACAGGATATGTGCCCAAAGAGTGGCGTACAGCAACAGTGGTCCCTCTCCATAAAGGTGGTGCCTCAACGGATCCTGGAAACTATCGCCCCATAAGCCTGACTAGCTTGGTCTGCAAAGCTATGGAAAGGATCATCATGGACCTCATAAATAAAGATATTGGGGACCTACAAACACTGGATCCTACCCAGTTCGGCTTTGTTAAGGGCAGATCCTGCCTCTTAAACCTGGTTGATTTCTTTGAAACAGTCACCAAGGCCATTGACGAGGGAAGGTGGTCCACACAGCCTACCTGGACCTCGCAAAAGCCTTCGATACAATACCCCACTCGGGCATTATAGATAAGCTCACCAGCTTAAATATAAACCCCTATGTCACTAGATGGATTGCAAACTGGCTCAAGGACAGAACCCACATGGTTAGAATTGCTGGAGCCATGTCAGACTCCAAACCAGTTACAAGTGGTGTCCCACAAGGCTCAGTCCTGGGACCTCTTTTGTTTGGTATATATTTCTTGGAGGTACAGGCCAACACAGAAGGACTGTGGCTGACCAAGTTCGCAGATGACTGCAAACTGGGCGCCATAATTGACTCTCCAGCCGACACAAGCATCCTCCAAAAGGGCCTCATAGAAACAGACAACTGGTGCCAGAGCCATGGTCTCAAGCTAAATGCCAAAAGTGTATAGTCATCCCCTTTGGCAAAAACAAAGTGCCCACAAATTACCACATAGGTGGTAATCCATTAAGTACAGAAGAAGTAATTAGGGACCTGGGGACCCAAGTTGATAGCAATCTCTCATTTGACAACCACGTGGCCAAAGTGGTTAGAAAAACATTTTATATAGCCCACCTAATCATGAAGGGATTCACATCTAGATCAGGGGAGGTCATCGTGCCCCTTTACTCATCCCTCATCAGGCCCATAATTGAGTACAATGCCCCTTTTGGGATGTACCTTACCAGACACCTGCAGCAACTGGAAAAACCCCAAAAGTACCTCACCAAGAGGATCAAAGGGCTCAAACAGATGCCATATGCTGCCTGGTTAAAGAAACTCCAGCTCTACTCAGTGGCATACCGCCTGTTCAGAGGCGATCTGTGCTTGATGTATAAAGCCATGTCCAACCCGGAATTAATGGACATGCTGCACCTCAGAAAATCCAAATCCCATCGAGCTACGCGCTCGAGAGACCTGAACCTCAGCACTGAAATAAATAGGACATGCTGGAGGGACAGATTCATAACCCAGAGGCTCCCTTCACTCTGGAATAAAATCCCAGTCCAGGTTAGGCAGAGTCCCTCATTGACTCTCTTCAAGAGGAATCTTGATGAGTGGATGGGAGATCATAGGTTTACCCTGGGTATCACTTCTTTGTCACTGTTAGACAGAGGCACAGTATACTAACCTCGAAAAAGGGCATAGCAAAATAAATCTAAAATGGGTGGCGAAAGCCAAACACATTCTGGCTAGGCTTATAAATGCCCTAGGGCAGATAGCCTAGTATGAACCTATGAACCTATGAACCTATAAAAAGTCTACTCAACCTTCTATAGTCCACCAGTATCAGTAAATATGCACAATCTCTGAAGTAGTAAAATCCACATTAAAGAAATCTGTAACTAATAAAGAGGTTGCTGCTAGCAAACAACTTTATATGTCATTGTTTCATCTACAAATAAAGTGCCTTTTGCCCTTGAAGAATAAATTGCCTATGTTGCATGCATTAAAAAATGATAAGCTAGTAATACTGCAATAGAGAATGGATAGCAAACTGATAACAGGTTCATAGTTACTAGGTATCTTTGCCAAAAAGGAAGGCAGCATCCATCCCCTTTACAACACAGTACAGTATCAACAATGCATCTACCTACTGTAGGAGTAGAACCCACAGCCTTCTGCATCAAAAGCAAGTACACTTCCTGTTGTGCTATTAACAATGCAAGCAGACTTAGCATAAGCAGCACTAAACTTTTGTTCCCCTGCAGCTCTCAGCTTCTTGTAAAATCTACTCGACACTCAGCTGTATCTCTGAACTTTGCAGCACAAGAAATCTGGAAAAAGCCAAAATTTATTGGGGGGGACAAAAGGTCAAAAATCAGGGACACATTTTAAACATTGCTTCTATAATGTTGGAGATTTGCTAGAATAAAATGCTGTGCTATCACCATACATTTCACTGCCACGTCTTGAACCCAGGGGACCCTGTGCAAAACAGTCAGAGCAATATACCACTATGCCAAATCAGCTGTTTTGTGAAAGAGGAAGACGGAAACTTAAATGGCTACCATTTAGTGAATTCAGTTCTCACCATAGCACAGCTGTCAACCTCTTAGCACAAAACACCTAAACAAAGCCAATAATGGGTGAATACAGCCCCCAAACATTCAGTGAATTCAGTTCTCACCATAGCTCTCAACCTATTAGCAAAAAACACCCAGACAAAGCCAGTAATGGGGGAATATAGCCCCCAAACATATTCAGTGAATTCAGTTCTTACTATAGCTCTCAACCTTAGCACAAAACCTGGATGAAGCCAATAATGGGGGAATACAGTCCCAAAAATAGGGACAAATTTCAAATATCCATCTTATACACTTATAAAATTGCTAGAATAAAAGTTTTTGTGTTACCATGCACTTTCTGAAGAATATGAAGTCTGATATTCAGATGTGTGTCATTTTTAACATTTGTTAACCAGGAAAGTCTGACTTGGAACAAAAGCTAATTTTTAGCAGAGGCCCAGGGAGAAACATTCCAGACAGACACATGTCTTTGTAAAATGGGAGGACACTAGAGGAAACAAAAACAGGGAGGGCATACAGACCCCACACAGAAGGTAAGGCACCCCAGCCAAGAATCAAACCAGATAACATGTAGCTGTCAGGCAACAATGCTACCACTGCACCAATGCACTACAGAAACCACATATTTTATGAGGAACAGAACAAGTATGAGGGAAAAATCTGCAACATTTTTACAAATGGTGGTAGGTAGGGAATTCAGGCTCTTGCCACCTGGGCCCAAGGTGCAGGGTTCAAGCCTTATTCTCTGCCCATCACCATGTAGCACCTGGGGCATTTCACACACACACACACACACACACACACACACACACACACACACACACACACACACACACACACACACACACCTCCCCCCCCCACACACACACACACAACCTGGATAGATGTAGATCCCTTCGTTGCAGCATTAAATCCACAGCTGTTGGAGCACTACAAGCCCGCCCGCGCACTACATCCGTTGGAGCATTAAATCCACCACAGCCCGCAAGATGTTCTTCCTCCCCCAACAAGACTCCCAGCCTGTCGATGTTGCAGTCCGATCCCTTTCCAGTTGTAACTGCATAGACTTCTGAGATCTCTGCTCTTGAATGTTTCCTAATCCGGACTGCTGCTGAGACAGTCTGCGCATGCTCCAGACTGTCTCAGCAGCAGTCCGGATATCGGAAATGCTGCTAGTGCGCATGTGCGAAGGTCTACTATTTGCGATCGTTTTTTTATCTTCTTTTCTATTTTCTTTTCTTTTCTTTCTTTTTTACAGCTGGGGGGGGGGCTGCAGTCCAATAGCACGGGCTGCCCCTGGTTTTAAGTATAACTACAGTTTGAGATGGAATCTAGAGACACCTTTGAAACTTCCTTAGGCACATTTCCTGATCCTCTCAGACAAAGGTTATACATTCTCAGAAAGGCACACTGACAAATGCAAATAAAAACCAGAATCAAAACAAAAAAAGTGAGTCTGTCCCTTTAACATGAAATAAACTGTTAGGTATGCAACATTCTTTAACTACCATTGACACCGGAGTACAGGAAGGGAAAACAAGTTTTTGATTTAGAATAATCAACATCAACTAGAAAAAATTATGATGAGGAAAATAGATCTAGGAGGAACAGAATTTGCTATTTTAAATTAAACATGTTGTTTAGAGTTTTTAAAATACTTTGTGAGGGCCAGTTAACAAAACATTTTGCTGAATTCTTTGATTGCAGTGGACTATCTGATTTGTCAGATGAGCCAGGGAGCAGCATTTTTATTTAAGGTAAACTGAAAAAAAAAAACAAAGATGAATCTGTGAGACCTCTTGTGTTAAAGTGCTGTACATACTTCTCAATGGTCCAGATTTATGTGTCATATTTTTATCTCATAAAATTAGTGATTTTCTGGGAAACAAATGGGATGATCTAAGGACTGAAGTCACTAAATAATGATATACATTTCAGTTTCAGACTTCATATCCTTCAGAAAAATGTACGATAAGACAAATCCTGTTATTCTAGCAACTTTCTAAATTTATAAGAGCAATATTTAAAATCTGTCCCTATTTTTGGACCTTTGTCACCCCATTATGTCAGGCTTTGTCTAGATTTTTTGCACTAAGAGGTTGAGAGGTATGGTGCTGTATGATTATTTTTGATTTCTTAGTTTACAGTTTGTATATCCTGTATATTCTGTTTTCTTATATTTTGCTTTGGCTTTATTGGGGTGGTGTTTTACTTCAGATTTATTTTACTTTAGATATTCTTTATTTTAGTTTAGGAAAAACATTATTTGTGCCAGTTAGAAGACATTTGTATTGCAGGATAACAGTTTAAAATGTGAAGAGTAAATGACCAAAAATCCTGACATTCATATACCAGATTTGAGATTGCCATTTCTCAGAATGGCAGTCTCAGAGTTGGCGTATATAAGTTTGGGATGTAAGGGGCTTGCCTCTCGTATTGGTGGTGAAGCAGTTTTATCCCCTTCAAAAAACAAATTTAGAGGAGAAGGGTGCTGTTTGATATTTTCTCTTCTCCTGTATTTCCTGTCCTCTTTGGTATTTTCTAACCCAGCAGTGAAAGTTTCAGCATTTCAATAGGAGCCATATTGCAGTTTTTGACTGTAGGGGAATAACTATATTTCACATGTGGGGGAAGCTGAGAAACATTATTTCCCTTAAGCAGATTATGACTAGTATTAATCCGTGACAGCTGCTAGGTGAAAGTGCTGTACAATTTTTGATGTCTTGGTTTACAGTTTGTGTACTTTGTCTTATCTTTTTCTCTGGTTTTACTGCAGTATTATTGATTTCTCATATTTTGTTCTTGTTTAATGCAGAGTTGTTTACTATAACATTATTTTGATTAAAATTTGATTTTCCTAGGAGTTTAAAAAAGTGCTTGGTAAGGGATTGCTAGAAAATATTTGTACTGCACTCTGTCGCAAAGAGATTAACTGTATTTGAACTATTGGAGTAGCTAAGAAATAGCATTTCATTTAAGGTAAGCACAACAGGACAAGGTTTAAACTTTGAAAGCTGCCTGCAAAGTGCTATGTCACAAGTTTGATTTCTTGGATTATAGAATGTATGTTTGCTCTTTTGCTTTAGTTTATTTGCTGTTGTTTTTCTTTAAAGATCATGTTTAAAGGCACAAAGCAAACTTTGTAAACAAAAATTGTTCTCATACATCTATATGCATGCAATTGCTTTTGGTGTGAAAAGAAAATTACATTTTTCAGCTTTTAAAAATCACGTTTTAAAGATTGCTTCTGAATGAGGAAAACTGAATGCTCTGAACCATGTTTATGGCATTAATATGAATGGGAGGTTAGGATGGACTAGCACCACTTTGGGTAATTATGCTGGATTATAGCAGGTAAGTAATTGTGAATTAGTTATGTAATTGCCAAACTGTTACATTAATTGTTTGGCAAAAAAACTAACTGCAATGTAATCATAAAGTAAAACAATTGGAGTATGTCATGTAGGGGAGAGGTAGGGTGGAATGGGGGGCAACAGTGGACATAAACCAGAATGAACAGGGAGGAGGTTCAGAAAGAACTGACTGCTTTTAAGGAGGGTAAAGTACAGGGAAGAGGAAGGTCTACATCCCAGAGTCAAGTCCTCTGAAGTCCTGCAGTATTTTTGGAGACTCCTTGATGGAGATCTTCATCAGATTACTGGCTACTGTACAGATACAGGGTTGTGGTATACTCTTATAAGATTGTACAAAAAAATACAGTGCACTTTTGGCATGTTATCTTAGCAACAGTAGCAAGGAAAGTCATGGAGAAAATCTTCAAGGGAAAGCTGGTAGCATTTCAAAAGGAGAAAAATCTCCAGGATCGCAAAAAAACATGGGCGTATGGTCAGAAGGAGTTTCAAGAGAACTTGACAGGGATGTACTAATCAATGTAGTCTACCTGGACTTCAGGAATGCATCTGACTTTGTCTAAGACAGGACTGGGATAGGAAAAGTGAAGGGGCTGGGAGTAAGACCAAGATTGAGGAACTGGATAGCAGCACGGTTGAATGGTAGGACAGAGACAGTTTTGGTGAAAGGGACCATTTCAGAAAAGTATGGAAGTGACTGCTGGAGAAAGGGGCCATTTCAGAAAAGTATGGAAGTGACTACTGGAATATTAGTGGGATCTCCTGAGGTTATTGGCTCAGACATGCCTGACAGAATAAAGAACATGCTCAGCCTCTTGCGGATGACACAAAGATGGGTGCAGCAGTGGTGGGTGGTATGAAGAGTCCGGTGAAGGATTTAGGAAGACCAAGTAGATGGACAGAAAAGTAGAAGCTGAAGTTGTTTAGTACAAATAAATGGAAAGTAAGTAAACTGGGCCACGACACTTGTGGTGTGAAGTATCAACTGTATGGTGTGGAACTGCTGACAAAAAAAACAGTGACAGGATCTGAGGGTGTTGATGACACTTAGAGTGGACCACTAAACATATATAGTACCCCGAGTACTGTCTACACTCCTGGAGGCTGTATAAGAAAAGCAACATCAGCTTTTAAAAGAAAGCTATCAGAAAGATATGTGGGATAGAGGGGAAAGACTATAAAGGCTAGCCGATCTAAAATTCTTTTCACTTAAAACCACAGCAAAGAAGGAGAACTATAGTTTAAGGCCTGTCTATACAGTAGTCTTACACCAGGAACCAGATTCCAAAAGAGTTGGACTCAGTATAAGTGATTTACTTCATTGTAATACATTGGAGTAAGTCACGCACTCTAAGAGCAAGTTTTATAGAATCTGGCTCCATGTCTGAGAGATGGGGGGAGTTTCACTCTGAATATAAAAGGCAGATGAGAAAGTAAGAACCACAGGCAACAGATTTCAGTGACTAACTACTCCTTGTATTTCTCTGAAAGTACTTTCCATAGAGTGGGTTGTGGCCCCATGAAATGGGCTGTTAGAGTGACTGATGGATAGAGCATTCACATATGTAATCAAGAGGGTATCAGACATGTAGAAAGGGGGTAAAGGAAAAGACAGAAATGGAGAAGAGGTAGAATGTTGTGACACTTAACGGGCATGCTAGACAGGTGTACTGTCTCTATCTGCCATCAAACAAATACAATTTAATGAGTTTTGGAGGAAATGAGGTGAAAATATGACAGACTGATTTCCAGTGATGGATCCCTTTGTTTCATCATTGCCAGAATGTATTGCCTTTGGAAGTAGAGAGACAGCACAAAAATCATAGCACCCCCCCCCACCCTCATTTTATATCTCTCAACTGTCCAGATTTTTACAGAATGTCCAGATTTTTGCCTCAAATTTCTGGTCTGTTCCTTATAAAATTTATGGTTCTGTGGTAAATCACTGAGGATTAAAGTGACTAAATAGGGAAACACATTTGACTTTTAGATTTTATATCCCTCAGAAAATGCATGCTAACAGAAAACCAGTTATTTAAGTGGCTTTCTACATTTATCAGAGCACTATTTAAAATCTATCCCTATTTTGGAGCCTTTGACCCCCCCCCCCTTGATTTTAGGCTTTGTCCAGATAACTTGTATTAAGAGGTTGAGAGATATTCCTCTTTCTCATAATCTAAGATGTGTAATTATTTCATTCCTATTGTACTGCAATAAACAATCGGTCTTATAAAATACACAGAACAATTTTCCCACCACCTGTCATGGAAATGTAATTAGGTGGTGCAACAATTTTTCAACTCATACACGAAATAAAAGAACGAATGTTGCCCCTTTTAAAACATCTGAAATCCAAAGGCGTAAAAGCACAGATCAATTATCTAACTAAAATATAAGTTTCTGTTCGTATGAGATTTGTATTTGAAAATCACTAAGTAGTTGCATTCTAACTTCCAAAGAAAGGAATATCTATAGATGAAACCATGGAAAGCCACAGCCATTGTCAAGGGTTCTTATAATAAAGAATATTGATGGTATGTGCTAAATAAATAAGCAAATAAATGAACAAATGTATGCTAATATTTATTCCTTAAGTGGTCTTATGAGATCATAAGTCATTTATTGCTATACTGTTAAATAAATCATTAGTAGTACTACTAATAAAAAAGAATTAATAACTTGTAGCTAATGGATTACTTGTCAGTAGAATTTGCGACACACATGCAAATGATTATCCTATGGAATGAAAACGCTGTCAGAAACGATAACACAGCTATAAGGTTTTGCTTAATTAACTGACTAATCAAAGATTTCCCAGAATAAAATATTGTTTAATATTGTTAGTATTCTATACTACATTTTGAAATTAATAGAATGGAAAAACATCTCAGAAAAAGTAATGTGATAATAAACTTCTCATCTACTAAAGTAATTGACTGTCAAAAGACGTACCTAAATTACATATCATCTGAAGTTCCTAATATTTTTTCTAAAACTTTGCATTGTTATATAAAAATGCAGCTGTATTTCCCTGAGTCCTTTATCATCACTAGTTTTCACTGTAAGGAAGTAACATCGATACGCATTTTATTCTTGCTTGCTTGTTAAATTTCCTTCCCTTGACACCCATTTTGTGCTAACTCTGTTATAAGCCATGTTAAATGTGCCAAAGAAAGTGGTAGTGAATGAACCAAGTGTCACTGTTGTTTCCTCATTCGTTACATGTAGTGTAATGACACTAACCATTACTAAATATTTTATACTGTTTATGTGCAAGTGCTATGTATACTGCTTCATAGTATCACTTCTAAAGGACTTATTACTGAAAATAGCGAGAGCTTACAGACATTAGTACAGGCTCATCTGGGAAGCAAATCATTGACTATTACACAAACATCCTGAGTCTGTCTTTTTTTGTGAATGAGTGAGCCTGATTTGTGAATATTTTTATTGAAAGAAAAAGTCCAGTCGTGTGCTGGTATGCTCATCTTTTTCTGCTGCAGTTTGTTAAAGGAAACATTTAGGTATAGAAAGGGTCTTTTAGCATGTCTGGAAGTTTTTGTTCTAAATTGTAATAAATGTTGTTGGAAATTTATTTTATTTTTATTTAACATTTGTTGACCAGGAAAGTCCGACTAGGTTTCACAGATCCTGTTTTCAGCAGAGGCCCGGGGAGAAATGCTCCAGAAGCATGTCTTTAGAATGTGGGAGGAAACCGGACTACCCGGAGGAAACCCACGCGATTACAGGGAGAACATGCAAACACTGTACAGAAGGCACCCCAGCCGAGAATCAAACCAGAGAACCTCTTGCTGTGAGGTGACAGCATTAACCGCTGCACCACTGCGCCGCCCAATTAGTATGGCAAAAAGAGGTACTATATGAAGCATAATTTATGAAACAGTCTGAGAGTTAAAATAAATATTAAAGTAACCATAGAACCAAGTAAATCCCTGACCATTTTTTCTATATACTTTTTATTGATTAAAACACACACACACACACACACACACACACACACACACACACACACACACACACACACACACACACACACACACACGTATGTAACTGCAGAATTCAGAGGGTGCACCACTCCTAGCCATCAGAAATACATACTAAAATTATATGATGACAAGAGCAAAAATCCTCAGCTTCCACACAACAGCTGACTGTAACATCTTTATTCTAGCCACCTCCTTAACTCTAGACTGTCTTCTTACTTATTACTACCATCTAACTTACTTGTGCTAATCCTAGCCATGCCCCTGCCTCTAATCCCAGTTAGGTACATTACCTTAAGATAAAACCTTTCTGTAATAGAATAACTCCATAAATCAATGAAAACAATGTTCAACAGAATAAACTGCTAAAATATACACACATATATATATATATATATATATATATATATATATATATATGTATCCATATATGGAGAATGTAAGCTGGCTGCAGTGTGTTTGTTGTCTACATTATGGCGTCACTGTTTATCATTTTATTTTGCATTCTCTGTGAAAATATAATAAATTGCTTTAACTCCTGTGCCTTACCACCATATTTATTTATTTATTTACTTATTTCCAGTTTGATAACCGGGGAGGTCTACAGGGCTCAAAGAGCCCGTTTTCAGTGGAGGCCCGGGGAGAAAAGCTCCATAATACATACAAGTAAATCAAACATATGATAATTTAAAACAAACGTAGAATTATATACTGAGAAATAGCAAATTACAATTGAAAAAAAAAATGAATACTCTTCGTGACATATATGTAGTTGATTAGAGAGTCATTTGCACAGCATACAGTTGAACTGAGACATCGGAGTAAGCTGACAAAATATTAAAAACTATGAAATTGTAAGCCTTCTGTTGATAGTTGCAAAGACTGAATATTTGAAAGATAGAAGTCTAGGTTTTGTAGAATGTGGAGGAAATAAAGGAGGAAAGTTCAATGAGTACTAAGTATACATTCAAGGTTCTGGTGAGAGACGAGGGGGGACGTTGAGTAGTAGTAGAGAGGGAGGGGGTTGTTTAGTAGAAAAAGAATCTGCTGTAAGTAGAGAGAGGCAGTTTAGTAGCAAAAGTGGAGTACACATGTGTCCGAGATGATTAACATAGCTAGTTAGCAGTATCTCTTAGCATGACCTTAGTATGTAGGTGGAAAGAAAAGAGAACATTTCCAGATAGGGAGAGAGAGTAGAGTTACAAAACTATGTACAGTATTTACAATATATACATTCAAGGTTTTGATGTTATAGTATGTTAGATTGAGAAAGGGAAAGCTGTAGAGGGAAAAACAGCAAGGTACAGAGGTACATGAGGAAGTACATGTATAGGAGAGAATTAGCAGAATAGGGACATTAGCAAGATTAGATAGGTAGGGTGCAATTACATTTCCAATTATGGGAGAGGTAGGAATGGAGCTGGGATTTGAAGTGTTCAAAGTTTTTAGAGATTCATAGTGAGGGTAGGAGAGAGTTCCATTTTTTGGCTAAGGAAAAGGATAGTAGAAATTGGCCAGCGGGACATTTTGGTTTGTATACAGAAAGTAGACTTTGTTGGGCAGATCTCAGGAGTCTGTGAGGTGTGTAAGATGGTAAGATATTTGCTAGAGCAAGGCATGCAGTAGGTATAAAGATTAATTTGTGGGCAGTAGTGAGTTGGAGGTAGTTGGGAAGCTCTAGCCAGTTAAGCATTTGGAGAGAGGTACAATGATGGGAGGAGTGGTTAGATTTAGTAGCGAATTTAGAGATTTTGTTGTAACAGATTTCTAGTTTTGCAGAGATGGTGGAAGAGAGGTTTGTTAGTAGTGGAGCACCATACAATAGTGATGGTAGTATGTAGGTAGTGGTGAGAGTTTGCCTAGTAGAAGGGGAGAGAAAGTGAGAGTTTCTGTATAGCATACCAAGTTTCTGATGAGTTTTCTTAATATTTAGTTGGACATGTGTATCGAATTTCAGGTGTTCATCAATGGTAAACCCAAGAAGTGTAGCAAAAGGAACAACTTCTATAGTGGAGTTCGTATGGCTGATGTTATTGAAGGATTGTTTTCTGAGAGAGAGGACTTTTGAGGGGGAGAAAAGAAGGATTTAGATTTATTGGCATTAAGGGAGAGATGGTTTTGAAGCATCCAGTTCTCTGTAGTTGTGAAGGCCAATTGGGTTTTTACCTGGAGCTTGGGAAGGCTATGAGCAGTGCAGACTAAAGTGGAGTCATCTGCATATTTCACTATTTGAGTGTTTGGAATTGCAGTGTGAAAACTATTGATGAATATATTAAAGAGCATTGGTCCGAGTATAGACCCCTGGGGGACCCCGATTGGGGTAGGAAGAAAAGTTGAGGTACCAGTTTGCCATTTCATAGCCTGGGATCTATCAGAGAGATAACTATTGAGCCATGTAAGAGATTTTTGGGAGAGATTGAGGTTAGAAAGGTGATTCAGAAGATGGGTATGAGAGACAGTGTCAAATGCCTTGGAAAGATCGAGAAGGACAGTGGAGACAATATTTCCAGAGTCCCGGGCATGGTTGACTATGTCCAAAAAAAAGAGGAGAGCAGTTATTGTACTGTGGCCAGGATGGAAGCCATGTTGTGTAGGGGTGAGGAGTTAATTATTGATGAGGTACGGCATGAGTTGCTGGTGCATGCATTTTTCAAGGATTTTTGAAATTGGGGAAAGAATGGCTATTGGTCGGAAGTTAGTGATGCTATTATTTTTGCCTCCTTTGTGAAGGGGTAAGATAAAGGCAGCATGCCATCATTTGGGGACATAAGATTCCTGGATAGACCTATTGATGAGAATGCTGATGAGGATAGCAATACCATCTGCTGCGAGCTTGAGAAAGAGTGAGGGAATATAGCCAGGGCATTGGAGCATGGCTTTAGTTTCGAAAGAATCTTTTTGATGTAGGAGGTTGAGATGGGTTTTAGATGAAAAAGGGGGGAAGGATTAGGAGTGGAGGGTTGGGAAGAGGAAGGGGAAGTGGGATTGGGAGGAGGGGGGAGATGTAGTTGGAGAAGGTCTTGGTAAGTTCAGCTATAGAGTTTGTAAAGAAGGGGTTAAAAAGGGTGGCAATTTCTGTGTCAGTTTTGTTGATGTCAGGACAGGGATTGGATTTGGTACCGGGGTGTAAAAAGAGAGTTAATGGAGTTTCAGAATTGTTTAGAATTTTTAGTGTGGGTAGACTGTAGTTTGGTGTAGTAAGATTTTTTTCATTTGTAACATGCTTTTTGGTTAGATTGCAGAGTTGGCTATATTTAAGAGGGTAGCAGGGTGCTTATTTTTGTTGTAAAGTTTCCAGGTGTTGTCTCTTTGCAGCATAAGTGTTTTGGTGTCCTTTGTTAGCCAAGGGGAGGAGTTGGGTTTTATTTGTTTTGTTCTAGGTGGGGCTTGGGTGTTTAAGATGCCTAGGAAGGTAGTACTGAATAAGTCTAAGGCCTTATCTAGTGGAAGAATTTTTAGGTTGTCCAATTTGTTAGTTTAAGGGTTTCAGAGAATGTAGAAGGGTTAAAGTTAGTAAGGTTACGAATGTGTGTGTATTGGTGTTGGTCAGGGGAGTGGTGAGTAGCTCGGTGAATGAAGGCTGGGAGATGGTCACTCATAGTGTCTGGTAGTATACCAGAGTGAGAGATCTTATTTGGGTGGGAGACTAAGATCCAGTCCAGAGTGGACCCTGAGGGGTTGTTTCTGTTAGGTCTGGTGATGTTGTTTATTAGTTGCATGAAAATAAATAGATTGATAGATAGGGAGGGGTTATTGTTATTGATTCTATTCCAGTCGATGTTCACATCACCTATTATGTATGTCTCTAGTTTAATGTTAGTTGTGGCCCATAAGAGTATGTTTTCTAGAGTGGCAGTACTATCTCCAGGGGGGTATAGATGGCCATAACACAAATGATTTCACAGTTATTCATTTTGAGAATTCATATGACTAGTTCAGCATTGTTGAACTGAGGAATGGGATTCTGGTAAGGACAGAGGTTCAGTAGGCTATTATTGATTAAGGCTACTCCTCCTTCTTTTTTGTTTTGGCAGTCACATCTGAGTGCTTGAAAGCTAGGGGGTACAATCTCAGAGTCAGTAATGTGGGGTTTTAGCCATGTCTCTGAAACTGCTACTATATCTGGTATGGAATGGAAGAGTGCTATTTTGTTTTTTATACTCTGGGTGTTAATGGTAATGAGTTTGAGGTATTTGTGGTTGGTACTATTTGAAGAGATAGGGGGAGTGAGATTGCTGCTGGACTATGGTCCAGGGTTGGGGTGAATGTCTCCTCCTACAGCAAGCCAGTTAGAGAAAGAATAGAGAAGGACCTTTGGTTTGCAACTAGTATTTAGTAGGACAGACAATTTATCTTTGGTTGTAGGAGGTTTAAATGAAATGGTTAGAAGTTTTAGTTTAAAATAGTGAAGAGGGTTAGGTCGAAGTAGAGAGGGGGATATATTTTGAAAGTGAGAAGTGATTGGATGGTGATGGGTAAGAGTGGAGGAGGAGGGGGGAGTAAAGGAGGGGGAGTAGTTTGTAAGAGGAATAGGAGGTTGCATTGAAGGCAGTTATTAGGAGGAGAATGCTTATATAAGAGGTGAGGGAAGTTTGTGGAAGTGGAGGAGTCATTCTTAATAAGAGTAATTTAAATTTGGAGCAGGAAGCTGGAATGATAGGGGAGTGTTTAGTGAGAAGGGGAGGAGTAAGGCTGAGAGTTCAAGCAGGAAAGGGATGGAGATAGGGAGGATTACTTAACTGAAGAATGTTAGGGGGGAGGGGTAGAGGCCAGGATTGGCTAAGGGGAAGGGGAGGAGATACAGGGTTAGAATAAAGATAGGAGTACTGGGGGTGGGTGGAATTTGGGGATAGGATAGGGTAGCGGAGTGAGCCCGAAGGGCGAACGGAGCGGGCAAGAGCAAGAGAACTGGTTTCTGCAGATAAAAGTATCAGCAACTGCAGGTATAATGACTGGGCAAGAAGGTAAGTTTAGCTATATATACACTGAGGCTAGTATAGGTTAATAATAGTGAAAGTGGGTATTTACACAAGGGAGTGGATATTTAATAGCTGGGGGGATTGTGAGTAGGATTTATATTAATACAGTACTTTTGGTTACGAAGGGAAAAACGTCTGTAGAGAAATGGTACTACTTTAGGTGGTATATGCTACCACCTAGTGGCAGAAAGAGATAGTGTCTAGCAAAAAGAGCAATGTCTCTTACTAAGAACTTTAGTCTAAGATAAAGAAAACTGGAGAGGGGAAAGTGGCTAGTGGTTTGTGGTAGGTTGCTAAAAACACACACACGGAAGGGCAGTCAGCACATATGGGTATAATTAATTAATTCACAAGTATTTAGTTGTAGGTTACATAGATTCAAAACTCTTGTATGTTCACACAGTGGCAGCTCTCTTTTGAAGCCTGTCTGGAAGGCGAAATTCAGGATGTCTTTTTGGGTTTGTTTGGAGGTAGCCTTTACACCCTAATGGCAGGGAGGGAGCACCCAGAATGGTATAGTGTAAAGGAGAGAGAGAGAGAGAGAGACAGAGAGAGAGAGAGAGAGAGACAGAGTCAGTGAGTTAGATAAATGGAAATTAGAAATGCATGACAAAGGTGGAGAGAGACTGAGTTAGGTGAATAGTAAGGATGTAGGAAAAAGGTGGAAGGATAAGTCAGAATGTAAGAGATATTCAGAGGAGGGATAGGTGTAGATAAAAAGGTAAGTGTGCAGGGAAGGTACGGTTAGAGAGGTAGCTATAAAAAAAGCAATTATATTGTTTTGCCATTTGATTGTCACTAAATCATTACTCCATGTTTCATTTATATACTTGTTTTTCAAGCTTATAACATACAGAAATGTCCATGAAATAGTAAACCAAGCAACAGTAATTTCAGAGGTGACAAAGCCCACATCCCCTTTACTTTGAAATACTAATTCTAGTGTTGAACAACTATGGAGAAAAAAGAAGTGGAGAGGTGTGCAGCTTGAGTAACTAGCTTTTCAAAAAAAAAGAAAGAAAGAGAGACAAAATTACATTTTTTAATTATTATATATTATATAAATATTTGAGTTGCACTTAGTGACCTGTGTGGTAATAATACTTTGTACTTTTCTGCTCTGTTCCATATATTTGTATTTGTACATTTGTTCTGGAACCTTAGTCTTGAATGTTTATTAACAGTTGAGGGAAGATTGTGTTTCTGCATTATTGTTTGTAATTTAAACCCTGCTGGCCTATAGTCTTGTAGTTTAATTCACAGTTTTGGCAGAGCTGAGTAATACTGTTAGATTTTGAGCCTTAGCCACTTATTATTGCATTATTTTCCAAAAACAGTGTTACTGGTAAATTTCTGCCTAGTCTGGTACTGTGAACTGTAGTAGAAGGTCAGTAATGAGAGGAGTTTCTCTGCTCCAGTTTGTACTTCACTGCTTTTTATATTCTGCTTATCCTTTACCTTCTTAAAGTTGCATTCAGTGCCTGCCCCATCCACCACTAACACATTAAGCTAAAGTTTCTGAAAGAGCAATGCTATGGCCTTTATCTGATTGTCTGGCTCTCTAACTAGCCTGGTTGGTTTTCCGCAATAGTCCCACCATTATTGCTGGTTTTGTTTTATAATAAGGTTGTGTCTGTGGCCTCCACCCCTTGTAATAATCTGATTTCCAAAGTCCCACCCTTCTCTCTTTCATTGCTATAGTCTGTTGTATAAGCTATTTATGCACTCTTCACATTTACTGTTTTCCATAAATCCATGATACTGAGTGCTGCCCACCTAGCAAACCAGTGTTACTTTTGAGTAAACCTGCTTTACTACATATTGTGTCCTGCTCATTTTCCAGGTTATCAGCAAAGCTTGGACTCTTAGCTTGCATTCAGGAAGTGTTTTACTTGTATCCAGTGCCATCTAGGCAAAGTGAAGTACTTTTGACTGCTAAATCACACTTAGGATCATAGGAAGTTACTAGTCTATTGGCCCTGAAGCCCTTATAAGCCTAGACAAGAGTTTAGCATACAGACAAATCAGCACCCGATGCCCCTGTCCAGCAGGGACATGGGTGGAATCCCAGGGATGTATTTTCTATTTCCCATCCAGTTATCCAGGTTGAGCTTAAAAGGTGGTAAAGAGGTACTCTGCTTGACATGGAGAGGGAGTCTATTCCACAGAAGGGGGAGTTTCTAGGACACAAATCTGTCCCGCCAACAAGTCCTATTGATGTCACAGACCAGGGATGTGCGGGTTACTCGAATGGAGCTTGACTTCCAGATATGCAGCAGTCCCATCAAGGTGGGGATTAAGGGGGCCTGTTCTTGTTTTGGTATTAATGTTGGTGGCTTTGAAATTGCCCGCCCCTCTTGTAGATTTGTATTTGGATATTTTCAAAACTTTACTAAAAGCGTACCTAAAAACATGCTGGCTATGCCCTTGCAACTCCCACTCTAATATCACCCACCCCATCCAACCACTACCTTTCTTTCCACTCCACTAACTACCTTGATTATAGGAAGCTCGGATGCTCATAAGCCTAGTACTTATTATACAGCAGGAACTTCTTATTGTAACATTTGTTAATGTCTGTTATGTACTTCACAGATAAAGATTCTAGTTGTCTACTGATGTACTATGTTCTTCATCTGTAAATATGTTGTAAGTAATTGCTATGTAACTTGTTAATCGCTATGTAATCAAATGTAACTACTGTCTGTTTATTTTAACTGTGGAGCTTTTCTCCCCGGGCCTCCGCTGAAAATGGACCTATGTCCAGTCGGACACTCCCGGTCAACAAATATAAATAAATAAATAAGTAAATACTCCTTCTGGGCCCATCTCATTTGCTCACTCAACTGAGTGCAGTGAGATCATATTCTGATTTCAGGCACTCCTACTGTGTACAAAGAGAGCATTTGGGAAGGACAACCGCTGTAGCCTCTTAATCCTGCTCTGTTCCTTCCCTTAAAAAAAATAAATAAATATATATATATATATATATATATATATATATATATATATATATATCTTATTCATCTGCTCTTACTGTAACTGCCTTAGTTGTTCTTCTGTGTGCTATCTGTTCAGTCGCTCTTACTCTGCACTTATTACTGATTGTTATTAGCCTTCTAATTTACTGCCTTCTGCACTTGTTTTTTAGTCATTTCTTAATTTAATTGCATTTATTTGAACTGTATTTGCCATAGTGTTGCTACACACTCAGGTGTGCTGGCCTACACTACAATATGAATTGTATTTACTGCTGTTTTAGCTGCTTTTCTGTAAGCTTGTTTCATGCCTTTCCTGTAACTAGTCAAGTCCAGCTACAGACTTGCTGTATCCAGGAATGTTGGTAAGCTTTTGAGCCCCCCAAGCCTTTCTGTGTTGGAGGGAAGCCTTCTAGCTTATCAGTGGGAGTGGTTAGCACTAGGTAGCCTATCTACCATGGGAAGAGTGGGTTTTGGCCCTGAAATTGTAGTTCATTGGCTGTTTGGGAAGCTTTTCCATCTCTTTCAACCTTCTGATTTAAAAGCCTCTGTTTGCGCTTGTTTCCTGCCTTTCCTGTTACTAGTCTAGTCCTGGTACTGATTCTCTGTCTCCAGGACTCTTTGTAAGCTTTTGAGCCCCCTAAGCCTTTCCGTGCTGGAGGGAAGCCTTCTAGCTTATCAGTGGTAGTGGTAAGCATCAGGTAGCCTATCTACCACAAGAGGAGTGGTCCCTGGCCCAGAAATTGTAGCTATTGGCTGTTTGAGCAGTTTTCTTCCATCTCTTTCAACTTTCTGGTTTGAAAGCCACACTTGTGCCTGTTTCCCACCTTTCCTGTAACTAGCCTAGTCCGGTTACAGAGTTGCTGTATCCAGGATTGTTAGTAAGCTTCTGAGCCCCCAAGTCTTTCTGTGTTGGAGGGAAGCCTTCTAGCTTATCAGTGGGAGTGGTAAGCACTAGGTAGCCTATCCTCCATGGGAAGAGTGAGTTTTGGCCCAGAAATTGTAGCTTATTTGGCCGTTTGGGCAGTTTTCCATCTCTTTCAACTTGCTGGCTTAAAAGCTTACATTTGTACTTGTTCCCCACCTTTCCTGTAACTAGTCTAGCCCAGGTACAGATTTGCTGTATTCCAGGACTCTTTGTAAGCTTCTGAGCCCCCCAAGCCTTTCTGTGTTGGAGGGAAGCCTTCTAGCTTATCAGTGTGAGTGGTAAGCATTAGGTAGCCTATCTACCACAAGAGGAGTGGTTCCTGCCCAGAAATTGTAGCTATTGGCCGTTTGGGCAGTTTTTTTCCATCTCTTTCAACGTTCTGGTTTAAAAGCCACACTTGCGCTTGTTTCCCACCTTTCCTGTAACTAGCCTAGCCCAGATACAGAGTTGCTGTATCCAGAACTGTTAGTAAGCTTCTGAGCCCCGCAAGTCCAGAACTGTTGGTAAGCTTCTGAGCCCCGCAAGCCTTTCTGTGTTGGAGGAAAGCCTTCTAGCTTATTAATGGGAGTGGTAAGCACTAGGTAGCCTGTCTACCATGAGAGGAGAGGTTCTTGGCCCAGAAATTGTAGTTTATTGACCATTTGGATAGTTTGTCTGTCTCTTTCAACCTTCTGATTTAAAAGACCACATCTGCACTTGTTTCCCATCTTTCCTGTAACTAACCTACTGGTAGCACTAGAAAGCCTTAAACTTATACAAGCCTTCTAGCTTAGGAGAGAGACTTTGGAGTGATTAAGTATCAGTTTTCTGTACTTTCTTGCTGTACTTAACTGTTTTCCGCCTAAACACAGATTTTCCAGCACTTATTGTGATTTAAAAGCTTGTTTTTTTCACATATTGTACTTATTTGACTGCCTGCACTTTTAAAAAGTTTTTTGTTTAAATAATTTGTTTAAATGCTGTAGGCTACACACTAAAGTGCGATAGCCTTTTCTGATCGTTTGTAGTCGTTTAAAGCTGTTTTAAGTGTATTTTTTAATGTTTTTGCCTTATCTTTTCAAAAAAAACAAAAAAATCCTTGTTTCCCACCTTTCTAAGCTAGTATAGTCTAGTTTTCAGGCTAGTGCTGAATTCAGGGCTGTGATACTAGTTTCTGAGATGCCCATACCTTACTTAGATAAAAGGAAGTTTCTCTGTTCACCTGTGAGAGAGGGGAGCTTTGAGCAACCTATCTGTCCCTGGAGGAGTGCTTCCAGCCCAGAAGTTAGTAGTTTATTGACCATTTTGGGCTAATTTCCATCTCTTTCATTTCCCTACTATAAAAACCGCGTTTGCATGGTTTTGTGTACTGGGCAGTGCCGGTTAGCTACGGTTAAATTATTCCTGGCTCCACTAAGTCTCATCTTCAGTTTTTCCCTTGAAACTAGTCAAACTCTCAACCTAAGCACTCAAAAAGCATCTTACAGCCCAGCACTTGCTCAGACCTAATAGCAAGCACTAATATACCCTAACACTGATTGCCCAGCAGGGCAAGGCTCTTTATTCACTCCTCGCCAACCAAGCGACTAAGCAGCTCACCCTACTATTCAGGCATGACCAAAGGGCAACTTCAGGTACACTCTCCAGTCCAGCTGGTGAATCTGGGTATCCTGAGGCAATGTTACAACTGCCTCATGTACACAGACAACCCTCTCCTCCTACCACAAAACACTAACATATGTGAGAGATGCAATTATACAGCCAAACTGGAAGCTAAGCTGTCTCCACCCAAGACTGGAACAGACAGTCAAGAGGAGAAGGTTAACACTTACACCACAACCCCAGCCACACACAAACCTACTAAAACAGCACTGGCAAAAAATACACATAAATACACAAAATCATACTCGAAGGCTCTAAATAAAAACCTGCAAAAGCATCAGAGACCTCCAAAGCAGACACCCAAACAACCTGCACTTCCTGTCACAAACCAGACAACACATAAAACACAAAATCAGTGTGCCGCACAATCACAGCCCTTAAGGTGAAATAACATACCTAACATACTAGTAATAGGGGACTCTATAGTCAGGCACACTGATGTCCCACTCACTAGGCTGGACAAGCAGAAGGTTACTGTTAGCTGCCTGTCGGGAGCCAGAATCTGCCACATAACACAAGCACTCGGGTCACTCCAGAACAAGTACAAATATGACTCTGTTATTGTTCATGTTGGTGTAAATGACTTGAGACGTACCTCCCTGGACTACATGAAAAGAGACATGGAAGAGCTCTCTGATCATGTAGTTCTGGATGGTATGACCCTGACCCTGAGTAGCATCCTGCCATCACCAAGAATGATACCTCAGTATAAAGAAAAAAATGATCAATTTCAACAATTGGCTAAGCTTCTGGTGTCATTCAAAGGGGATCCAGTGTCTGTCAGCCTGGGAAGATATGTTCAACAAGCCACGTTGCTTCACAAGAGATGGTTTGCACCTATCACCCCTAGGCTTTTGAATACTGGCCAAGGCTCTTGCTGCCCCCATAGTGTCTTTTTAGGCAAGGCTCAAAAGTCAAACCCACCTCTGTAAACAGCACAATTAACAAAAACTGAGGGTTATGCTACTCAATGCCAGGAGTTTAAATCTCAAAATGCACACGCTCGAAGCACTCCTCAGTATGGAGAACGTTGAAATCTGTGCAGTAACTGAAACCTGGTTCAAGGCTCCAGAGAGCACCCCAGCACTACTGGGCTCCAACTCATACCACACATTTCAGCCACAGAACATGGACCAAAACACAAAAGGAAGGGATGTATCCATATTCATCAAAGATACCTACACCTCCAGGTTAGTGGCGCAGCATGATACCTCTGAGATCATCCATGTGCAACTAACATCGGGTAAATCTGCAATGCAAATTGTGGCCTGCTACAGATCCACCTCCATAACCCAGGACCACCACTCCACCTTTCTGGAGATACTGGAAAACATGAAGGTCCTACCAAACACCCTGATATTGGGCGATTTCAATTACCCTACCATTCACTGGGAAAACTACTTGAGTACAAATTCCCAGGCCCAGCACTTCCTGGAATTCATCAGCTCAAATACCTTGGATCAGCTGGTAGACTCCCCTACCAGAGGTGAAAACATGTTGGACCTGGTCATCACCAACATGGGCAACAGGTGTTCCACACCAGAGGTCAACCCGTCACAGGTTTGATTAGACCATAATCTAATCACTCTGGATGTCCACACCCAAGGAAACCATGGTAAAAAACTTTTATAAAGCAAACTTCACCTTACTTAAGACAGAGGTGGTAAGTTTTACAGCCCCCATGCTAAAGAATAACGCTGCCCAAGATACAGAAACCTTTACAAATGCACTCTATGAGCACTTACAAGGATGCATGGATTGTGCCATCCCTAGCAAAACCAAGGCTCACTCCTCTAAGAGAAGGAAACCAGTTTGGTGGACCCCTGCAATAAACAGGCTATACAATAGAAGGAGGAAACTATTTCAGAAAAAAAGCAAATCCCAAGAAGGAAAGACATCCCTGATCAGTATCAGTAAGAAACTAAGGTCCCTCATGAAATCATCCAAGGCTAACTTCAAAAGAAAAATAGCCAAGGATTCAAAAGATAACCACAAAGCCTTCTTTAGCTATGTTAAGAATCTAAGTGGCAACTCACAGATATGCACCGAACTAGTGCAAAATAGCACAAAATATACTGAACCTACTGATATTGCCAACATCCTGGCAGATAGATTCAGTGCAAACTTCATCCCCCTTTCACTCCCAAAAGGACCCACAAAAATACCGGAAAAGTGTAGTGTCCCAAAAATCACAGACGCACAGGTGAAAACAGCCCTTTCAAAAGCTAAAAACACAGCGTCAATGGGACCAGATGGTGTCCCAGGCTGCGTCTTGCACGAGCTACAGAACGAACTAACCCCCCACCTAAACACGCTGTTCAGCCTCAGCCTCTCCACAGGCTATGTGCCCATAGAATGGCACACAGCAATGGTTATTCCTCTCCACAAAGGAGGGGCCACAACTGACCCTGGTAACTATCGCCCCATAAGCCTGACTAGCCTGGTCTGCAAGGCTATGGAGGGCATCATCATGGAACTCATTAACAAAGACATTGGGAACCTTCAAATACTTGACCCGACCCAGTTCGGCTTTGTTAAGGGCAGATCATGCCTACTAATCCTGGTTGACTTCTTTGAGACAGTCACCAAGGCCATAGATGAGGGAAAGGTGGTTCACACAGCCTACCTTGACCTCGCCAAGGCTTCTGACACCATTCCCCACTCGGGTATTACAGAAAAACTCACCAGCCTGAACATAAACCCCTACGTCACAAGATGGGTTGCCAACTGGCTTACAGAAAGAACTCACATGGTAAGAATAGCAGGCTCCAGGTTCGACTCTAAACCAGTCACAAGTGGCATCCTGCAAGGCTCGGTCCTGGGACCCCTACTGTTCGGTATATACTTCTCAGAAGTACAGGCAAACACAGGAGTAATATGGCTAACCAATTTTGCTGATGACTGCAAACCGGGAGCCATAATTGACTCTCCAGCTGACACGGACATCCTCCAAAAGGGCCTTATTGAGACGGACACCTGGTGTAAAAGTCATGGCATCAAGCTAAATGCCAAAAAATACATAGTCATCCCATTTGGGAAAAACAAAACACCCACGAATTACCACATAGGTGGCAGCCCCCTTAATACAGAAGAGGTAAGAAGAGATCTGGGGACCTAGGTAGATAGTAATCTCTCCTTTGACATTCATATTGCCAAAGTAGTTAGGAAATTCTTCTGTGTGGCCCATCTAATCTAGAAATAAAGAGATTATAATGCCCCTCTACTCGTCACTCATTAGACCCCTCATAGAGTACAATGCCCCATTTGGGATGTACCTCACAAGACACTTCCAACAGCTGGAAAGGCCACAAAAGTACCTCACCAAGAGGATTACTGGCCTCAAGCATATAGGTTCATAGGTTCATAGGTTCATACTAGGCTATCTGCCCGAGGGCATTTACAAGCCTAGCCCATAGTTTTGTGGCTTACACCACCCATTTAGTATGGGGAACTATACCCATTATTTTGCTGTGCCTCTGTCGAGCAGTGACACTGAGGTAATCCCTGGGGTATATCTGCGATCTCCCATCCATTGGTCAAGATTTCTCTTGAACAAGGCCAGCGAGGTGCTCTGCCTCACATATACCGGGATTTTGTTCCACAGCATAGGGAGTCTTTGGGTGATGAATCTATCCCTCCAGCACGTCCTATTAATAGCCGTGTCGAGGTTTAAGTCTCCCGCCCTTGTGGCTCTGACTGATCTAGATTTTTTGAGGTGAAGCATATTCATCAAATCTGGGTTTGACATGGCCTTGTATGTCAGGCAAAGGTCACCTCTGAGCAAGCGGTAAGCGACTGAATAGAGCTGGAGTTCTTTCAGTCGGGCAGCATAGGACAGATATTTGAGAACCTTTATCCTTTTGGTGAGGAACTTTTGTGGCCTCTCCAGCTGCTGCAAGTGTCGGGTCAGATACATTCCGAATGGGGCATTGTACTCAATCATTGGTCTGATGAGTGATGAGTATAGGGAGACTATGACCTCCCTTGATCTAGATGTGAATCCCTTCATGATAAGGTGGGCAATGTAGAAGAATATGTGCTATGCAGCCTGACTGAAAAAACTCCGGCTGTACTCAGTGGCATATCGCTTACTCAGAGGTGATCTCTGCCTGACTTACAAAGCCATGTCCAACTCAGAATTGATGGACACGCTCCGCCTAAAGAAATCCAAGTCACTGCGAACCATGCACTCTAGTGAGCTAAACCTTGCCACAACAATAAATAGAACATGCTGGAGGGATATATTCCTGTCACAGAGACTCTCCATGCTTTGGAACAAAATTCCAAATTACATCAGGCAGAGCCCCTCACTAACACTCTTCAAGAGAAACCTTGACGAGTGGATGGGTAACAGAAAATACACCCCTGGGATCACTTCATTGGCTCTGCTTGACAGAGGCTCAGTTAATTAATCAATGGGGCGGTGACAGCCGACACACTCTGGCTAGGCTTATAATGCTCTCAGGCAGATAGCTAGTACCTGCCTATGAATCTTATAATGCTCTCAGGCAGATAGCTAGTACCTGCCTATGAACCTAAGCTATTTCGAGTGACTGCTGCTGTTTCCTGCTTTTATGTGTGCATTTCACTGATTTTTTTTTTTTTTTTTTGTTAAAAAACAAATGCTCTTTCTCTCAGTGCTGTTAAACTGTCTTGAAATTGCCTTCAGCAAGGGATTTCCAGCTACTTGTTCAAATGGTTTGTGGTAGCATTTCACTTGTGGGTCTCTTCTGCTGTACTTTTACATTAAAAGTACTGGGTTTATTCATCTTGTGGCAGGAGATGTTTGCTTGGTCTATCTGAGTTGGGAAATACACAAAAGGATGTGCAGTATTGTAGTAATTTTATTGGTCAGAGGGCACATTAGTTAGCTTTCTGTTTTTTCTGTGCTATACATTTTGCACATTCATTTGGGTTAGCAGTGTCTTGTGCAGTAGCAAACACCTAGAAAGAATGGTTCATAAAACTGTACCCTGTGAAGCAGCAATATAGCATAAATATCTTGTGCTCCAGCAAGCTTAGAGCAGCTAGTTGGGAGTCAAGGGGCAATACCTAAGATTTAGTTGATTTCATTATTGTGCAAACATTAATGTCACTAGAATTTAGTACTGTTTAGCATAATCTTCTGTGAAAAACCATCTCAATAGCCTTCTAACCCCAATACACCCCCCCCCCTTGTAACTCACAAATTGAAGGCCTGGATAGTATTGCTATGCAATTTACTAACTTAGCTTGGTGGATACAGGTATCCTGAGATAATATCACCATTGTCAAAGATATGCCTCAGCAAGCCCAAAGGCACTCAGAAAAAACACCACCTGACACCATACATACTGTCACTATCAGTGGAGCCACAAACACTTAGCCTCTAAGGCAAGCAAGCACACTTCCATGAACTCTCATGATAGGTGACTCCTTTGTAAGATACACTGATGCCCCTGTAACCAGGCTGAACAAGGAGAAGATACTGTTATTTGTTTATCTGGACCCAGAATCTGCCAAATCACACACAGACACACACACCCACACACACACACACACACACACACACACACACACACACACACACACGCACACACACACACACACACACACACTCATGTCATTACACCACAGGTACCAGTATGATTCCATCATAGACCATGTAGGTGCAAATGACCTGAGATGCACCTCCCTGGACTGTATGAAGGGAGACGTTATGGAGCTCTCTGACTACGTGTCTCAGGCTGGTATGAGCCTAGCACTGAGCAAGGGTCTACTTTATTTAAACGAAAACGAGTTATGTCAAACACCACTCCATCAACACATATACACCGAACCGCAAAATAATCAAACACACGAAACCACGAAACTCAAAATACCGAATTGTCATACTTGGCCAACCCCACCATCCGAAACATACTACCCACCCAAACAAAATAAATAAAACAGAAACATACACCAACCAAAACCCTACACTAAACCCCAGATACACCACTATCTATGCACTATCCTTAACCCCTCCCTAACCCTAAGGTCCGTAACTACTGCATACTTACCCTACAGAGCTATACCCAAACAAAATAAATAAACCACACACATACACTAACCAAACCTCTACCTCAAACCCTACACTAAACGTTAAATACATTACCTATCTATGCACTTACCTTAACCCGCACCCTAATCCTAACCCTAATGTCCGTAACTATCGCACACATACCTTATGGATCTGTAGCTCAGACGGGCCAACCAAAACACTTCAACATTCCGAATTTCATGGTAATTTCGTGGTTTTGTGCTTTCGATTATTACGCGGTTCGATGTATATGTGAGGATGGAGTGGTGTTCGACATAACGCATTTTTGTTTAAATAAAGTAGACCCCTGAGCAACATATTATCATCACAGAGGATGATGCCACAAAATGAACAAAAACAATTATTGATTTCAACAACTGGCTGTCTTTCTGCTGTCATTTTAAAGAGCTCCAATATTTCTCAGTTTGGGAGGAGATGATTAACAGACCATGTTGCTTTGCCAAGTATGGTCTGCACCTCTCCCCTCTAGGCTTTTGAATACTGGCAACAGCTTTATCCAGTAGTGCTTTTTTTTAGACAATGCCAAATTGAGAAACCTACTAACATAGCAAAATCAACTCAACTGAACCTCAAAATGTTACTGCTCAGTGCTAGAAGACTAAACAGAAAACTACACTCCCTCCAAGCCCTCCTCACACACAAGAATATAGACATCTGTGCAGTTACAGAGACATGATTTAAAGTGGCAGAAAGTACCCTAGCAGTGCAAGGTTTCAGTATATTCCACACTTTTAGACCAGTAGCTGCAAAGATAAAGGCTCAAGGAGGAGGTGCCTCAATATACATCAGTAACAAGAATACCTCTAGGATGGTCAAACAGGAGGACATTCTGGAGTTCCTGCATGGGCAGATCACCATAGACAAAATCCCGTACTATATTCTTGCCCACTGTAGGTCACCCTCCATGTCCTAAGAAACTTACAGTTCATACTTGCACCTACTGGAGACACTTACCTTCCAACTTAAAACCCTACTCATAGGAGACTTTAATCACCCCTCTATAGACTGGGACTCCTACACAGTCTCTACAGGCACAGAGATTTGTTTACTTATTTTTATTTAACATTTGCTTACCAGGAAAGTCCAACTTGGAACAAAGACAATTTTCAGCAGAGGCCCGGGGAGAAATGCTCCAGACGCATATCTTTATAATGTGGGAGGAAACCCACATGAATGCAGGGAGAACATGCAGACTCCACACAGAAGGTAACCCGGCCAGGAATTGAACTGGAGAACCTCTTGCTGTGAGGCAACAATGCAATTGCTGCACCACTGAGCTGTCTTGGATTTTGTAACTGCAAATACCCTTGACCAATAGTGAATACACCCATTAGAGGCTCCAACATATTGGATTTCATGCTTGCACATATGGGAGAATGCTGCACCCCCCCCCCCCCATGTCTCATCCTCCCTGTTAGGGTTTGACCATAAAGCTGTCTACTTCAAAATCAAAATCAATTCCACAATCCCATTAAAACCAGTAACAATTAGGAACTATTCCAAGACAAATTAGCTTTAATTAGGTGATGGATTTTCAAAACAGAGTGCCCCTCCAAACCCAGAAAACACAGCAGCCTATGCTGAATTGCTCTGAGAGACTCTGTACAACCAGGTTAATGGCTGCATAGAGGCTGCTGTGCCTAACAGATGTAAGCACAACACTATCCCTAGAAACAAACCAAAATGGTGGCATCCCACATTAACGGGATGTACAACAAAAGGAAAATAATTTTGGCAAAAATCAAGAAGGGTAATTCTCATAAAGATAGAAACTCTCTCATAAAAATAAAATAGGCAACTATAAGAGAGCTAATTAGGTCAGGCAAAGCCAACTTTGAGGTTAAAATAGCCTCGCAGGTGAAAGATAATCAAAAGGCCTTCTACAGCTATGTCAGAAACCTCAAGGGCAGCACACAGCAATGTGCTGAACTGGTGGTGGATGCTGACACATTCACTCAGCCTGTCAATATAGCAAACCTGTTAGTAGACAAATTCAGTTCCAGCTTTATCCCCCCCCCCCCCCCGGCCCAACCATCTCCTCAAAACTCCCCTGAAACATAACCCCTCAGTTTATAACTAGAGAGCATGTACTGGCTGCACTCACTAAAGCCAAGAAAATGGCCTCAATGGGCCCCGATAATATCCCAGGAAGCCTCCTGAATAGTCGAAAATATGACTTATCAGGACCACTGGAGTCATCATTTAACAGTAGTCTTAAAATAGGCTTTGTGCCACATGAGTAAAAGGACTGTAACAGTCAGCCTTCTTCATAAGGGATGACCTGCAATAGATCTTGGAAACTACAGAGCCATTAGTCTGACTAGGTGTATTTGCAAAGCCAAGGAAAACATTATCATGGAAATTATCAACAAGGACCTCCAGACACTGGATCCATCCTAGTTTGGCTTTGTCAGAGAAGGGTCATGCTTACTAAATGTAGTGGACTTCTTTGAAGAGGTTACTAAGGCAATGGAAGAGGAGAAAATGGTGCATGCTGCCTACCTAGATCTGGCTAAAGCATTTGATACAATACCCCACTTGGGCATTGTCAACAAACTTATGGAAGGTATAAACCACTTTATAACATGCTGGACAGCTAGCTTGCTCACTAATAGGACCCAGGAGGTTAAAATTGGTGAGGTCACTTCCACAAAGAGATCAATCACCAGTGGAGTCCCCAAGGGATCTGTGCTAGGTCCACTCCTCTTTGGCATCCACTTCTTGGATGTTAAAGCCAATGTCAAAGGTCTTTGGGTGACCAGGTTAACAGATGATTGCAAACAGGGAGCAGTCAATGAATCCCCCCAAAGATGAGATCACCCTTTAGGAAGGTCTAATACAGACAAATGCTTGGTGCTAAAGCCATAAATTAAATCTCAATACAAAGAAATGCATTATAGTACCTTTTGAGAAGTCTCCCACTTCACGTAACTATATCATTAATAAAACAGCATTAAAAGTTAATCCAATAGTCAGGGATCTAGGAACTCCTGTAGATAGTAACCTATCCTTCGACCAGCATGTGTCCAAAGTAGTAACAAAGTCCTTCTATGTTGCTCAACTTATAAGTAAGGGCTTGGCATCCAGACAGGTCATCATACTACTGTACTCAACCTTCCTCAGACCCATCATAGAGTATAATTCCCACTTCAGTATGTACCTGACCAGACACATGCAACGACTGGAACATCCACAAAGATTCCTTAAAAAAAAGAGTACAAGGAGTAAACACAATGACTTATGTTGTTCCCCTCAAAGTCCTGTCTCTTTACTCAGTATCATAGAGACTTCTGAGAGTTGATCTTTCCCTGACATACAGGGCATCCCTGGATCCTGTCTTGATGATGCTTTTGCACATCTATAAAACAAACAGCATCAGAACTACTAGATTAAAAGTCCTAAAATTTGTTTGTGACATAAATAGGACATATTGGACAGACCGATATGTTTCTCAGAGAATTCATGGGAAGCAGAGTTCCTCCCTATCCCTTTTTAAGTGAAACATGGACCAATGGATAGGTAATAGGAAATTCAAACCTGGACTGGTTCCTATGTCTCTGATGGACAGAAGCAGTCAGTAAATCACCACCTATATCAGGACCGGCCTTTGGTTAACTGGTGCCCTAGGCAAAAGGTCTCCACAGCGCCCCCCCCCCCCCATCCTAGTCTACCCACACCATCCAGATTACTGGAAAAGCTCCCCTGCTACAGCAGTGTCCTAGGTGACCTCCTAGTTGGCCTATGCCTAAGGCCAGCTATGACCAATATAAATCAAACTTGTGGGTCACATTTGGTTTGCATGGCTAAGCAAATGTCATAGTGGTCATTAGCCTGGTATACACATATGAACCTATGAATGTAAGGACATCTAAAAGGGTGCACTAAATAAATGCTGTGGAGAACAGAAAAATATATAAAAGGTGTGGCACTCACAAACTCATCAGATTTCCTAGTCAGAGCTCAGATCTCGATCAGCTCCCTGCTATTTCTAGGTCACCTCAGTGCAGCTTCAGGAACAGAACAGCTGTCTGGCAGCAGCAACTCCTCACCTGGATAATTGGGCACAAAGCTGTGACTGCATCACAAAAGAGAAAAGGCAGCAACAAATGACAACAGATAAACTCGCTTATCTTAAAGTGGTAATAACAGCACTCAGTAATGGCTTTTAAAAAGACTGACAGCTCATAAGTGCATTCTGGCATTGCTCCATTGATTCCATTCTGAGTAGTTGGACAAAGACCAAAACAAGGTTAAACCTGGGATGCTCCTCCAAAAGTGGAGCAATTGAGAGGTTAGGTCCATCACTACATTAAAATACAATATCATATAATAGCTGTAATATTTAATATTTCATATATAATTATACAATAATTATATTAATATTATATTATAACATATATATGAATATCACTCTGTTCATCTCCCCCTTCATTGAAGGCTGTCCCCTGCCATTAATAAACTCTACAACAGAAGGAAGAAACTGTTGCAGAAAAAGGTGAAGTCCTAAGACTGGAAAAATTCCCTTATTAGCCTCAACAAAAAGTTGAGATCCCTCATCAAATTCTCCAAACCAGATATGAAGGCAGAATTGTGGCAGACACTAAAAACAATCACAAAGACGTCTATAGTTATATCAAGAACCTCCATGGCAATACCCAGATTTACTCTGAGTTACTGCACAATGGTACCTCCTGTACTGAGCCAACAGATATTGCCATCATACTGGCCGACAGATTCATTGCCAACTTTACCACTCTTTCCTCCCCAAAGGACCAATCACAATACCAGAAGAATGCCAGGCACCCAGCATTACTGCAGCACAGGTTAAAGCTGCATTGTCCAAGACCAAGAATACAGCTTCCATGGGACCCGATAATATCCCTGGCTGTATTCTACATGAACTACAAAGCGAAATGACACCACATCTGTGTGCCCTGTTCAGTCACAGCCTCACCTCAGGCTTTGTTCCTGCCGAATGGCGCACTGCTTCAGTCATCCCTCTCCATAAAGGGGGAGCAACTATAGACCCTGGGAATTATCGCCCCGTCAGCCTGAGGAATCTGATATGTAAAGCTATGGAGCACATCATCATGAACCTGATTAACACAGATATAGGAAATCTCCAAACTCTAGACCCCACACAATTTGGCTTTGTGAAAGGGAGATCATGCCTGCTCAACGTGGTTGACTTCTTTGAGTCAGTCACCAGGGCTGTAGATGAAGGTAAGGCACACTAAGCCTTTGATACCATTTCTCACTCAGGAATTATTGATAAACTCACCAAACTAGGCATCAACCCCTATATCACTAGGTGGGTTGCAAAATGTCTCACAGATAGAGCACACAGTGTGAAACTAGCGGACCCCAAGTCAGACTGTCGACCAGTCACGAGTGGAGTCCCACAGGGATCAGTCCGGGATCCTCTCCTGTTCGGCATATACTTCTCAGAAGTCCAGGCCAACACAAAGGGACTCTGACCAAGCACGCAGATGACTGCAAGCTGGGAGCCATTATTAACTCTCCAAGTGATGCAGACATCCTACAGAATGGCCTCACAGTGACCATTGACTGGTGTCAAAACCATGGCCTTAAGCTTAATGCCAAAAAATGCATCGTCATCCCCTATGGTAAAAACTAAGTTCCCACTAATTACCACATTGATGGAAGCCCACTGAACACTGAAGGTATTATAAGAGATCTGGGGATGCAGGTTGACAGCAGCCTCTCCTTCAACCACCACATTGCCACTGTGATCAGAAAGTCCTTCTATGTGGCACATCTCATTACCAAGGGTTTTGCATCCAGGAAGAAAGTGGTCATCTTCTCTCTCTACTTTTCCCTCATTAGGCCAATCATTGAGTATAATGCCCATTTGGAATGTACCTCACTGGACACCTGCAACAGCTGGAGAGGCCATAGAAGTGCCTCACGAAGAGGATCCTAGGCATTAAACAATTCTCCTACATGGACAGACTCAAAAGTCTCCAGCTATTCTCCGTCTCATACCACCTACTTACAGGCGATCTCTGCTTGACTTACAAAGCCATGTCTGACCCAGCTCTGTTAGAAATGCTACATCTAAAGAAATCCCAATCTCTCTGCATCACATGCTCCAGAGACCTCAACCTCATTACTACAATCAACAGAACATGCTGGAGGGACAGGTTCCTCACCCAGAGACTGCCCATGGTCTGGAATAGACTTCCCATACATGTCAAGCAGAGCATCTTGCTGTCCCTCTTCAAGAGAAATCTTGATGAGTGGATGGGTAATAGAAAGTTCACCCCAGGGATCACACCAGTGGCTCTACTTGATAGAGGCACTGGGAACTAACATCGGTTGGCACGATGCCAGGGCACTTCTATGGGCTAGGCTTGTCTCCAGGGCCATTAGCCTAGTACACAACTATGAACCTACATATTCCAACTATCTTCCCTTGTAATGCCAGCTCTGTATCTTCACTGAGTCCATTGTAAATAAAAAAAGTTGTCACTGTTCCTCTTTTCCCATATGTACCTTTGCACTGTTCACCTCCTTTGTCCATCTGTCAAGCACCCCTTTCAATCCCATTCTAATTTATTATTGATCAAAAGCATTGCCCTTATTTCCCTTTGCATGTGCTACATCTATCTACGTATGCCTCCTTTTTAGCAGCTTCACTACTTTCTCAGCCTTTAGCTTCAGTTCCTGTTTCAGATTCTGCTTTTCTAAATATTCTACGTAATTACTTCAGGTTCTGTAAACATCGCATACACTGCCTTCACACCAAACTGACAGACAAAGCTCAGTTTGAAGATAGAAGCTAGGTAACTTTCAGATACTTTTACATATGTTTTATGCAGTTCAATTTACCAGTCTTGTCACTCTTATAATTTACACTTTGTCCTACTAAACTCTCAAGAATAAAACAAAACATGAAAAAAGGGCATTGACAGTTTTTCAATGGCTTACATTTAAAAGCTGGGTATGTGGCTATCTATAATCTGTAATACAATTAGTGAATTTACTGAAAAAAGAACTGACATTATAAGGCCATGTATGTGGTTATCTTTTGTCAGTTAGATATGTGAACATGTTCTAGAATGTTACAAAGCCATGTATGTGGGTGTTAGTCATCTGTAATATATTCAATGTGTTTAGTGAAGTACTGTGACTTAGCTTGTAGCCCTGGTTGCTAGGGACACTTTTTCATCATCGTGGAAAGGGCTTCACTAGCTATTGCTACAAGAGGGAACCCGGTCAAAGGTCATGTCTCAAAAGTTAGGTTTATAGAATGCATCCATATGTGTGTCATGTACTACTTGTCTCTTGTGTGACTGGGGGGGAATGTTAAACCCATCCACAGAAGTAATCCTCTACCAGGGCCTTACAGCTGTTCTTACTCCCATCCCACAACAACTCAGATTATCAGTTATCCAGGAAGAAGGGGCAGTGAGAGTCTGATGCTGCAAATATGAAGAAGAAAAGAGGAGTGTTGGCCAGGGAACATTGCCTCAGAGTGACTGTGAGTACACAAAAGTGTAATTAATGCAAAAAAGCAGTTGCTAGGAAGCTGCTCTGTACATTTGTGATAACAGTGCTCTTGGCTAAATTTATTCTCATGTTAGGACTTGAGGGGAAAAGCCTTTGTGCATGCAGTCAGGTGATGATAGACTGGATTGTGCTGTTCACCAAGGGTGATTTTCAAACACTTTGTGGAATAAAAGCAATAGCCAAGTGATGGGAACATTACAGCTTCAGCATGTGGGATCTGACATTTCCAGTAGCAGTCTTAATGAAGGTTGCAAGCTCCCTCTGTCTTTCTGTGGCAATTCTCTGAGTACATTGATTTCATCCAAAAGACATGACAGCTGACTGGTACTGTATACACTTTGTGCTGTTTATGAGCACTGCATTTACTTCTGCCCTTGTAGTCTGGATCATCGTATGAAAAGCATTTGCAAGTATGAGTTCCCATACCTGGTTGAGAAATTATTGATTTAAATAAATATATTTTGACCCAACTAGTATTACATATTGATCTTTCTAGACACACACGTACAAGTATTTATATGTACCTTTACATATGCTGCATATCCATAAATTTATGCAGGGAACAGTCAAGATAAACCTCACTGACTCTACATTGGCCAGATGAGTAGATGTCAAATCTGCAACCATTTACACCAGAACAAATAAGGTGTGAAGTACAGAAACAAAAAACAAAATAATACAACAGCACATAAGCATGCCCCAGTGCCAGAAAATGTAAGCCATAAGCAAGTCAGAAATACAGTTCCTATCACAGCTTCATAGAGAAGTACTAGGCCACTTGCTCGTCTGGGTCATTTTAAGCCTATCCAACTTTCTTTTTTGTGCTTGAAATAACCCACCCCATTTGGTTATAGACTGGCCTTACCCATCTTATTGTTGATAATTATATATTACCCTAATGAGAATAACTGGGATCATACCATAGATAATTTGAGGGAATCCATGCATGGGATAAAGCATTTAGGAGCTGCCTCTGTCCATTAATAGACAAGGGGCAGTCCTGGGGTATATTTTATGTTTTCCATCCATAGATCCAAGTTGTGCTTGAAAATGGTCAGGGATGAACTTTGCTTTATGTGGATGCAAAGTCTATTCCTCAGCAGAGGTATCCTGTGTGAGATATACCTGTCCCTCCAAACCATTCTATTGATGTTGCAGAAGAGGTTTCAGTCCTGAGACTGAGTATTGTTGATGCCATTTGATTTGCTGATGTGAGGTAAATCCACCAGTAATGGGTCAGAGGATGCATTGTATGCCAGACAGAGGTCACCTCTTAGTAGTCTGTAGGATTTGAAGTCCCCTGACTTCTCTCACTGTAAGCATTCTATGTAATAACTTCAGATTTTGTAAGCATTCATTTATTGTTTTATGGCGACCCCTAACCGGGAAAAAGCCGAAAGAAGAAGAAGAAGAAGATTTATCCTTTGTTGACTGGGTTAGTTCCATTTGGCTAGTAGCCTCTTTTCAGGGAAAACTAGACGTGATATTTATAGTACTAGGGGGAAATTTGGCCAGGGCATCAGGGAATTTCCCCTACTGTTTTTGATAGATGCTGTGAGATCTTTTACATCCCTCTGAGCTCAAGCCAAATCAAACAGATAGGATCTCTGCTTAGCATCTCATCTAAAGGATGACACGGTTAGGAGTGCAGCACACCTGTTATGCTCCACTGCAGTGTCAGCAATCCCTTTCCCTAGTGTGAGAATAGAACCCACAGCCTTCTGCACTAAAGGTGAGTATGCAACCTGCTGCGCCATTGGCACTGCATGTAGTGACTTCAGGTTCTGTAAGCATTGTATATAGTGACTTCAGATTCTGTAAGAATTTCATGTAGTGAAAGCAGATTCTGTGAACTTTCAGCCTGGTGACTTCATTTTCTGTAAACATTCTTTGTAGTGACTTCAGGTTCTATAAACATTCCATATAATGACTTCTGATGCTGTAAACATTCCATTTAGTGACTTCAGATGCTATAAGCATTCCATGTAATGACTCAGATTCTCTATACTTCAGATTCTATGAGGATTCTATGTTGTGACTTAAAAGTCTTTAGATATTCTGTGTTTTGACTTCATATCCAGTAAGCATTGAATGTTATGACTTCAGCTTCTGTACACATCTTTTGAAGTGACTTTGTTTTATATAAGCATTCCATGCAGTGACTTCAGATTCCATAAGTGTTCCACATGGTGACTTCAACTTCTACAAGCATTCCATACAGTGACTTAAGATCATGTCACTATTTCATGCAGTGACTTCAGATCATGTCACTATTTCATGCAGTGACATCATTTTCTGTAAATGTTCCACGTGATGTCTTTATTTTCTGTAAGCATTCCATATAGTGACTTTAACTTTAGTAAACATCCCATGCAGTGACTTCAGATTCTGTAAGCTTTTCACACGGTGACATAATTTTCTGTAAGCATTCTATGTAATGAGTTCCATTTCTGAAAGCATTCAATGTGGTGACATAAATTTTAAGGAGAACTTCTTGAGGGTCACTTTGCAGCTTAGCTTTCTGTTGCATCCAACTGTAGGTTCTATCCAGGGTATCCACCAAGACAAGACTGTAGTAGGTATAGTGAACCCATAAACATCTGGGTTAATACTGCATCTTAGGAAACAGCTTGGGATTGCTGCCACTAGTTTTTCTTCTGGTGAGAGAAGGAGCAAAGAGTAAATGATTCCTAGTTGTGTGCAGCTGTGTTGAGACCAGTACTAGCTGCATTACTAGACAGATAGCACTACCAGTAATCAAATCCATACCTCACAGTTGCTACTCCCCCTTTCAGACCATATTAGTAAGCACTTGAAACCATGGAGTTTAACTTTCTGACCTTCTCTATAAGGTTTTAAGAGCAATATTTAAAATCTGTCCCCATTTTTGTGCCTGTTTGGGTTGAAATGGATATTCTGAGACAATGTAGCAATTGTCTCATATTTAGTGACAGCCATAAAATCTCGGTACTTCCAGAGAGTTGAAAAAAAATCAGCCTCAAGCAGGTTTCATGGTGGATGAATGGAGCAAGGCAACAGTTATACCTTTACACAAAGGTCGGGTATCAATGGACCCAGATAATTGTAGACTTGATAAGCCTTACCAGGCTCATTTGTAAAGCTGTGAAAAGAACCATTATGGAATTGATAAATAAGACCACAAACTCTCGTCCCAAGCCAATCAGATTTGCCAAGGGCAGATGCCGTTTACTTAACCTGGATGACTTCTTTGACAAAAGTTAATGAGGCTGTGAATGAGGATAGATTAGTGTACACTATACATCTAGGATCCACAAAACCAGTTGTCACCATTCCATACTCAGATATCATTGATAACCTTTCTCAGCTAAATGTAAATCCGTTAAGTAACACATTGGATAGTAAACTGGCTTACAAACAGAACCCAGGAAATTACAGCAAGTGATTCTACCTCCTCCAAAAGACCTGTCACTAATGGTGTCAGTCCTTGGACCAGTCCTCTTTGGCTTTTACTTCTCAGAGGTCAAAGCATATCTTAAGACCTTACGGCTGACCAAGTTTGCAGATGAATCTAAACCTTGAGCCTTCATATACTCCCTAGGGGATTCCAAATTCTTTCAAGAGGCCCTTTCCCAAATAAATAGCTGGTGTCAAAAACCATAGACTAAAACTAAATGCCAAGAAATGCATAATCATATCCTTCAGCAAACATGACTTCCCTTGTCACTTGTTTCATTTGCAATACATCCCTGAAAGTTGATCCCATAGTTAGGGATCTCGGAACCTATGTCGAAAATAAACTGTCATTTGAGCACCACTCATTCACTATTGTAAAGAACTACTTTTTCATCACACAGCTTATATATAAAGGTACACTGTCAGGGTCCAGGTATGTAATCATTGCACTGCACTTGGTTCTCATCAGGATGATCATTAAATTAAATGCCAGATTTAGTATGTACCTTTCTAAACATTTGTCATAGCTCGAGCAACCACAATGTTTTTTTACAAAAAAAAAGAATCACAAAAACGATTCCAACCACCTTTAAAGGCTTGTCCTCCTCCATGGTATCATAGAGATTACTAAAAGGTGACCTATGCCTTGTGTATACAGCCTCAACAGACCCTATCCTGCCAGACCTGGTGCACATTCACACGTCTCTTGGTAGTATGAACATCTGCGCAGGGATCTCAATTGCTTCTGAAACATAAATCAAACATGCTGGAGAGATAGATGTGTATCACAGGGAATACTTTTTGTATGGAACTGCCTTTTACTCCTCACAAAGTAAAATACTTCTCTTCCTCTATTCAAATGTAAGTTGGACTAGTGAATGAGAAACTCCAAATTTACCCCATAGTTTAGTATTCATATCCCTCATGGATAAGAGCAACAAGTAAATGGCCCAACATCTACTTACTCTGCCCGCCTCTGTGTTATTTGTATGCAAAATAAAAGGGTTAAAAACTACCATGAGAATGTAAAGCTTGGCTTCTTAAGATCCTTACACATCAATAGCTTAGTAAGTACCTATAAAAATGCAACATCTTTTACTTTCTTCTGTCAACATCCCCTTTAAATATCTCTTTCTCCAAATATTATTACATTGTCAGGCATAAGTTTACTGCAGAGGTACAGAGAGTGACAGAAAGAGAGAAGAGATACCCAGGTTCCACATATTACTTGAAATGCCCACTCCACAGCCCCATTTTCACTTATACTTTAACCACTTGAATGACAGTACCTTGTACTCTCAGCTGTCCAGACTAGCTCCTTTTGGACCAATTTCATAATGGTGACACAGGCCTTGCTCTGCCTCTCTTCTTGTTTATCTCTTTACAATTGCTTCTAATGCTCTGATCTAATTCAATGTCTAGAAGACCATCCCATGGCACTTAACTTCTCAGAGATTTCCTTAAATTGCTTCAGTTCTGTGTTTTTATGGAAGATCTGTCTCAAAGCCATTCCCGTAAAAGCATCATCATTGATAACATTTTTGGGTCATTTGACTGCTGGGCCATTCCTCCTGACAAACAACCATGAATCCTGTATAGCTTGGATATGCTGCTTGACACAATGAAAGTTTATTACTATCAAATGCAGAGTTGGGCATGAGACCACCTCTCCAGATAGATGAGTGTGTCCATGTTCATTGTGTCTATCCCTTGACCACCAAGATCCTTTCCTCATTCTGGCCTCTATGTAAATTTTAACCACTTCATCCAGGAACAGTGCTGTGCCATGTCACAGAAACACAGACACCTGAATAAAATCAACAGACCACAGTTCTTCCTTTCTGGCATTTTGAGTGGCTGGTATACTCAGGCACCTTGGCCTTATATCCAGCAAACATCAGGGATCCGCATGCTGCAGCCTGCTTAACAAAGCATTCTGTTGGTTAAAGGAGTCACTTAATGAAGAAATTCTAAAGTTTCTCATCTTGAGCATTTGCTTAGCTGATAGTATGTGCCCTATGAGTTTGGCAATCCATAAATGTAAAATCATTAGTCAAATGGCCAGACAAACTTCTACAAACTTAAATAGGTTTACTCCTTCCATTTATGCCAACTATTCTTTCATTTTCATTTTGTATTTAGTTTTCGAAGTCCTGTTTATTTGGGAAAAGTGTACACTGTGCATCACAATGTATGCGATTTGCTTTCTTGCTAATTTAATTTCTCTTCTAGTTTTTCAGGGTGCACATTTCATTACTAGACTTATTTTTAGCAAATCATTATCTCCATATAACAGCCATTTTCTGCTATATGACCGTCATGTCAAATGTAATACTGTCTAAATTCACTAGTATTTTTATCCAGCTTCTCCTCCATATTAAATTCAGTTGTGCCAGCAGGTTTTGCTTTATTTTGTATACTAGTAATTCCATTGATTTGGCAAGTAAACTTTCCTTCCACCATATAGAATATAAGATGACACATTTGCCGAGTACAGCTGCAGAATCAGAGTGTCATCATTCCTCAGACCCTCCAGTGCCCCCCCCCAAAAAGATCCTCCTATTTTAATATTCATTAGATAACTGGCAAGGCAGTTTCATGTATGGAATTTATTACCATTAAAGAAAAGATTGTAATTTTACTGTATATTTCTCTATAGAGAGAGTACATGTTAACGGTGATTTCACACCATGCTAATTAGCGGTGTAGGGAGAGAGAATGTGTAGTCGTCGGACTGAGGAACTGTGGGTGCTAAAGGGGTCATCATGCCTTCCCTTGAGCACAGTAGATGTTTTCTGAGTCCTAGGATAGGAGGATAGAGTGTACCATGCAGACAATTTAGATATAGCAGTGTCATTCTTCTTGGCCTTGAAGGGAATGAGCATATTTAGGTTTCTATCGCCTAAGTATCTATTAGTTCTATTACATAGTGTTATGCAGTCCAAACAGTTTCTCAGTTTTTGATTTGAAGACTTTCCCACCTGCAAGTGAAAATGCAAAAGAGCAGAACATTTGCAATAAAGCAATGTTACAATATTAAGAACTACATGACCTGGCAGAAAACTAAATCAGAATACTGAAACAAGTGAAGTGGTGAGTATCATACCACTGCTCACAGTCTTCAACTGCTATTCAGTTAAGAACAGGGCAAGTGTATTTGTTTCTCTCTCTCTCTCTCTGTCACTCTTTACTTTCACTTTGGATGTGCTCACTCTATCTACTGTAAATGATGGGAAATGGAACTGGAAAGTTTTATAAATCAGGAAGCAAAGTAGTATTTCTAGAACTGAATTCATCTTCAAGTCTTGCTGAGTACCTTCATATGGTGGACCCTGTTTTTCACAAAATCTCACCAAGACAACACTGATATATAGACTATTTTATATAGCATATATCATGGACAGAAGTAGGTTAAAAAGTAAAAAAGATAGCTGGGTGCACAAGACCTAGGATAAAAAAGTGCCCAATCTTATTAGGCAAACTAGTGCCAGGACTGGAAAAAATGACAGTGAAGAATTTTCAAGACACCTGATCTTTCCTACAATGGGTTGAGGCCAGGCTCAGGATGAGGATGGGCCCCCTGTTGGAGAAGGCAGTAGTAGTCCACAAAACCACAAAAACTGCCAGGCCAAGAAGGAGCCATAAAGATGATAGAGTGGACTGTTGAGGATTTCAATATCTGAGCTGTTTGGCTTGCTGCTATATACCTACAATCAACTGTATTACAAGCTGATAAGTACAAACTTGCAGTGTTAAAGATAGTACTGCACTTTATTTTTCTGTTTATTTATTTGTTTCATTGAATATTGTGGTCTCTCTGTCTCCCTACAGTTAGTGGGGGTTATTGTTTTCACTTCTTTAATATTCAGTGTTAAACTCTTAGCCTAGAGGGGTTCTCTGTGCTTATAAGTGTTAGTCACATATCTGTGAATTTATTTCTGCTCAATATCTGAGCTGTTTGGCTGGCTGCTATATACCTACAATCAATTGTATTACAAGCTGAGTTAAGTACAAAGTTGCAGTGTTAAAGATTGTACTGCATTTTATTTTTCTGTTTATTTGTTTCATTGAATATTGTGGTTTAGCTGTCTCTCTGCAGTTAGTGGGGGTTATTCTTTTCAGTTCTTTAATATTTGGTGTTAAACTCTTAGTCTAGAGGGTTTCTATGTGCTGAAGTGTTAGTCAATATCTATGAATTTATTTCTGCTCAATATCTGAGCTGTTTGGCAGCTGCTATATACCTACAATCAACTGTATTACAAGCAGAGTTAAGTAATAACTTGCAATGTTAAATATAGTACTGCATTTTATTTTTCTGTGTATTTACCTGTTTCATTGAATATTGTGGTCTCTCTGTCTCTCTGCAGTTAGTGGGGTTTATTGTTGTTTTCACTTCTTTACTATTCGGTGTTAAACTCTTAGCCTAGATGGTTTTCTCTCTGCTTATAAAAGTTAGTCACATATCTGTGAATTTATTTCTGCTCAATATCTGAGCTCTTTGGCTAGCTGCTATATACCTACAATCAACTGTATTACAAGCTGAATTAAGTACAAACTTGCAGTGTTAAAGATAGTACTGCATTTTATTTTTCTGTGTAATTATTTGTTTAATTGAATATTGTGGTCTCTCTGTCTCTCTGCAGTTAGTGGGGGTTATTGTTGTTTTTACTTCTTTAATATTCGGTGTTAAACTCTTAGCCTAGAGGGTTTATCTGTGCTTATAAAAGTCACATATCTGTGAATTTATTTCTGCTCAATATCTGAGCTGTTTGGCTGGCTGCTATATACCTACATTCAACTGTATTACAAGCTGAGTTAAGTACAAACATGCAGTGTTAAAGATGGTATTTCTGTTTATTTATTTGTTTCATTGAATATTGTGGTCTCTCTGCAGTTAGTTTCCCACCCTCACTCCCTGTTCTTGTTGTGGTATTAATCTTGGTGGCTTTGGAATTGCTCGCCCATGCTGTAAATCTGTTTTTGGACACTCCTCCTGGGTCCATCTCATTTGCTCACTCAACCGAGTACAGTGAGATTATATTTTGATTTCAGACACTCCTATCAATCCCATTTGTTCAGATCTATCCAGCTCTATTGCAGTCTAGTGTCATTAGCTTATTCTACCTAATACAGAGAGAACATTTGAGAAGGCCAACCCACTTAGGTCTTTAACCTTGAATTATCTTCTGTTTCTCCTTCCTCTCTTTCTACTTTACTAAAAAAAAAAACTTTGCTAGAATCTCCCTGTTTTCTGACTGAGTGTGCTTCTCAGCTGATAAGTATATTTTTGGCACTTTTTAACTGTTCAGAGATGAAAATAAAACAATAATTGAATTTAGTTTAGAATACAGTTTAAATAAATTGCATTTATTTAAACTGTATTTGCTTGAATATTGCTACACACTCAAGTGTGCTAGCTTGCAGTACACTTGAATTGTTTTTAGTGCTGTTTTAGCTGCTTTTCTGTAAAATAAAATTCTAAGCTTGTTTCCTACCTTTCATGTAACTAGTCTAGTCAAGATACAGATTTGCTGTATTCAGGACTGTTTGTAAGATTCTGAGACCCCCAAGCCTTTCTGTGTTGGAGGGAAGCCTTTTAGCGTATCAGTGGAAGTGCTTCTGAGACCCCCAAGCCTTTCTGTGTTGGAGGGAAGCCTTCTAGCTTGTCAGTGGGAGTAGTAAGCAATAGGTAGCCTATCTACCACAAGATTGGTTTCTGGCCCAGAAATTTTAGTTTCTTGGCCGTTTGGGCAGTTTTTCCATCTCTTTCAACTTTCTGGTTTAAAAGCCCACATTTGCGCTTGTTTCCTGCCTTTCCTGTAACTAGTCTAGTCCAGATACAGATTTGCTGTATCCAGGGCTGTTTGTAAGCTTCTGTGCCCCCCAAGCTTTTCTCTGTTGGAGGGAAGCCTTCTAGCTTGTCAGTGGGAGTGGTAAGCACTAGGTAGCCTATCTACCACAGGAGGAGTGGTTTCTGGCTCAGACATTGTAGTTTATTGGCCATTTGGGGAGTTTTTCCATCTCTTTCTACTCTGTCATTGTACATATGGGTGTGAATGACCTGAGGCATACCTCTCTGGACTACATGAAAAGAGACATGGAGGAGCTCTCGGATTATGTAGCCCAGGTGGCTATGACCTTAGTCCTGAGCAGCAGCCTACCATCACCCAGAATGATACCACAGTACAATGAGAAAATGACTGATTTCTGCAACTGGCTAAGTTTCTGGTGTCATTCTAAGGGGATCCAGCATCTTTCTGCCTGGGATGACATGATTGAGAGACTGCGATGCTTTGCCAGAGATGGCATGCATCTGTCACCCCTGGGCTTCTGGATACTGGCCAAGGCTCTTGCCACCCCTATAGTGCCTTTTTAGGTGGTGTTCCAAAGACCAAATTACCACCATAACAGCTACAAAGAAATGTACTCTGAGGGTTATGTTGCTCAATGCTAAAAGTCTAAATCTCAAAATACACTCACTCGAATAACTCCTTAAAATGGAGAATATCAACATTTATGCTGTAACAGTGACCTGGTTCAAGGCAGCAGAAAGTACCCCTGCACTACCAGGCTATAAATCATTCCACACCTTTCAACCCCAGAACTTGGACCGAAGCTCCAAAGGCAGTGAATTGCAGCAGATAGTAAAGACAACCACAAAGTCTTCTATAGTTATGTAAAGAATCTCCACAGCAATACCCAGATTTGCTCTGAGTTACTGTACAATGGTACCTCCTATACTGAGCCAACAGATATTGCCAATATCTGGCTGACAAATTCAGTGCCAACTTTACCCCTCCCCCCAAAGGACCAATAACAATATCAGCCAATTGCCAGGCACCCAGTATTACTGCTGTACAGGTTAAAACAGCACTATCCAAGACCAAGAATACAGCTTCTATGGGGGCAGAAAATATCCATGGCTGTGTTCTACATGAACTATAGAGTGAACTGGCACCTCACCTGTCAGTGTGCCCAGTTCAATCACAGCCTCACCTCAGGCTTTCTCCCTACCGAATGGTGCACTGCTACAGTCATCCCACTCCACAAAGGAGGAATGACTACAGACCCTGGGAACTATCGCCCCACTAGCCTGATGAGTCTGATATGCAAAGCTATGGAATGCATCATCATCATGGACCTAATAAACAAGGATATAGGGAATCTCCAAACTCTGGATCCCACACAGTTTGGTTTTGTGAAGGATAGATCATGCCTGCTCAACTTGGTCGACTTCTTTGATTCAGTCACCAGAGCTGTGGATGAAGGCAAGGTGGTTCATACAGCCTACCTTGTTCTGGCTAAGGCCTTTGATACCATTCCCCACTTAGGAATCATAGAAAAACATACTAAGCTGGGCATCAACCCCTATATCACTAGGTGGGTTGCAAACTGGCTCACAGACAGAACCCACAGCGTGAAAGTAGCTGACTCCAAGTCAGACTGCCAAGCAGTCATGAGTGGTATCCCACAGGGTTTGGTCCTGGGTGCTTTCCTGTTTGTTATCTAATTCTCTGAAGTCCTGGCCAACACTAAGGGACTCTGGCTGACAAAGTTCACAGATGATTGTGAGTTGGGAGCTATTATTAACTCCCCAAGTGATGTTGACATCCTACAGAAAGGCCTCACTGAGACCAACGACTGATGTCAGAACCTGGCCTTAAGCTGAATGTCAAATAAATGTGTAGTCATCTCCTTTGGGAAAAACCCATTTCCCATGAATTACCACATTAATGGTAGTCCACTGAACACAGAAGGCGTTTTATAAGAGATCTGGGAACACAGGTTGACAGCAACCTCTCTTTTGACCACCACATTGACACTGTGGTCAGAAAGTCCTTCTATGTGGCACATCTGATAACTAAGGGTTTTGCATCCAGGAAGAAAGAGGTCATTGTCTCCCACTACTCTTCCCTCATTAGGCCAATCATAGAGTACAATGCCCCATTTGGCATGTACCTCACTAGACACCTGCAACTGGAGAGGCCGGAAAAGTACCTCACAAAGAGGATCCTAGGCCTTAACCACTTGTCCTATATGGACAGACTCAAAAAACTCCAACTATTCTCTGTCTCATTTTGCCTACTTAGAGATGATCTCTGCTTGACTTACAAAGCCATGTATGACCCAGCTCTGTTAGAAATGCTACATCTAAAGAAATCCCAACCCCTCCGCACCACATGCTCCATCGACCTCAACCTCATTACCGCAATCAACAGAATGTGCTGGAGGGACAGGTTCATAACCAAGAGACTGCCCATGCTATGGAATAGACTTCACATACATGTCAAGCAGAGCACCTCACTGGCCCTCTTCAAGAGAAATCTTGATGAGTGGATGGGAAATAGAAAATTCACCCCAGGGAGCATTCCAGTGGCTCTACTCGACGGAAGCACTGGGAACTAAGGTCGGGTGGCACGATGCCAGGACAATCCTATGGGCTAGGCTTTTAAAGGCTCCAGGGCCATTAGCCTAGTACACACCTATAAGAAAAAAAATATGTATTGTTACTATTATGCAAGAAACCCTGAATTTTCAGACAGAAAATATACAAAAAGAGTAAGGAGAAATTATAGAAAAGAAAAATACTTGCACAAGAAAAAACTGTCAGAAGTTTCAAATAAAAATTGTGTTAATTAATACAACAGATTTATGAAAAACATATTATAGACCAAGAATCCTTGGTCTATTTGGAAAAAGAAGTGACTGAGGAAGTGCAAAAGGAACAAAATCTAGAGTTTTTTAAAAGGTGTAAAAAAGAAATATGGACATAGGAAAGAAAGAAAGATCTGATATGGTGCAATATTTATGCAAAGGAGAAAGCCAAATTAATCAATACAAAAAAGCAGCCCCAAAGATATTTGAAGAGAAATACAGGTAAACCTATCCAGATATAGAAAATTTCAAAATACAAAAAATAAGATAATAAAGACGGAATGTAGAACAGATGATTAGTAAAATAGTAAAAAAATAGAAGCTGAAGTTATGGAATACCAGCAAAGTGAAGGATTTAGTGTAGAAAGTCTAACACAGGTTATATTACAGCATGAGGGGGTGGAGCTAGCAAACTAAACCTTCTATTTAAGGGGTTAAATAGACCATTTCAGAGCTTTACCAGAAAGGCTTATCCAGGCTCTGATGCACTTTGCTGCGAAGGAAAGGTTAGTTTTCTTTTATTTGTTGTATTTTGTATTATTTTATTGCCTTTTTATATTTTGAATACTGTGGTTTGTTTTCTTTACCTTGCATTTTATTTGCATTCTGCTTTAACTGCATATTAAAACTTCAAAAGAGACCACAGCTCTGACTCTTCTGAGTCATGCAGATTTTTTTTCCCCACCCAGTTACAGTTGTCTTGTTAAATACCACTGTCTTTCTAGTTGCCTGCCTCTTATATTAATCTGACCATATATCTCATTTCCTCTCTGCTTTCACTGGCTTGTGTGAGTAATCACAAAATCATTATTTTTGAAATCACTCTCCTTCAACTATTTAAATTTATTGGCCATCCTACTGTATTCCATAGTACCAGAATACAAAAGTGACCAACTCTTTCAATCCATCTTGCAGTTTTAAAAATAGTAACTCTCCATTAAACCTTGACTTTTTAAACAGGTAAAACTTAAGTTACCTACTTTCACATCTAACTTCTCTAGTGCACACTGCAGTGTGCATTTTTTTTCATCTTACCTTTAAGCATCCCTGTGACTAGCACTTGCTCTAATACATGCTGGAAAGCACTAGGAAGCCTTAAACTGATACAAGCACTCAACTCTCCTTGTTAACAAGGAGAAATTAATCGTAAACAGCCTATAATTGCAAAGTACCTTGCTAAGGTAAGGGAAAACAGCTCCTGTACTTTACAAAAAAAAAAAAAAAAAAAAGCACCAAACCAGGCATGTCTAAGAGTCAGCTTCCGGTGATTTCTCCTGTCCACCTGGTGAATCTGGGCATACTGGGGCAATGCAGCAATTGCCTCATGTACACAGACAACCCTCTCCTCCTACCACCCAACACTACAAACTGTGAGAGATGCACTTACATAGCCAAAATGGAAGCAAAGCTCTCTCCACCCAAGATTGTGCTAGAGAGTCAAGAGGAGAAGGTTAACACCCACACTACACCTCAAGCAACACATAGCCCTTCTAAACTCACACCACCAACACCCACATATAGCAATACTAAATCCACATATGCAAAGGCCCTTAACTGTAACCTGCCCAAGCAACAAGAACCTCTGAAGCTGAAACGCAAACAAACACCAATCACAACCAAAGTGTCACATAGCTCACAACACCAGTGTGCCACCCAGCAACAGCCCCTAAGGCAAGACAACGTACCTAACACTTTAGTCATAGGTGACTCTATAGTCCAGCACACTGATGTCCCACTCACCAGGTTGAACAAGGAGAAAAGTACAGTCAGGTGCCTGTTGGGTGCCAGGATCTGCCACATAACGCATGCACTCAAGTCACTCCACAACAAGTACAAATATGACTCTGTCATTGTCCATGTTGGAGTGAATGACTTGAGACGTACCTCCCTGGACTACATGAAAAGAGACATGGAAGAGCTCTCAGATCATGTGGCCCAGGCAGGTATGATCCTAGCCCTGAGTAGCATCCTGCCTTTGCCCAGAATTATACCACAATATAAGGACAAAATGATTGACTTCAACAATTGGCTAAGCTTCTGGTCTCATTCAAAGGGGATCCAGTATCTGTCTGCCTGGGACGACATGATCGACAGATGGTCTGCACCTATCACCCCTGGGATTCAGGTTACTGGCTAAGGCTCTTGCCACCCCTATAGTGCCTTTTTTAGGCAAAGTTCAAAGGACAAAACCACGACCGTAACAGGTACAAGCATGCAAAATCTGAAGGTAATGCTACTCAATGCTAGAAGTCTAAACCTCAAAATGCACTCTCTCGAAGCACTCCTAAAAATGAAGAACATCGATATCTGTGCAGTAACTGAGACCTGGTTCAAGGCTCCAGAGAGCACCTCTGCAATACCAGCCTACAACTCTTACCGCACTTTTCAGCCACCAAACCAGGTCTGAAACACTAAAGGTGGAGGAGTGTCAATATTCACCAAGGATATTCACACCACCAGGCTAGTTGCCCAACACAATGTGTCTGAAATTCTCCAGGTGCAACTAACACTAGGTAAGACTGTAATCCAAATTGTAGCTTGCTACAGATCCCCCACCATGCTCCAAGATTCTCACTACACTTTTCTAAACATACTGGAAAATATTAAGATAGAACCAAACACCCTAATACTGGGTGAGTTTAACTACCCTGCCATTAACTGGGAAAACTACTCGTGTACCAACACCTTTGCCCAATGGTTCTTGGAATTCATAAATTCCAACATCCTGGATTAACTAATCCATAGTCCCAGCAGGGGCTCCAATATCCCAGACCTGGTCATTACCAACATGGGAAATCAATGCTCCACACCTATGGTCACCCCCTTGTTAGTCAGGTCTGACCATAAGCTAATCACCCTTAACATCCACATCCCACCCCCACCCCCCAGTAAGGAAACCTCCATAAAAAACTTCTCCAAAGCCAACTTCATGCTACTCAAGTCAGAAGTGACAAACTTCATGACACCGATGCAGACGGGAACTGAAAGTTCAACTGCTGAATCCTACACTAAGGCACTGTACGAGCACATCCACTCATGCATGAATCGTGCCATCCCAAATAGAACCAAGATGCTCTCATCCAAAAAAAAAGAAAGCCAATCTGGTGGTCCTCTGCCATAAACAAACTTTACAACAAAAGGAAGAAACTGTTGCAGAAAAGAGGATAATCCCAGGATGCAAAAAACCTTACCAGCCTCAGTAAGAAACTGAGATCCCTCATAAAATCCTTCAGAGTTAGTTACAAAAATAAAATTGCCAAAGATTCCAAAGACAACCACAAGGCATTCTATAATTATGTCAAGAATCTAAATGAGCTAAAGCAGAATGGCATTAAATATACTGATCCCAAGGATATTGCCAATATCCTGGCAGATCAGTGCCAACTTCACCCCCCTCTCACCCCCTAAATGGCCCATCTCAATACCGGAAGATTGCCAAATTCCAGTAATAATCGCCACACAGGTAAAGAAAGCACTCTCCAAAGCTAAAAATACAGCATCCATGGGACCAGATGACATCCCAGGCTGTGTACAACATGAACTACAATATGAACTGGCACCTCACCTAAGTGTCATGTTTAATCATAGCCTCACCTCAGATTCTGTGCCCTCTGAGTGGTGCAGAGCTACGGTTATTCCACTCCACAAGGTGGGATCCACCTTGGATCCCAGAAACTACCATCCCATCAGTCTGACGAGCCTTATCTGCAAGGCCATGGTGCGTATTATCATGGAACTTATAAACAAAGACATTGGCAACCTTCAAACACTGGACCCCACCCAGTTTGGGTTCGTGAAGGGCCTATCTTGTCAACTGAACCTGATTGACTTCTTTGAATCAGTCTCCAGAGTCATGTACAAGGGTTAGGTTGTCCACACAGCCTACCAAGGCCTTTGACACCATCCCCCACTCTGGAATCATAGATAAACTTACTAAGGTGGGCATTAATCCCTACATCACCCAATGGGTTGCTAACTGGCTTACTGATAGAACCCGCACTGTAAAAGTAGCCGACTCCAAATCCAGCTCCAGACAAGTGACAAGTGGAGTACCTCAGGGTTCAGTCCTGGTACCGCTCTTGTTTGGCATCTGCTTCTCTGAAGTACAGGCCAACACTAAGGGATTCTGGTTAACAAAGTTCGCAGATGACTGCAAACTGGGAGCCATTATTGAATCCCCAAATGATGTGGATACTCTACAAAAGGGCCTTACAGAAACAGATGCTTGGTGCCAGAGACATGGTCCCAAGCTCAATGCCAAGAAATGTATAGTTATCCCCTTTGGGAAAAACATGTACCCATGAATTACCATATAGGTGGCAGTACACTAAACACCGAAAGTGTGATAAGAGACTTAGGGACACAGTTGGACAGTGGTCTCACCTTCGATAACCACATCGCCACAACAGTCAGGAAATCCTTCTATGTGGCACACCTCATCACTAAGGGCTTTCAATCCAGAAAAAAGGAGGTCATTGTCCCACTGTACTCATCCCTCATTAGATCCATTATAGAATACAACGCCCCGTTTGGTATGTACCTCTCAAGACATCTGCAACAACTGGAAAGGACACAGAAATACCTCACTAAAAGATTCACAGGTCTAAAGCAGATGCCCTATGCTGACCACCTTAAAAAACTCCAGCTATACTCTGTTGCATATCGTCTACTCAGAGGCGATCTCTGCTTAACATATAAGGCCATGTCAAACCTAGAGCTGTTGGATATGCTACACTTAAAGAAATCCCAATCCCTGAGAGCCACACGCTCCAGGGATCTAAACCTTGTCGTCACAATAAACAAAACATGCTGGAGGGATAGGTTCCTGACCCAGAGACTCCCCAGACTCTGGAATAGATTGACTCTTTGGCCCTCTTCAAAAGGAACCTTGACAGTTGGATGGAAGAAAGGAAATTCACCCCAATGATCACGTCAGTCGTCCTGCTAGACAGGGGTCCAGGGAAGTAAATAGCGTGGGAAGAAATAGCCAGGGAATTGTTATGGCTAGGCTTGTATAGGCCCTAGGGCTGATAGCCTAGTACCAACCTATGAACCTATGATGGAATGGGTCCCCCAATTAAGGGGAAACATCAGGAGACATCTGAAGAAGAAGTATGGATGTGGGAAAGAAAAAGATAAGGTGCAATATTTATGCAAAGGAGAAAGCAAAACTTATCAATACAAAAAGAGCAGCGCCAAAGGTATTTGAAGAGAAATACAGACAAATGCATCTGGATACAGAAAATTTTACAATACAAAAATAAGAAAACAAAGAGGAAAAGTGGAAATGAGGATTGATAATGGAGAGTTTAAAGAAATAGAAACTTAGATTATGGAGTACCTGCAAAGTGAAGGATTTAGCGTAGAAAATCTAACTCTGATAACATCATAGCAGGATAGAGCAATGGATCCCTAAATTAAGAAGAAACCAGTGTGGAGCAGGAAACATCTGATCAGTTGCTATGTGAACAGATTTTGAAGCCTTCCTTCCCAGTTGGATTTGCACAGCAAGGGAAGGAACAGGAAATTGTGGCAACTCTGACACAGTCAATGTTGTGGAGTGATAGGCCAGTCGGTTCCCATATGAAAGAGCAATGGATAACACAGGATGACACTGAAGAGAATGTGGCACAGGAAGATCCTCTGGAACTATCTATAGAATGCCCTCAGGAAATGGAGAATAAAGAATGTGCCCTCAAGTTTGGAAGAAAATGATCTAAGAGGACAATTACTTGATTTAATCGAGATGGACTGACAAATTAAGATCAATGAAAAACAGACTACAGAAAGTCAATAAAACCCAAAAAGTTAGAAGTTTAATAAAACAAATGAACACAGTAATTAGGACTGTTCATAGATATTGATGCAATATAACAAAAGTAAATAGGATGTATTATTGTGCAACTAAATTAATAATAGCTAAAGTCTTACCACAAAAACACAAGGCTGTATGGGAAAGGAAGGGGAGAAATCAAATGCCATTATGGAAGTATCAAATAGAGAAAACAATACAGCAATTAAGACAAGAAGTGTCACTGTTAAAAGAGTATAGAAAAGGGAACAGATCAACAAAAATACTCAAAGATAGATGTGATAAAAGCAATGAGCAGTATCAGAACAGATCAGGATCTATTGTGCACTATGGCAAATAATAAACTAAAAATATCAGCAGAGACAGAAACACTTATATGCAGATAAATATAAAGGACAAGTACAAAATAAGCTATTTATTGATGACACAAAAAGTTTTATAGAGAATTAGGAAACAAGACAAAAGGAATTGAAAGACCACCAAAAAAGAAGAAATAGATACATTTTGGAGGAATATCTATGAAGATCTTGTGGAACATAACAAAGATGATGAATTGCTAGAAGAAGTGACTGAAAGAATAAGAAGTTCAAATGTACGGGATATGAAATGGGTTGAAGTAACGGCCAGAGAAACTGAAACAGAGTAAAGAAAAGCTCCTAACTGGGAAACCCCAGGCCAAAAATGCAGTCGAGCAAAAGTGCAACAAAAGAAAATCATCTGGAACAAAGGATCATTTGTTGTTAAAGTCATAATGGAGGTGGTTCAACAAAGTATTAGTTTAAGGGTGTGCACACTTATACAACCAGCTTATTGTACTTTTTTTTATTTTTTTATATTTTTTCCCCTAACAGATTTGTTTGTTTTTCAAATGAATTGTACAGGTTATAGGTCACATTACAGATGGGAAAAGTTTTGAAATTATTTATTATTGTCTCATTTTTTTCTATCACAAAAAATGGCATTTTAACAGGTAGTACATCCTACACTGATCAATTACATTACAGTGACCATGAAACAGTGGCAAACCAGTATGCAGTTAAAGCATGATAAAGGACAAATTATTATTCCAAGGATAAAAATTCAAAGGGGGATATTCCCTTGTCACCACTCCTCTTTTGTCTTGCCCTTAACCCATTAAGCTGTCTACTTAACAGATTAGGCCATGGCTACAATTTGGCTCTTAGAAAACAACAAAGTGTAAAGACTTATCATCTTCTTTTAGTGGATGATTTAAAACTGTATAGTTCATCTGATGAGGAACTGAAAGCACAACTGCAAGTGGTCAAAACTTTTTCAGATGATATAAGAATGTTATTTGGTCTTGATAAATGTGCAAAAGCAGAATTTAAAGCAGGAAAGCTGCAACACCAATAAAACATCAGTTTGGGACAGGAATGTAATATAAAAGAACTTGAGCAAGAGGGAGTGTATAAATATTTGGGAACTGATGAAGTATCAAAAATAAAACATGAACAAATGTGAGTAAAACTTAGCAAGGAATATTTTAGAAGACTAAAATTAATACTGAAAGCAGCATTGACATCTAGGAACAAATTCCAAGCTATAAACCAATTTGTTCTTTCTGTCTGAACTTAGAGTTTTGGAGTGACTGACTGGCCCCAAAAGGTGTTGGTTTGGTTGGAATGGAAAACAAGAAGGATGCTTCATGCTTATCAAATGATTTATAAAAATCAGTATATACCAAGATGATATAGTCCCTATTCTAAAGGAGCTATGGGTCTCCTCAAAATTAATTTCATGTATAGATCTGCAATCGTAGGACTGCATGTATATCTACTGATATCACAAGATCCAAATGCAGTGAACATTTTAAAACATGAAGAGAATAAATCTAAGATGACTTCCCTAATAAAAATCAGGCATTAACTGAATGTGCCAAAAAACAAAAGAAAGAATATAAGGTGAATGATCAGTTGAGAAGGCAAGAAATGTGAAAAATGCATGAATATAGTTACAAATACAGAAAGCTCTTGTAACAACTTCATGTTGATCAGGATTGAACCCAGGAATGGGTAAGGAGAGTTGAATTTAAACCAAAAGACGAAAGGTTAATATTGGTGGCCCAAGATAGTGGTCTAAGTACACGTTAGTTTACAAAGTCCATTGAACATGTGGGAGAAACAGACAAATGTAGGTTTTATAAAACAGAATTGGAAACAGTCGCACATCTTGTGGTTGTGATATACTAATGGCAGAAGGACTGTATACTGAAAGGCATAATAATGTGGGATTGTGCAAACATTATAATACTGAAGTAGCTGAAAAGCATTGGAAACAATGAGCAACAAAGCATTATAGAAAATGATGAAATTTATATCACGTGTGATCACCCATTACCAACAGTTAAAAAAATAGGTGTGAGAAAATCAGATATAGTAGTCCATGAAAAGAAGTTAAAAGTAGCATTGATCATTGAAATTGCTACACCTAGTTACTACATTGTCTTACGTACAGGGAGACACAAAGTCATATACCAAGATTTGCAGTCAGAAGCAAGGGCAATGTGGAAGAAGGATACACGGACAGTCCCAATAGTAGTAGGAGCAACAGGTCTTATAAAAAAAGAATTTACAATCATACAAATATGGTTCCATTACATGTAACTCCATATGAATTGCAGAAGGAGTCATTACTGGGCATATTGCAGGTACTGCAAAGAGCACTTCTGGCTAACATCAAAGATTCAAACAATATTAATTTCATGACCTTTAATCATACTTTGACTTAGGAATGGATCCATTCCTATCACGGTATTAGAAACCCAAAAGACTTGGAGAAATTAAAAAAGAGTGAAATTTTGCTGTTTATGTCAAACTGCAAGCTCACAACACACATTAAGAATGGTCATGATTGAATGATGGGATTTATTTATGGATCATCAAAGCACACTGTTTCAACTCTCCATTTTCCAAAAGGTAATTACCAAAACTGATAAACTGAAAACCCTAAAAAAAACCCACACAAAATATTTTTTTCATGCATGGGGTGAACACTCCTGCAAACCACCATAATAGGGGCTCACATTCCTAAATTTTATATATATATATATATATATATATATATATATATATATATATATATATATATATATATATATATATATATATATATATATATATATATATATATATATATATATATATATATATATATATATATATATATATATATATATATTTATAGAGCAACTCCTTGGTTACTTGGTTAAACCACAGTGAAATGCAAACCAGTGACTCACACTGTACAGCACATTGTGATGAAACTCACAGTAATATTACATTTTTTTCACAAAAGACAATTGTCAGAAAAGTCAATATCAAAGAGTAGATAAGCCAAATGGAGGTGTAGGGTATGATGGAAACACAACTATTTCTTTATTTGGTTAAGTCAAGCTATCAGTTTGAGGGCACTTGTTTGTCAAAGTAATGGGAGTCTGCAAACTTCTTCTAATGCAATTTTTTAATCACACACACAGATATAGAGAACAGTGTGTTCCATATACTTTTAGTACTTTTTGTTAAAAAATCAGAGGGCGCTGACTTTCTATTTTTGTTCATGAAAAAAGTACAAGGAAATCACAAATTTGGATTGTCTGAATATTGTGAAGACACACAGTCATCATAGCATTTGACATTTTAGGCCATAGCAACTCATTTATCATAGACTGTATTTGTTTTCTTATTTACTACTGATAATACTGTTAGTTTACTTTTCCTATAATCTGTTTTAATTGTGCATAGAAATGGACACACTAAAAAAATTATGTTAAAATTACAGTCATGAACTCATACCACACAGTCATGACAGGAAATTACATTTAAAAATCATAGGCATAATTCCTGGATTTCTTTTCATGAAAATAGAATTTAATTTTTAAGACCCATAAATCCATTTGTGTCCTTGTTCTGATGCTGTCACTGAAAGGGATCTATTCAATAAGAAGGAAAACATTGGTGAGCTTTGGATGACTATCATGAAGAAGGTTCTTTGTCATACTGTGCTCAAAAAGGAGAAGAACCCAATCATTAGCTTCCTAAACACTCCAAACAACTGGCAGAGTGGTGCAGGAGTTTGCGTTATCGCCACACAGCAGGAGGTTCTCTGGTTCGATTCTCGGCTAGGGTGCCTTTTGTACGGAGTCTGCATGTCTTCCCTGCTTTTGTGCGAGTTTCCTGTGCATTCTCCAGTTTCCTCCCACATTACAAAACCATGCATCTGGAGCATTTCTCCCTGGGCCTCCGCTTAAAATTGGCTTATTCCAAGTTGAACTTTCCTGGTAAACAAAATGTTAAATAAATAAACTGACACTATCAGGATGCTGGAGAAAAATGCTGGGGGATTGGAATAGTTACAGTAACTTGTACCTTATGGTATCATTATGTCCTCAAAGTCTACAGATGCCCATATGGAAATAATAAATACTTTTAGTCCAGGCAGTGACTGTTTACATAAAAATTGGCTTAATAGAATAATAAAATATATTAAAACTCACAGTACAACAGTAGGTGATGTTTTATCAAAGAATCTGATCAAGAACTTTAGGCTGTATTACACAACATCTCAGGGACTCTAAAGAACAATTCTGAATTCAATGAAATCCTGGAATTTGAGAATAAATAATTATGAACAAAATTGCAGAACACTGAGGACCAGCTTGAAGCTCTTTGTTAAAATATTAAGATCCAGAACTATGTGTGAGGGACTCCATCTTGCTATCTGTCTCTGAGTCTAGAGAACAGAGAGTAGAAGATTAATAAAACATACGTCCACAAGATATTGTGCACATCTTTGAGATCTGTATTGTTAATTCTGCAAGTCCAGTGGCAGCCCTACTATTATTTACCAACCTGTCAGCACTGAATAAAGTCTGGACTTTATACTGAGACTGGAAGAACTTACAGTACAATATACCAAATCAAAATATTCTGGGACGTTCTAGTAATTTACACAGAAGTTTCACACACAAGTGTATTTTTCAGAAAAAACGTAGTATTGCAAAAGATTTTTCCAGTAGCTATTTACTGAGCTCACTACAGACTTGGTGGAAAGATGGCTTTTAACATTAGTTATATTTAATAGCACTTTTAGTCTGGCATGGGGGGTTTCAATCTCATTGTTTTGGTTTGCAGCTTAAAAGCAAATGTAAAATTCAAAAGCATAACACATTTTAAAATTCAAAAGTAATTTTATCAGTTGGAGACCTGGGTTTAGAGATATACTTTTACCCATATTGTGATCCGTAATGTGGTGTAGTTACATTCATGTCAATTTTTTTTTTATGTAGAAATATTTATTTTTTAAATGACTATAAAAGGACAGATTGAGTTTATGACCAAGTTTTCTATTAAAACTGTTCTTATTTATGACAATCCCAGTAAAACACTACAAGAATCTGTAATGTTTCCAGAGTAAGCCTGAATTTGTGTTTTTAGCTGTTTTAAGTTATAAAGATATAATTAACATAGTCAGGCACACTGATGTCCCACTCACCAGGCTAGACAAGGAGAAGGTTACTGTCAGCTGCCTGTCAGGTGCCAGAATCCGCCACATAACCCACGCACTCGGGTCACTCCACAACAAGTACAAATATGACTCTGTCATTGTCCATGTTGGTGTGAATGACCTGAGACGTACCTCCCCAGACTACATGAAAACAGACATGGAAGAGCTCTCCGATCTTGTATGCCAGGCAGGTATGACCCTAGCCCTGAGTAGCATTCTGCCATCACCCAGAATGATACCGCAGTACAAGGACAAAATAATTGACTTCAACAATTGGCTAAGCTTCTGGTGTCATTCTAAGGGGATCCAGTATCTGTCTGCTTGGGATGACATGGTCGACAGACTACAATGCTTTGCCACAGATGGCCTGCATCTGTCGCCCCTGGGATTCCGGATACTGGCTAAGGCTCTTGCTGCCCCTATAGTGCCTTTTTTAGGCAGGGTTCAAATAACAAATTCACCACCATAACAGGAACAGGCAAGCAAAAACTGAGGGTAATGCTACTCAATGCTAGAAGTCTAAATCTCAAAATGCACTCACTCGAGACACTCCTTAAAATGGAGAACATCGATATCTGTGCAGTGACTGAGACCTGGTTCAAGGCTCCAGAGAGCACCCCTGCATTACCAGGCTATAACTCATACCACACATTTCGGCCATGTAACCTGGACCGAAACACCAAAGTCGGAGGTGTGTCCATATTCATTAAGGATATCCACACCTCCAGGCTAGTTGCTCAGCATAATGCATCCAAGGTTATCCAAGTGCAACTAACTCTGGGCAAAACTGCAATCCAAATTGTAGCTTGCTACAGATCCCCCACCATGCCCCAGGATTCCCACTCCTCTTTTCTTGATGTACTGGAAAATATTAGGGTTCAACCAAACACCCTTATAATGGACGACTTCAACTACCCCACCATTAACTGGGAAAACTACTCGTGTACCAACTCCTTAGCTCAACGCTTTCTGAAATTCATAAATTCCAATGCCCTAGATCAACTTATCCACACCCCCACCAGGGGCAACAATATACTAGACCTAGTCATTGCCAACATGAGTGACCGGTGTTCCACACCTGAAGTCAACTCCTCGTTGGTCCGGACCGACCATAAGCTTATCACCCTTGATATCCACATCCCGGCCCAACCCCCATTAAGGAAACCACAGTAAAACATTTCTCCAAAGCCAACTTCATGCTTCTTAAGACAGAAGTGGTGAACTTCATGACACCCATGCAGATGGACAATACAGTTACAACTGCTGAATCCTACACAAATGCACTCTATAAGCACTTACATGAGTGCATGGATCATGCCATCCCAAACAGAACCAAGATGCTATCCTCCAAAAAAAGGAAGCCAATCTGGTGGTCCCCTGCCATAAACAAACTGTACAACAGAAGGAAGAAACTGTTGCAAAAGAGAGTAAAATCCCATGAGTGGAGGAGCTCCCTGGTCAGCCTCAGTAAGAAGCTGAGATCCCTTATAAGATCCTCCAAAGCTAGTTACAAAAACAAAATTGCCACTAAATCCAAGGACAACCACAAAGCATTCTATAGCTATGTCAAGAATCTAGATGGCAGCACCCAGATCTGCTCTGAGTTACAGCAAAAAGGCACGAAAATTACAGAACCAACTGATATTGCCAACATCCTGGCAGATCGGTTCAGTGCTAACTTTACCCCCCTCTCACCCCCTAAAGGGCCCATATCTATACAGGAAGAATGCAGAGTCCCTGTAATCACAACTATGCAGGTAAAAGCTGCACTCTCTAAAGCCAAAAACACAGCATCCATGGGACCGGACAACATCCCAGGATGCATTTTGCATGAACTTTAGAACGAACTGGCTCCGCACTTAAGCACCATGTTCAATAATAGCATTGCATCAGGCTTTGTACCCACTGAATGATGCACAGCAATAGTTATCCCACTCCACAAAGGGGGAGCCACCACTGATCCCGGGAACTATTGACCTATTAGCCTGACGAGCCTGGTCTGCAAGGCCATGGAACATATCATCATGGAACTCATAAACAAAGACATTGGTAACCTCCAAACTCTGGATCCCACCCAGTTTGGGTTTGTGTAAGGCAGATCATGCCTCCTGAACCTGATCGACTTCTTTGAGGCAGTCACCAAAGCTGTGGATGAGGGTAAGGTGGTTCACACAGCCTATCTTGACCTCACCAAGGCTTTCAACACCATCCCCCATTCTGGAATTATAGCTAAACTCACTAAACTAGGTATAAATCCTTACATCACAAGATGGGCTGCCAACTGGCTCACTGACAGAACAAAGACAAACAATGTTCTCAGTAGAAAAAACACTTTAATGTGAAGAGCAAAGCTTTCGGATAAAATCCTTTATCAATACTGAAAATACAAATGCAAATGCAGAGTATATATAGGTCTAAAAAAGTCATATGACCGGCAGCCAAGAAGTCACATGACTCAACCATTAAAACAAAACATGTAAAAATAAATAAATATGCAAAGCTAAAAAATGCAACAGCATAATGCATATATGAAAACAAAAAACATTTAAAAAAAGCAAGAATGTATATTTTTAAAAAAGCATACTTTTATACCTAAAAATCAAATGTACAATCATATACATAAAGAGAAAATCTCATAATCTAGATCTACTCATTCTAACCAAAATAGGTTTAAGGCTGACAGTACTATTCAAACCAGGGGGTGAGTCACCCATCAATCTAATTGTCCAGTTGTATTCTTTAATTTCTAATTTGTTATTGATGTCACCACCTCTGGGTGAGGGTGAAACATGGTCTATAGCTTTAAATTTAAATACATGCTGTTCACCAAAACATAGCCTGTGTTTATATAAAGCATTAGTGTCAACACATCTTCGGATTTCAGACTTGTGTTCTGTGATCCTATCTTTAAGTTTACGCGTGGTTTTACCCACATAGAAAGAGTTGCATAATACACAGGTAGCGAGGTAAACCACGTGGGTGGTAACACAAGTAGCAGTTACATTGAACCTAAACAGCCTCTTACTGACTGGGTGTTCAAAGATACCTAAATGTTCATCATCAATGTCATCACAGCACGAGCAATTATAACATTTTCGTGTACCCATAGTGCTGGATGGATGTGTTGTGATATTTGTAGGAAAATCTTTGTAACAGAGGACACTCTTGAGGGTTCTCATGTTACGATATGCAAAAAATAGGACATTGCCCAGCATTGCTTTTAGCTCTTCAGATGCCATCAAGATTAGCCAATTCTTATGGATAATACGTTTAATACATGGTGTCTTTGTACTAAACGAAGTAACGTATATTACTTTCATCTCATTCTGGATGGACACATTGGCAAGCCAACAGCTTGTATTTCTATGGCGTCATTTGACATAACAGGGGCCACCCTCGACTTTCTTTCCTCTAGCACATTTAGTTTCTCATTATTTAAGATGGTAGCATCATAACCACTGTTAGTGAAATCAGCTATCATCTCATTCAACTGTTCAGAGAAGCTAGGATCTTCCATGTTAAACCTACTGGCTCTATAAAATTGAGACCTGACAGTACCTCTAAAAACATGTGGCGCATGCATACTACTTGCATGAGTGTACCTTCCTGCACAGACTTCTTTTCTATGGAGGCTTGTTCTAAGTGTACCACCGTCAAGACTCAAGTTGATATCCAGAAAATTAATAGTGATTTCAGATGAACACATTTTGAACTTCAAAAAAGATGAAATTGAATTGATGTACAGCATAAAATCATTCAAATCATGTAACGTGCCCCCCCCAAAATCAAAAAACAGTCGTCCACAAATCGTTGAAAGAACTTTACATTATGTTTATATGGATTCAAACCACTAAATAAATGTTTCCTTTCCCACTGGTATAAAACTAGGTTGGCATAAGTATTGGCTACCGAAGTACCCATAGCCACACCTGTGAGCTGAAGATACAAGGATTCATTAAAAAGGAAAACATTATTTCTCAACACCACATCCATGAGAGTACATATTTTTTCTATTTTCTGGAAGTTGGGATCAGGACATGAGACTAAGAATTCCCTCAACAAATCCAGGCCAATATCAGTTGGAATGACAGTAAACAAAGATACTATGTCTAGGGTTACCAAAAGGTACCTTCTTAGATGTAGAGACGGCTTCTCTATGTTATACCATTGCTTAAGCTTCTGAACAAAATCAATGGTATCACTGACAGAACCCACACTGTAAAAGTTGCAGACTCCAAATCTGACCTCAAAGCAGTGACAAGTGGTGTACCACAGGGTTCCATCCTGGGACCTCTCCTGTTTGGTATCTACTTCTCTGAAGTACAGGCTAACACAGAAGGCCTCTGGCTAACGAAGTTCGCAGATGACTGCAAACTAGGAGCCATAGTCGAGTCCCCAAATGATGTGGACATCCTACAGAAGGGCCTCACTGAGACAGATGCCTGGTGTCAGACCCATGGCCTCAAGCTCAATGTCAAAAAGTGCAGTGTCATCCCCTTTGGTAAAAACTCTGTACCCATGAACTACAACATAGGCAGCAATCTACTTAACACTGAATGATGATAAGAGACCTTGGGACCCAGCTGGACAGTAGTCTCTCCTTTGATAGTCACATCGCCACAGTAGTCAGGAAGTCCTTCTATGTGGCACACCTCATCATAAAAGGGTTCTCATCCAGGAAAAAAGAGGTCATTGTTCCCCTCTACTCGTCACTCATTAGACCCATTATAGAGTACAACGCCCCTTTTGGAATGTACCTCACAAGACATCTGCAGCAGCTGGAAAGGCCACAGATGTACCTCACAAAGAGGATTACTGGCCTCAAACAAATGCCCTACACTGACCGCCTCAAAAAACTCCAGCTTTACTCCATAGCATATCGCCTACTCCGAAGTGATCTCTGCCTAACATATAAAGCTATGTCAAACCCAGAGCTGTTGGACATGCTACACCTAATGAAATCTCAATCCCTCCGAGCTACACACTCTAGGGAGCTAAACCTTGTCACCACAATAAACAGGACACGCTGAAGGGATCGATTCCTGTCCCAGAGACTTCCTATACTCTGGAACAAGCTACCCATCTATGTCAAGCAAAGTTCTTCACTAGCACTCTTCAAGAAAAATCTTGATGAGTGGATGGGAAATAGGAAATACACCCCGGGGATCACTTCTGTGTCTATGCTCGACAGTGGCACAGAAAAATAACTTTCTTGGGTGTCGTAAGCCATGGAACCTTGCTGGCTAGGCTTACATAGGCCCTTGGGCTGATAGCCTAGTACCTACCTATGAACCTAACTGTTCCATTTTACTTATGCATGTATATTATTTCATATGTTTATAGGTAAGTATTACATAATGTCTGCAGACAATTTCTAGCATAGCCAAAAAAAAAAAAAAAAAACTATTCAAAAGTTCCCTCCAACCTCAAGGAAGATAAACTTCAGGAGAATTTTAGTCTGTTCAAAAATGATCTAGTTTACCTTGAAGGTGGTAAGGGTGATACTCTTTTTGACATGTAATGGAAGACTGTTCATTGAACAAGGATACATTAGAATATGAATCTATCACACTAATGTGTCTTATTTATCTATTGAAGGTTTAGCTCCCTTAACTGGATATTTGACATGCAATTTGTTCTGTGAAGGAATAGGAGGTCAAAGAAGGTTGGATATTTCTTGCCTTGAAAGTCAAGAAACAAATCTTCACTGAGGAGTCTCTAAGAGACAGAATACAGAGAAATAAAACATCCAGTCTGTCCTGATAACTAATAATTTTGTGCTTAATGATCCTTTTAGTTATGAATATCTGAGATCATTCAAGTTGTGTGGTATGTTTGGAAAAATATGTGCCAAAATGTGCATTATATTCAATCTACATCTGATGAGATATGAGTAAAGGAGAGCTATTTCTGGATATTATCCTTTCCATGACAGTACTTGGTGCCCCACATGAAGGTTCAGAAGTTGCAGATACTAAATGGACCCTCTTGTAAATTAACAAGATTTTCTCTATAGGTAAGGAGGGGGGGTCTTTTTGGTGGCACTTTTATAATATAATTGCTCTTCCTGACTAAATATAATGTTTTGATTTAACAGAAATGCAACTGAAAAAATAATAAATAAAAAAATAGCAAAAAGAAAAAAAAAATAGGTGATATTACATATATAAAGTGAACATTGAAAGTCTAGATTAAAAGTACCAAATCGATGGCTAGCCAGGTTTATCTAGCAGATTCAGTCAGCCAGTGTTCAAATAAATGTGTAAATGATGCATTTATAAATCCTGTAACACTACAGGCAGCTGTGTGGATGTCCTCATTGTACTGAGGCCAGGTATGAATAAAGTGCGATTTGTACAGTATCCATTTAAAAAATTCCTGAGTTTTAAATGGCATCAGGTTAAAAAGACATGGAGTTTTGAAATGAACTAAATTTGCAGTGCTGAGTAACCCTGTTGACATTTAAAATTTCTACCTTTCCCTCTTAGTAATGCTGAAAAGTGTATGCATATCTCAGCATGTCTAAGCTGTGAGGCAACTCCCTTGCTTTCTCTTGTGCAAAAGTAGTTTAAGTGTATGTCCACGTGTGCAAGTATGCATGAGTTTGTGGGGACATGATTCTCCCTGCAAAAAAATATATTAAGGGAAGGTGCTAGAAGTGATATTCAGAAATTTCAAATTACTGATAAGACTTCAAAAGTACAATTATAAAACAAACCTTATGTGGTATTCATAATCTGGGAGTTGACAGCTATGTAGCAGTTATTTGTCAGAAGCGCCACTACACATATATGCAAATAAGCTACATGCTCAATATTAGCACTGAATAAGGAAAAGTGAAGCAGTTTGAAAAAACATGTCCACTTGGGACAAAAGTGTAAAGTACCTTAAAGAAAGCACAGGATTGTCCTTAGGTCAACTGGTGCACTAGACAAAATGGCTCCATGGCACCTCTAGGTCTCCCAGTGCCCTCCCAGAATTCATCAAACAAAATGCCTTTCCCTACTCCTTCAATGTCCAGCATCCAAGTAGTAAAGTACATTTCTTTATCCCCCAGACCACAGGCTTAATGCAGTTATTTCTAATGCAGTTATTGCAGTGTAGATGTGGTCAGTTATGCCATGTTAGAAGGATTCAGGGAAAACAAAGTTGAAAAGCAGAATCTGAATTTCTTCCCTTAACCAACAGTTTTGCTCAGGCCATCATTAGATGTAAAGCTTGAAACCCAAAACAAAAAAAAGTGTAAAATGCACCACAGTAAAAAAGCATCTAGAAAAACCCATGGTATCTTGCAGCCCTCAAATAGCAGTCTTGCCCACTCAGAACATGTTGACTCAATAAATATCAGGAAAAATTAACAGTAAGAGAAACCGTGAGAACAAGGAAGAAAAGAGTAGTCTGGATGGTGCGTACGTCTCAGTATATGGGGGGCTGCGGGGCAGTGGATAGTATAGATATGCCAGGATGGGGAGCTGGTGTGTACGTCTCAGTATGTGGGGGGTTGCGGGGCAGTGGATGGTATACATATGCCAGGATGGGGAACCGGTGCACATGTGTCAGTATGTGGGGGGCTGCAGGGCAGTGGATGGTATACATATGCCAGGATGAGGAGTCGGTGCATAGGTCTCAGTATGTGGGGAGCTGCAGGGCAGTGGATGGTATACATATGCCAGGATGGGGAGTTGGTGCATATGTCTCAGTATGTGGGGGGCTGCGGGGCAATAGATAGTATAGATATGCCAGGATGGGGAGCTGGTGCGTACATCTCAGTATGTGGGGGGCTGCGGGGCAGTGGATAGTATAGACATGCCAGGATGGGGAGCTGGTGCGTACGTCTCAGTATGTGGGGGGCTGCGGGGCAGTGGATAGTATACATATGCCAGGATGGGGAGTTGGTGTGTATGTCTCAGTATGTGGGGGCTGCGGGGCAGTGGATAGTATAGATATGCCAGGATGTGGAGCTGGTGCGTATGTCTCAGTATGTGGGGGGCTGCGGGGCAGTGGATGGTATACATATGCCAGGATGGGGAGCTGGTGCGTACATCTCAGTATGTGGGGGGCTGCAGGGCAGTGGATGGTATAGATATGCCAGGATGGGGAGCTGGTGCGTACGTGTCAGTATGTGGGGGACTGCGGGGCCGTGGATGGTATACATATGCCAGGATGGGGAGCTGGTGCGTACATGTCAGTGTGTGGGGGGGCTGCGGGGCAGTGCAGTGGGGGCTATGAACTCATTTTGCCTAGTGTGCCAGTTGATCTAACGATGGCCTTGTGTTTAATTTTAAGGTACTTTTCGCTTTTGCCTTAAGTGGGTATGCTTTTCATACATCTTTGTTTTTCTTTATTCAGTGCTAACAACCCTGCACTTACCTTATTTGCATATATGTGGTCACTGCGGTAGTGCTGCTCGTTTCTCACTTCCTCGTTCCTCACCTCAGAAGCTCACTACAGAAGCCCCCTCCCTACCACCAAACAAGGAATACCTCCTGCATCACCTCTGCAAACTCCCTGGAGTTTGCCTACCAGACTGACTCATAGAACTCCTGAAGACTGCCCTTAAAGTTTAATATTGAATTTCCTCACCTCAGAAGCTCACTACAGAAGCCCCCTCCCTACCACCAAACAAGGAATACCTCCTGCATCACCTCTGCAAAATCCCTGGAGTTTGCCTACCAGACTGACTCATAGAACTCCTGAAGACTGCCCTTAAAGTTTAATATTGAATTTCCTCACCTCAGAAGCTCACTACAGAAGCCCCGTCCCTACCACCAAACAAGGAATACCTCCTGCATCACCTCTGCAAACTCCCTGGAGTTTGCCTACTAGACTGACTCATAGAACTCCTGAAGACTGCCCTTAAAGTTTAATATTGAATTTCCTCACCTCAGAAGCTCACTACAGAAGCCCCCTCCCTACCACCAAACAAGGAATACCTCCTGCATCACCTCTGCAAACTCCCTGGAGTTTGCCTACCAGACTGACTCATAGAACTCCTGAAGACTGCCCTTAAAGTTTAATATTGAATTTCCTCACCTCAGAAGCTCACTACAGAAGCCCCCTCCCTACCACCAAACAAAGAATACCTCCTGCATCACCTCTGCAAACTCCCTGGAGTTTGCCTACCAGACTGACTCATAGAACTCCTGAAGACTGCCCTTAAAGTTTAATATTGAATGTAGGTAGCCTTAAACCATCTACTGTGTCTGTACTACCTACCTACCTAGTAATACATTTACTTCTGTCTATCCTCCCTTGTAAGTGACTCAGTAGCCTACCATGGACCACATGGACATACTCTCTCCCCCCAAGTCACCTTAGTCCCAGACACTTTCAAAGCGAAAGTTGCAAGTAACCTGCTCAACATTGCTGCCTGTTTTCCTCATTCTCACCACTAGGTGGCAGTACCCTCTAACCAATTGCCGATGCAACTGTAATGTTACCTGGCTTCCCTCCTAGTAACCTGACTCCTCAACTTAAAAGCCTGTATTCTATTTTCTGTTCTCTCTCTGACTACAACCTTTTTCTGTTCTCTCTCTGACTACAACCTTTTTTTCACCCTCTGTACAACTTTAACTATCTGACTCATAACACCTCTTACATCCCTACAAAATACTCATCCTTTTCTATTCTATATTTACCATACCTGCTAACCTTTATATATCATCAGCAGTAGTAGCTGATACTTTTTTCACTCTCCTCTTGGTCTTCCCCGCTCCGTTCGCCCTGCGGGCTCACTCCGCTCCCCTACCCTACCCCCAATTCCCACCCATCCCCACTACATCTACATTTATACCTTCATAGCCACTCCTACTTCCTCTCCATCATCTTCTTATCCCCACCCCCTCACATAACACACCTTCATCACATTTCTGCTTCCTTCTTACTCAACACTTACTTTAACTATCATAACCCAATATGCTTATAAAATATTCAACCCTCCCTATTCATCTACTACTACTTCTCAACCTTTCCTATATCTACTATCTGACTGAACCTAATCTCATCACCCACACCCCACTCCTACACACAACCTACCCACACCACACATCACTAACTTACTATTACAACTCCATCTCTCCTGAACTATATCCCATCAATCTCAACCTATGTTTTCATTACAAACTAATCCCTCCTCATAATACCTCAACACCCACTCTCCCCTCCATATCCTCCACTAATTTTTCAACCTGCACCTCCCATTCAAAACAATCCAAATACCACTACTACTTAACTCAGCTTCTAACTGCCATACTTTTATCTGGCGATATACACCCCAACCCAGGCCCAAACCCCTCTTCCTCAATATCTAAATCCATCCTATTTGCATCTCTCAACGCACAAAGCTTAACTAACAAAATTCCAAATCTGCATGCCTGGCTACTCCATAATAAACCAGACATCCTAGCCATTTCTGAAACCTGGCTAAAACCTCATATCAAAAATGAAGAGATAGTGCCACCCAATTACTCTATCATCAGAACAGATAGAACCCATAAAAAGGGTGGTGGAGTAGCACTACTCTACTCATCCTCCCTATGCATAACACCTTATAATAAAGACATTCCCCAATTCAGTAATGCAGAATTAATACTAGCCAATCTTCAGTTAAACAAACACAAATATATATACGTAGCCTCCCTTTACATACCCCCTGGAAACAATATACCAATACTCGAAGAGATCCTCTCCTGGCTTTCAACTAACATCTGTAATGAAACTATAATCATGGGAGACACCAACATTAACTGGTCCTCCATTCTATCCCCTACTGACTCCCTCAACATCAACCTATATAACTACTCTCAACTCATCAACTCCGTAACTAGGCCATGCAAAGACCTCACTAGTGGCAACATCTTAGACTGGATTCTAGTCTCCCACCCACACTACTACCCCAAAAGTGGAACACTTCCTGACTCCCTCAGGGACCACCTTCCCATCTTCACAACACGTCTTCCTTCTCCCCTACAAGTTACTCATAACTACATCACTACCCGATGCCATAAAAACTTTAACCTAGAAGACTTCTCTGACTCCCTAAAATCCCTTAACTTGTACCCTTTAAAAACTCTACCCCTCAATAATGTAATCACTCACTTCAATACTACCTTTCTAAATCTTCTAGATACTCACGCTCCCTTAATAACTAAAAGAATAAAAAAGAAATCCAGCCCCTGGTTAACAAAAAACACACTAACAAACATGCGACTTAGAGACAAAGCCTGGACACAATATCACAGGAACAAATCCTCATCTACCCTTAATGAATACAAAACTCTTCGTAACTCAGTTAAAAAGCTTATCTATGCAAACCATCAAAACTACTTCTCCCACCTTCAAAGCAACCACAAAACCAATCCACAAAGGTTCTGGAGAGGTATAAACACCCTCCTAAAACCTGGTACTACAGAAAACCCAATACCCTGCCCAAATGCACAAGACACTGAACTTGCCACACAATTCAACTCTTTTTTCATAGATTCTATTTCCAAACTTACTTCCTCTTTTTCAAATATCAATCCACCAACTACTTCCACTTCTCCTCACCCAACTCCCCCTCCATCTTCTTTCTCAGATCCCCCACCCTCTCAACCCCCAGCCTTCCACATTAAAATGATTCCTACTTCCACCATAAAAAAACTCCTACAGAAACTAAAACCATGGACCAATGCCCCTGATAACATTCCCTCATATTTCCTCAGCATAGCTGCTGAAGCCATTGCTCTCCCTATCAGTATCCTAATCAACCGCTCCATCAAAGAAGGCAATGTTCCCCAAATCTGGAAAAAAGCTTACATCATTCCTCTCCATAAAAGTGGAACTAATACTAATATCACCAACTTCCGTCCCATCGCCATCCTCTCTCCCATTTCAAAAATCCTAGAGAAATGTATCCATCTTCAACTCCTTCCCCATCTCTTAGAAAACAACCTATTAACTCCTACCCAGCATGGATTCAGACCCCATCACAGTACCATGACAGCCCTCCTATCCTTCCTAGAAACTGTGAATAAAGCTAGAGATTTTGGCCTCACTGTTTCTACCATCCTACTCAATCTTTCTAAAGCCTTTGACACTATCTCTCATAACTTACTTCTTACTAAGCTATCTAAACTAAACCTTTCATTATCATCCCTTACTTGGTTTACCAGCTATCTCTCTAATAGGCAGCAAGCTGTCAAGTGGAAGAAAGCCACCTCCTCCTTTCTCAACACCCCACAGGTGTCCCACAAGGTTCTATACTGGGCCCCCTCCTTTTCAATATTTTCATTAATGACTTTTTCCACCCTATCCCTCTTGCAAACATTATTCAATATGCAGATGATTCCACAATTATCTGTGCTGCCTCATCCATCCCACCCCTTTTAAAACTTACTCAAGATGCCTTCTCCTCCACTGAACAGTGGATGAAAAACAACCATCTAGCACTTAATGCTGCTAAAACTAAACTAATGATATTTACTCCCTCTAAATAACTTTGATAGAAATTTATTCTCCATCACCAGCCAAAATAACATACCTCTTGAGCTGGTATCTGAAACCAAACTACTAGGAGTCCAAATCGATGACAAGCTTAAATTCAATTCCCATCTGCTACTAAACATAAAAAAAAACCATCAAAAACTTGGCATGCTCTACCGACATAATCGGTTCCTCACCTCAACTACAAAACATACTCTTTCTACCACATTTCTCCTTCCCTCCCTCCCTTCTCTATGGTGCCCCTCTTCTAACAAACCTACAATCATCTCTCAAAACCAAACTGTCCTCTTGCTACAATAAAATAGCCAGATTTTCCACCAGCAACAAATCATCAACCCATCACTGTGTACCTCTTCACAAACTCAACTGGCTAGAACTTCCCAACTACCTTTCCTACACTCAGCTTACCTATGTTCATAAACTCATATTCCAACCATACCTCTGTCCCTTCCTCTCAACTACCTTTAAAATGCACCACACCCAAAGACTTCTAAGATCAAACAATCAAAATCTTATTGAGGTTTACAGACCCCTCCGCACCCCAGGACAAAATCTCCTGTCCTTCTCACTAGCATGCTTATGGAACTCCCTACCCCCCTCCATTCGTACAACTACTAGCCTCCCATACTTTAAAAAACTACTTCATTCTCATCTAACGTCAACAATGGCAATGCTCCTGCTCCCATCCCCCATAACCTACTCTCCACTCTTCTTTTCTTCCCCTTCTTACAAATCCCAGATAGTGAATTCAAGCTTGCTTGTAGTATATAATTCCTTACTTTTACCTAGCGATCTCTTAGCCTACTGCATCTAACTACCTATCCCTATAATTCCTTACTTATACCTAGCAATCTCTTAGCCTACTGCATCTAACTACCTATCCCACAAAAAAAAAAAAAAAAAAAAAAAAAATTCTACTTTTAATACTATTGCATTTATTACTTTTGACTAAAATATATTTGACCTGTTTATAACCAGAAATTGTATAATGTTACTCTCTGTAATCTTCATGTAATTTATGTGTGGAACTTAATCTTTGTATAATCTGTATGTGGAGCTTTTCTCCCCAGGACTCCATTGAAAACGGGTTCTTTGGGCCCAATGGACTATCCTGGTTAAACAACTGCAAATAAAATAAAATAAATAAAAAATATGTGTAGCAGTGCTTCTGGCAAATAACCTCTACATAGCTGCAAATTGCGGGACTAGGAATACCATATAAGTTGTGTTTATCACTGTCCTTTTGAAATCTTATCAATAATTTGAAAGTTCTATATAACACTTCTGGAGCCTTGACTTACTATATTTTCTGACTAATTATCTATCTGCATTTCTTAACTTAGGAAGTGTTCCAAACTGCAGGGAGAAGGCCTTCGCCACAAACTCATTCATACTTGCACACATATATATACACATACAGTTGTACTACTTTTACATAAGGGAAAGCAAGAGTCTTACAGCCAAGACATACTGAGTTATGCACATACTTTTCGGTATTACTAAGGGGAAAAGGTAAAATTTTAAATGATAGTAGGGTTACTCTGACAGATGCTGCAAGATTAACACTACAAATGTAGCTCTTTTCAGAATTTGTAAGCATGGCATTTTAACCTGATGCCATTTAAAACTCAGGGAATTTTAATTTGCAAACTGCACAAATCACACTTCATTCAGACCTGTCCTCAGCACAGTGAGGACATTTACACTGCCACCTGCAGTGCCACATGAAATAGACATACATAATTTACACATTCATTTGAATATCTCTGACTGAATTTACTAGCTGCGACCAGCTAGCCATGTATTCGGTACCTTTAAACCTCAACTGGCTTACTTTATATATGTAATATCACCTGACTGTATTTCTTTCTTTTCCTTTTGCAATTCTATCTATCTGTCTATCTATCTATCTATCTATCTATCTATCTATCTATCTATCTATCTATCTATCTGTCTACATCTCTCAAAACATGATGTTTACTCAGAAAGAGCAATTACATTATACCAATGCCATCAAAAGGACCCCCCCCCCGCCATACTTCTAAAGAAAATTGTCTTGTTACCTTATTGGAGGGTCCATTTGGTGTCTGCATCTTCTGAGCCCCCATACCAGCACCGAGTACTGTCATGGAAAAAGATAAACAATTTTCTGAAATTATAAGACAAGCAGATAACATTTTATTTTTCTAATGACAAACAGCTTCTATTTTGCTATTTGCAAATAGGGAAGCATCATTTTAGAACTGTCAGTATGTTAGTTTGAAAGAACATGTAACTAGCAGTCAGAACATAACTCAACCATTTAGCACAAGAAATCTGGACAAAGCCTAAAATAATGGGGAGTGGGAACAAAGATCCCAAAATATGGACAGGTTTTATAAATTGCGGTTACAAACTTAAAAAGTTGCTAGAAGAACATTGCATTAGCAGGCATGTTCTGAAGGATATGAAGTCTGAAACTGAAATGCATGTCATTATATATTGACTACACTGATTTGCCAAAAACACAAATTTTATGAGGAACAGACTAAAATATGAGGCAAAAATTTGTGCCATTTTGCAAAACTCTGGAGAGTTGAAAGGTATGAGTCAAAATGTTCAACTTTTTTATGGACAAATGTAAAAGACTGGGCTTCTTTTATCTTAATATTTTCTGATTATTACAAATATGTCACTTCATTTTAATTGAATATTTATAATTTCTCTAAGAAATGACAAGCACTTTATTGTTAACATCAGATGTTCTTTATATTTGGAAGTCTTGAAGTGCGTGTTTTAATAAAACAATATATGATGACACATTTGGCC